>NC_137212.1:6631034-7213534 GCF_949987685.1 Ammodytes marinus
AAACCAGTCTTACATGTACACACTAGTAGGGGATAATTGGAAAGATTGCAGCTCCGAAATTAGCTGAAAAAAAAGTCACCCCATGTGTGTTAAATGCAAACAAAGAGACCACAAGCCTAAATGTCAACGATTCCAGCATTTCTTTTCGTAACATCTTTACAGTCAACTTAAAATGACACATTTGGAACAAGACAAGTGGAGTGTATATAAACTGCTCCTGCTTCTCATCTGTCATTTGTGGGAGACTTTCTGACATAAAGGGTTGGGATTTTATATACTATCTAGGGTTGGGAACCACTGACTCAAGTAAAAGGGAAAGAAAACCACCAACAGCATTTTCAAATAACAATTAATGTCAGCACATTACTCTGAAAGTATATATTTGGAGATATAACTTTTGAATTAAACTATCTACACTGACTCCACCACCCCAAGTTTCTCCTCTCTTGTATTTGATGAATGTGACTCAAGTCAACCGAACTGTTTTGCTTCATCATAAGCCTCAAGACACACAGTATATATAACTAGACACTGAGACATTCACTGATACTTACTGCCTGTGATTTCAAACAGAACTTTGTCATTGAGGCCCAGTCTGAGTTCAGGCATCCCCGACAGGACCACTCTGAGCTTTATGGTTCCCACTATCTCACTGCGCAGGACGCTGCCATTGGCATTCACCTGTAGACAGAAGAGCAAAGCATTCAAATAAACAAGAGAATAATCAGTGAGTTATTGGAAGAAAGCATTGATATCCCTCTCTATATACTTTTCATTTAAAAGGAGCTATGAGGAACTTTTGTTTTTCTGGGGTTGGATGTTCCGTTTGGACTGCCGTTATCATTTTGTCTTAGTTCCCGTGAGACCGTACCCGAGAAAAAAGCCATTGATAATAACTATTAAGACATTGCGATGATCTCGTTGACTATTACAGGTCATTCATTCCTTTTTCAGTGGAAAAGTTCAGTGTCAGATGTTTAAATTATGATATTATACAGATCAACAGTAAGACAGAATCACAAACTCCCCTGTTAAAAAACTTGACAATTGTTTCAGCATACAGCATGAGAAGTGTCAGCAAGGTGTTAATGTGAAAGAGGACCTTTGAAGACATAAACAAAGTCCCCGGTCACAGATAAAGGAAGTGGCAGCTGCAGCTCTAGCAGTAGTTAAACACACATACAGTAGTAAACACACCTACAGTTTCCTTTTGACTCATAGGAAACTGACTGTAGATCTGTCCTTGAGGCATTGCTCTTAGGACATAATCTAGAGGAAACATATTTCAATTTGAGAAAGTCAAAAATATAATATTTTCCCATAAATGGATTTATGGTGTAGCCTAGTAACAACACATTACCACAACAAGCAGTGTATTAAGTTGTGTGTAATGAGGCTCAAAGTACAAGGTCAGGAATGTTTTAATAACAACTGATTAATCAATAGAATAGAATAACTAACTCATTATATGATAACTCAATAACAGTTGATATGTTTAACATTAGTTAACACTTGTTGAAATCCATATTTGTCAGTAGATTTTCCAAACCAAAATATTTTGATGGACTTATATTTTAAGAAGACAGTGATCATGTCAAAGTTGAACATGTTGTGTGGTCATATCTTTTGTTGAGTTTTCAAAACATGATGCATGATGCTTAAGTTATTGAATAACCATTTTAAAATCTACAACTGAATACATTAAGACACATGGTTACCACAAAATATTCGATTGAAAAAAGAAAAGAGGATTGTGTAGGTTGTACAGACTGTTTCCTCTGCAATTCAATTGAAGGAAAGAGGAAAGCTGTTTGGAGGAGTCAAAACATGGCAGAGTTTTGACAAAGACGATATTAGCACCGACACACCCAGTTAGCCCCACAGGGACGTACTTTGATCCTTTATTAAAACTGAACTGAAATAGAAAGATCTATTATTTTTGAAAGATGCATAAAACAATGGATGGTGATGGGTAAACAATGATGAATTGATACTGGAATCGATATGATTATGAGTCGGTCATGATCTATTTTCATCCTGGTCCCTGGATGAATGATGTCCATAACAATGGTATAAAAATAGACCAGTAAACCATGTTGCTACAATTATCTACTGTATAATTCAACTGTGTACTAAGTATGAAAAATCTACTAAAATAAAAAGCTAAATCAGACCGAATCGTAAATTAAGCGCATTATTAGTAGCAAAATAACAGCCTGTTGACTGAGCCATTGGTTCACATAACAACCTCAATCTTGTAATGGAAATGGCACAATATTGCCAGGCTTTATACTTACCTCCCCAGCTGAAATATCACCTATTATTAATATATATCTAGCGAATATCCATGCTGTTACGAGATTTGATCCAGTTACATATGCATCAACAAATTACAATTATGCAACGTCTGTAACTCCTTCTGTGTCTTTGTTCGGCCAATTTATCCGACATACTTTCTATTTTTTATAAGACATGATGTTGGCAAAGCAAAACACTGTCCTCACCAGTAGATTGACAGACTCTATGACGTCCATGAAGACTTCGTTCTTCCTGTACTTGATTCCCTCAGACCTCCATGACACAGCGTTGGTGACGGTGGCAGGAGGCCGCGGAGCCCCGATCTCTAGTTTATGACCTGCCTGGGTGATGTACCTGAGAGAGAGACATGGGCAGAAAGAGGGGTGTGTCATGGGTCAAACTGTGTCCAAATTCACCATGCCATCCTGTTGAGTGGAACATCTGAACACCCACAAGAAGTACAGTCATCGTTAAAGCCTTGGAAATCTGGTCAGACATTTTAAATCAATATATGATATCAAGGTTGGGTGTCAAGGCTTTTACAAAAAATATATTTGAAAATAAATGTTCATAAATAGAGTTAAAAACAGCTTTTTTTACTGTCTGGACCATTTCACAGGACAGTGTGGGGCGTGGCCTTATCAAACAGTCTTGTTTTATAGGACGTTCGGGCAGAGAACTGTGTCATAAGAACCAGAGCATAGCCCGCCTCATCTAAACCACATGTCTGTAATGTTTATCAATCTTAAATGACATTATCTTTCATTTGGATTGATAAATATGCCCACCTCATCTCAGATGCTTTACTACGATGCAACCAACTCCCCAAATGACATAGAAGGATTTTCTGGATTTGGGTTTACAGAGGCTTTAACTTAGCAACATTTACTAGCAACAAAATATGATCCATTTGAAGAGAGCTAAATATGATATGGCACAACAAATACCATATGTTTTTCTTACAACAAGAGCCCAACTCTCTTGAGAAATCTTTTTTTTTCATCAATTTCCGCACTTGAGATAAACGATCTTGGGTGATAAATGAAAGCAGCTTTACTTGGTGATCGTGTTGTAGGAGGATTATTCATGGGTGTAATTGAAAAATGGAGATTTACATAAACCCATTGTTACCGCAGCCACGGATAATTACATGCATTTGTTTACATGACACTAAACTATGAAGTATTTCCAGGGTAAATTAAACCACGGGATCAAGTGTTTTGATGAGTTTTGCTTGAATAGCTCAAGGGTCTGAACCTTTACTGTCTGGGAGTCCTTTCTTTAAGAAATTCATATCAATTTATGTTTTAAATGGTGGGAAATCTTTTGTCACTGTTAAGGGGGTTGAGATGCAGCTATGACGGTAACAATGTGACAGGATTTTTCAGTGTTTTATGAACATTTACTGATCGTTTAAGTCACATTTTCGCCAGTAGCTTCTGTCAGGATTTTAATTTTTTTATATTAATGATGCTTATAACCACCATCATACATTTGCATTTACTCTTATATATAATCAACTAACAAGTAATACATTTATAACATGTGATCTAAAATGTTCTAATTTCAGGCCCTTGAGCAGGGACAGTTGGAAGGGAGTTAAATAGCACAAAACTTCTTGTAAGTTTTATAGACGTTTTCCCAGAAAACAGGCCAGAGAAGGTACAGATGTATCTATCTTAAACAAAGGCATACTGTATTTTCCTGACTCAGCTGACCAAACCATAGATACAAGTTACATTCAAGGCCAGGAGCACAATTCTACTTTTCAGCATAGTTCAGGTCAAGAGCGAAGAAGAAGAGGATTGGACGAGAAGATACAAGACAACAAGATAGACCAATCAATAGACTTTGTCAAGATATGTTAAAAAGCCTTGCTGTCGAAAAAGGCTCATTACCTTTTTTGTCTGTCACTGACTCCTGCATATGCTGTCCTGTGATCCCACTTCATTAAACAACACCTGAGAACTCTGAAACTTTTTTCCAGCCATCTTTTATTTGTTTTACCTTCCATACATCAGAACAAAAGAACACGAAATATTATAGTTGTAATACTTCAGAAGTGAAATGATGTGTTTTTTAAAATCCAACATAATATATTCTAGATGGTAACTTTGGAGGCAACAACTGGAGAAAAGCCTTTGAAAAGTATTTTGAACTCCACTCAAGTATACACATGTGTCCACCACCTGGTGTGCATTCAGACTGAAGATGAAGCAGAAAATTCACAGACTCTTACATAGTGAATTAGGAGTCAGGCAGAGAAATGTATTTCACGTGGCAACATCTGACAACTTGTGATAAGCATTCCTTTTTTTTCTGCTAAGACTTAACCATTTCTCTTTGAATACTTAAACGTGGAATAGATTTTTTTTTTGGACAGCGCTGGAGCAATGCAAGAATTTGAACACCAAAATATTTTCACCTTTTAAAGTGTATCTGGCGAATGTGTAAGCAAACAGAAGGCTATACAGCAATGTTTCTATACACTGAGTAGAAACATAACATTCACGTTGAGTTGTGTTTCATGCCACCTTGCAAATTTTAGCCTTTAAAGCGGCTACGAGTAACATTTAAATATCTTTTAAACAGCCTCATGTTTCCTCTGATAATCATAAATTACCTTTAACAGCAAACGAGACCATCAGTGCAAAGAAAGACGTTTTTAAATCGTTTTTATTACTGCTTTTGGTCTGGTCGCACACCCAGTCCGATTTTCGGTTCGCTCGTGCAGGCTCTATGGTCACATATCCATATTGGTCGCAGATTTCAGTGTGGCGCAACAACGTGAATTGAGAAGCCTATCCCTCCAGGTGAGGGAAGGGGAGCGGGAGCCTTGTTTGAGACAGTTATTTGTCGTCATAATGACCGATAACGGGGCTGAACCATCAAAGAAAAAATGCAATGAAGAAAAGCTAAAAGGGAGAGTGATATAGGCTACGGGGGGGGGGGGGGGGGGACCAGGGCGTTGCCATGCAACGTGTATACAATTTCACGAGAGTGAAACTAGACTGCAGTGTTTACTCCTAAATGAATGAGCGGTTGGTACTAACACAAAGTTTGCTTTGCTTCACCATCATCAGATAACCATTATCTGAAATAGTCATTATTTACAACAACATAAACACATTACCTCATCGTGATCCATACTAACTGCCGTCTCTCGTTCATTCGCTTTCTGTGAGGACACGTAATCTTTCAGCTCCGTGAGAGAGAGTAGTTAGGTGACACTGCTGGATCAACTCATTGCAATCAGGTGTGTGTGCCAGACTGGCATTAGTTGATGCAGTGTCAAAACCACTCTCACGGAGCCGAAAAGAGTCCTCACACTTTCAACACACGGACATGCACTATATTGCTCCCTTCTCAGTTCACACCCGCGCGCCTGGCACGCGCTAGAAAACAGTTTTGCGACGGCGGGCGTCGTAAAAATACTACCGCTTTTGTCCAAAGGAGACGCCAACGTGCCATGTTACTCGTAGTGGCTTTAAGCTTAGTTTTGTTTTCCACTAACTCCTGCAACATTTTTTGTTCAAACCCATATAGTGTTTCACCCGGGCAAGTAGCATACAGTGGGGTTATTCTATCTAGCCCTTTCAGTAAAAACAGATGACTTGTGCTCCTGGATGTCAATTAGAGCAGTACAGTCACAGATTTAAAACTAAAAGAAGCTTAGATGAACTGCTAAGTCCACCGAGAGCAATTATTTTTCACATCACATGTATTAATTTGATCATTCACATATTGAACATCTTTACAATGAAAAAGATAATTCAATAATGCATGCGAGTGCCCTATCCGGGACTTAATTAAGTCTCACCATGTTTGTGGGTTAAGAAAAAAAAGTTGACTCGACTAATACATTATTATATTTATCAGCAATACTCAGTTGATCATTGATCCATCCATGAATCCCCTCATTACAATGCAGGTTACTGTAGGCTGCTTCTTAGTGTGTACGCTAGAGAACACGTATGTTTTAATAATCCTCTGACTGTGTCCATGACCTGCCATGAGAATAGGAGGAAGCCGTAGTCAGATAAACAACATGTGCACTCCGTCTTCCAATTTATGCTAAACAAATTTTCCCCCTTGGAATATAAATGTCCAAAGCACTTCTTCCAGTTTCCAGGATTTCATAATGTTCATGTTTTTTATCATGTACAACTTTATTTATATATAACACATTCCAAAAAAATAGTTGAATATGTATGCTGCTGACACAAACACACAGATTTCATGTAATTCAAACTGCTCTAAGTCTCAGAAGCAAATCCTTGTTTCTCTTCCTGCTGACCTCTTCCCTTCCTCCTTTTCTCCTCCGTCACTCCCGGTTGTCCCTCACCTCCACCAGCCTTATTGACCCGTTGTGCCACACAAATCTGCTGTCCTCAAGCTTCTCTTTCACAGAACAGTGGAACAAGTGCAAAGCCACAGTATGCTGTGTGCCAACTGTAAAGCCCACTGAGGAAAACAGCTACTAAAATTAGTTTTGATTTGATTAAATGTAGGTAGGCCTATTTATTTAGGAATAAAATCTTAGCAGTGATGTGAAATATGGTGGCCTGTGTTTGAGGCCTTTCCTTTATACAGCAACTGACATCTGATCACCTTTTAGGTTGATATGGTGAACTTTTTCAGTCCAATATTCTCTTTCTTTGTTTTTTTTTACTCCACCAACTACAGTATTAAGCAGTGTTGACCAGCGTGTTGCTAACTGTGTCTGTCTCCTGTTTAGAGCTAAGCATGTCGTTATGTTTAGTTCTCGTTTACTGGAAATAGCCGCCTGCTGCGTTTGGAAACAATGGCTACGAGGGCAGTGAGAGTGAACCAAAACAGTAACGCTGCAGACCGGACAGCTAGACAATGAGCTGAAACTCACTATAAAGCTCCGGAAAGCCCAAGTTCCTTAGTTTATCACTACCAGCAACATCTTTCATATTGTCATGTGACACAATATTATAAAAATATCCACTATAGCGAATGGTGCCAATCAGAACTTACTGAACAAACACAAAACACACTAAAACTAACTCAAGGGTGTTGTTTTCAGCTCAACTTTACATTCCCCTATTTAGTGTCAACAACAAGACGGGCTACATGAAATAAATGATGTTGAGATTGATTGACAGATTCAGGCAAAAATCCCTCCCTAGTTTTCCGTCCCAGTTCCTCCCACCCACAGGGTCTTGAATGCATGTTGACACATATCAAAATCTGAAAGAGCAGAGAGATGAAAGGCGGCAACAAGTGGGTTTGGGTTCGACGTCGGGGTTGTTTTGTTTTGTTGCTTTGACGCTTGTTCTGTTTTGCCCCGATTCTCCTCAGAAATGCTAATGAAAAGACCTGGAAGCGGGGGGGGGGGGGGGGGGGGGGTTGTCATAACAATAGCAATCAAAACACGCACACACGCACACACACACACACACACACACACGCACGCACACACATTGGTATGAAGGTTCTAAAAAAGACACACATGATCACATGCATGTTTATTTATATTCATGCCTGCAGTCAAATTTGCTCAGTCTCTTGCATCCATCCACACACACACACACACACGTTTATGCTTACACCAGGTAGCTAGTATTGTACGAAAGAAAAAACATGTTGGTGGTGAGGTCATGAAAAGGTCCTTTAACGGGAATAGCTGAAAGACACAGAGATGCAATGTGTGTGTGTGTGTGTGTGTGTGTGTGTGTGTGTGTGTGTGTGTGTGTGTGTGTGTGTGTGTGTGTGTGTGTGTGTGTGTGTGTGTGTGTGTGTGTGTGTGTGTGTGTGTGTGTGTGTGTGTGTGTGTGTGTGTGTGTGTGTGTGTGTGTGTGTGTGTGTGTGTGTGTGTGTAGGGGTGTGTGTGTGTGTGTGTGTGTGTGTGCAAGAGAGAAATTACACTTTTGTGTGCCTCCTTGGAGAAAACGGAGAGCAGGGCTTCTCTGTCTGAGAGTCTCGAGTGTGTCCAGCTGAGAGTCTCATTGTGTTTAAGTGTCAATAGGAGCCTGGTAATTATCAGCCCTATTCAGACACCAAACACAAGTTCTCTACTCCACACACACATACACACACACACACTTTAACCTGTAGCCCTTGGCCATCACCACTCAAAATTAAACATTAATCACATATAACGTAAAAAAATAATAACACAATCACATTTGAGATATGAAAAGGTTGAATGTATAATGCGAATTCCAGGGGTTCACATATATAAGACACTGACCATGTGCAAACAGATACTATGTTACCATAGCGCTGTAAAGTGATGAGACTCTCTGAGGAACTAATCTATTTGCAACCCTGTCTGCAACAACAACCCTTGTGGAGCCCAAGCTAAGTAGTAGTTTCTTAGCTTCATTTAACACAGCGGACAAATCCTGCCATTCATTATATCCTAAGTCACCAGCTGCATAGTGTTGAATGAAAAACAAGGGATAAGCCAATTGCACTTCACACAGAATCATCACATACTCATACTCCCATCGCTACTGGTTAGAAACAGAAAGAAATACAAAAGGTGTTCTCTCACTGGAATACTTTCATGTTTTGTCCACAACGTGTACCACTTGAGTTAATGCTAAATTAAAATAAGACTGGAGTGCAGCAATTATGGCCTCACTTTGAGAGTTTTCAGCCTTCAACAGCCTGATTTATGTTTCACCATAAAGCTATAGTGCGTAACTTCTGTCTCCCCATGACTCACTCTGAGTAATTACAACAACACTGTCGGTGCATCTACACGAGGTAAGCCTTCAGTGATCGTGCATGGATTTTATACCTTCTTCTGTACCGGTATGTCCAGATATTTTCTTTTCATTTATTTATATGAAAATGTTACGCACTACTTCCTATAGCTTTAAATGCCAGAACCACCAAACATGATCCTAGTTTGCCAAAACAGTTCTACTCTAACACAGACACACACAGCAGTACTTATTGCATGCAGGGCAGTCACTGTTTATGTGATAGTTGTCTTACTCTTGTAGGATCTTGCTGTCGGTGGTCTGAGGGAAACCAAAGTCCATTATTTCATCCATCAGCTCGTACACCGTCACAAAGTTGTCACGGATGCTCTCCTCCTCGAGTTCCTTAAAGTATTCTTTAAAAACCTACAAACAGAAACAGGCGGTTAGACACAAAAGTTATCGTAGGTGTCTGATAATACTGGTTGTATGGTCGTACTATTTTTATCATTCTTCTGCCGGCTGTATTCAAGAAGCAAATGCAAATAGCATGAGGTGAAGAGACTGCAGCTGAAGCAAAAGGTGTAGCTGCACCTTACGTTACCTGGTCATGTGATACTCAAATCGCAGTCACAAAAAAAGGCGTATTATGGTCACTGAAAATTATGGTTTGATCTTTATTAAAAGCTGCAGCTAACTTTGACATCAAAACATGTGTTTAATGCTAAATTAAAAGTAATGTAAGTTTAAACAAATCGACAGACCACAGAAAAGCTTTAGCAATATAAACAAAGCTCTGTTTTTGTTTATTGATAAGTGAACATATATGACCTAGAATTTCACTCCTGCTTTACTCTTTCTTTAAAACATTTGGATTTGAGTCTCTGGGAAACAGACACACCTGAACAATCTTGTAGAGAAAGGAGTAGACCAGCGCAGCGTTGGCATTCTTCTTGGTGATCGCCACCACTGAGGAAAGAACTGTTAAGAAATACACTGACATCTACAAGTTCAAGTATCTTATTTTGAAAAGAAATCTGCAAAAAAACGCTACAAAACCAGAGATTTTTAGACAAGATGGAGACATGTAGTGAACATCCTGGTGGTTACGAGATGAAGGCAATGACATAAAAAAGTTGAGAGCGAGCAATTGAGAACACGGCCACAGGGAGGTACAGCAGCTCAGTTGACTAATGTGGTGCACTGGGAATACCACTTACTCACAAACTGCTATATCAAGCTGAATTCATAATCGGTAAGGAACTTTGACTGGCCCATCTCTCATGAACAAAAGAGGATATATTCAGGGCACGAGACATCACAGTGAATCTGTGAAACGTGATGTGATGAAAGGGAAGCTGAGAAGATGCCTGAAGAAGAGAACTCATGTGGAGCTGAAGACAGCTGGAGGAAGCCATTGATATCTGTACAATCTATACCATTGTATAAAAAACATTTATTCCATGAAAGCAGATTTTTTTACCAAAATGTTATTACTTTTCTGAACATCCCACAACATCAAGGACATATTTAACTCTCAGAAATACTTATTTTTCCACCTCAGGCATCAAATACCTTTAATTATTGGCCATTATATTATTAAATGGGCACTCTTATTCTTCAACCCTGCTATGGCCACCATGGAAGCTGTCTTAATATTATAAAATGTTTTTGTAATTTAATCTACATTTTTGTATTAATAAGACGTCCTTCACGCTTATTAAATATTTGCAAATATAAAAAAAATGCACTTTTCTGCAATACTTAAATTTGAAATTTGCACTTGTTGTGACAGCGTGGGCACCATTTTGGAATTTGAGTTCAGTTTACTACGGTAAAAGCTATTTTCCGTCCGACACAACAACATTATTCAGATGATTCAAAATGATTGAAAAGGATACGGTAGAGGTTGCTGTGTTTGATCCACAGGAAGTGTGTGTTGCCGTGGCAGACCATAGGCGCCATCTCAGCCTCCTCCTCCCTCTGCATCAGGATGGGCATGAAGTGGTCGATCTCATTCATGTCCATGTTTCCCATGTAGTTCCTACAAATGAGCACCTGGAGCCATCCACAAATGTACAGAAGAAAAATATTAGAGACAGAAGACAATATTAGAATAGGGGCAATACCCAGTCATTAAAATATGTATAGCTCTTAGCCTGAGAAGCTGAGCAGTCAAGCTTAACCATGCTTCAAGAACCACTGGCTGACTGCAAAACCCCCTAACCTCATGGATGGAATTGAAAATAAATGTCATGGTTAATCTTGCAAGGAAATCTGCGATAAACTGAGTTTTTCAATTTGAATATCTGATTGTGAATTATGAATGAGCACCTTCTCAACATGAAGCAGGAGATTATGCATAGTCAGGCTCAAGCCATTCTGGACAGCCTGCCATGAAATGTTCTATACTCCTCAGAATACGTTTTTTTTTGTTGTTGTTGTTTCATTTCATTTCTCCTACATTACATTTTCCAAAATGGCTTCCAAAACACTCTGATATGAGTAAGAACCCGTTTGTAATAAAAGGCAAGAGTGGGCTTTTAAACATAGCTTACTAGTCAATGACTTATGGACATGTTTTTCATTGCAGCCTTTCCCAATACTAAAAACTCAGCCTCTTATGACTGCATGCATTGTGTTCTTTTGAGACTAGTGCCACTGGTACAATTTCTGTATTTTCTCTTTGGTGGATTTCTCTGACATTTCTTGAACGGTTGACTGTCCATGCAAACGGCTGAGTCGATAAAACATGACCTCTTCCATGAATCGAAGAGACTGACATTCTGAGTGACATTTAAAAAACACACAGTTGAATCGCTTCCTGCAAACAAACTCCTTTGTGGATGTAGTGGCAAATAATACTAGTGAGAGAACAACACATGTCCAAACAACACAGCACGTGTTGTGTTTGGTCAGGGGTTTGAAATTACAAAATAATTTACATATACCAAGATCAAGAGCATTTTCAAATCTTTTTCTTTGATTATTTTGATCAGCATCGTAGTGAGTAAAACAGGTTTAGGTGCCGTCTTGTATTTTAAGAGAAGTTCACAAAGTTTCTAATCAAACTACAATAACGAAATTCAATTTGTTTTGCCTGAAGAAACCACCACACCCACTATTTTGAATAGAAACACACACCAAGATGAGTCAGCAGTCTTTCTCGTATCCGGACGCAGGGTGAGGTGAAGAAAGAGATCAAAGCGTCTATGCTTGAGGGATTCATATAACTGAACACACACACACACACACACACACACACACACACACACACACACACACACACACACACACACACACACACACACACACACACACACACACACACACACACACACACACACACACACACACACACACACACACACACACACACACACACACACACACACACACACACACACACACACACACACACACACACACACACACACACACACACACACACACACACACACACACACACACACACCTCCCCATTCTTTAATAGAGGAGTCTGTTGTGCAGGGGTCACACAGGGTCACACACAACAAAGGAAAGAGGAAATAAGAAATAAAAAGGGAAATGCCAGGGAAGTAAGGTAATCTGGGGGAGAATAAAGGATATGAACAGGCCACTGCTCGGCTTCAGTGAGAGGAGAATGAAACTGCATAGCGACCAGTTCAGAGTTCACCGCAGAAGGAGAAAAGGCCATAGACGAATACTTGTATCAAACAGAAGTGCTACACTGATACTGAATGTCCCTAGTAAAGTATCCAGGGACCGACTCTATAGTCCTTGAAGCAAATTCTGATAGAAAAATATAGAGGAGAATGTATCTACACCTGCAGACAGTTATTACTGGAACGAGACCAGCAGATTTACTTGAACAGAATAAATGCAGGATATTACTGTAGGCCAATCAAAATAGGTTCAGGTTTGTTTAAAATAAGGGCTAAAAACACAATCATTTTCTAAATTGACTGAAATTGATTGATTTTGTGTGTTTTTAAAATCAATAACAACTAAATTATCAATCAATAATTGTGAGTTGTAGCCCATGAACAATTAAAGAGTGTCCACAAGTATAACACCCACATCCACAAGTTGGCTCCCACCCACTTACCACATATACAACGGTTAACAGATATACTTAGCTGCACTATTTATGCTCTCACATACCCATACATATTATTTATACCTGTGTCCATATATGGAACATCCAGTCTGACCTATAGATTTTCATACCACCAGCTGGTTATTTGGTATGTAGTGTCTACTCTTAGAATGACTTGAACTTACACCTGCATTAGATCAGTTATAGTTGAACTGCTTGCTGGAACTACTGCACATTATCATACTGAATTAGTCCATTAATACTGATATAATCATATACTGTATAAGTCCTACCATTTTCATATCTATCCCTCTCTGTTAGTTATATGAGATCACTTAACTCCTTTATGCAACTTTGGTTCAATGCTGCATTCAGTGCACAGACTCCAAATGAGTGTGAAAAACAAAGTTAATATCTGCTTGAGAGACAATACAGGAATGAATCATGAAGTAGCATTATGACACAGACACATTGATGGTGACGAGATGTGACAAGTTTCTTATTGACTTATCTATTCCCCGTCCTGGAGTGTCAAACTATTCACTGTCGATATGTGTTTTTAACTCTATATTGCCAATCAGTCACTTGGTTTTCAAACAGCTGTTTTAGTCTGCCAACTTTATAGCAGATAACTGACTGTGAGAACAGCAAAACAGTGAGATATTAGTGGAGTTGCCAGCTTGCTTATATACGGCAATAGCCTGGAAAATGCGACAATTAAGTCTCAGCTTTCAAAAATTATGATTTCGGATGGCTTGTGTAGCACCCTTAGGATATTTAGGAGTCAACATTTCATAGTCATGTCATGTTGGTTAGAATGTGTGTCATTTGCACTCGGATTTAAGAAGGAAAACATGAGCTAGTGTGGTATATATTAAGCCAAGGCAAGAGGCACTTCAAACAGAACACCTCACACAAACAGTTAGCATATTTCAGACCCTCAAGCAGAGTGCAGCTACTTAATAATCCAGGTCTCATTAAATTCTGCTGGGAGGGTGTTACTTTCCAAGTTAAGACACACTGTACTGTCTGATAAAAAACACTGTCTAGTAAGTTGTGTTGGCAGTGACACATTTATTTTTACATCTACATCCCTATATCAAAAACTTAAGAAATATAAGACGTATTTTAGAAGCAAACAATAATTAAAACAAATTAAAAGATCAAAATGTAACAGAATGAAGATAAGGCATATTATTTAGACAGGCACAGATGTATAGAAAGGCACTATGAAGAAAAGTATAAAATAGAAATGATGTAGGGTTTTAAGTAGCCATATCTAAAAGGGCATGTTCTGCAGTATGTCATAGTGTCTTACTGCAGTACGATCTCATCCATTGCTGGTTAATTCTAGAAGAATTTTTCGATTTTTAACTAGAAGTTTTATCTTAAAACCACTGGTGGGCTTTGAAAATGGATTTGTCATTCCAGTGATTGAGGGGGTAAATTGTTATTAGAACACAAATCAAAATTAGCTAAGTCTACAGGACCCACTCAGTGCTGAGTTGACCTCTAAAGGTCAATTGGCAACCACAATGCCTTCGCAGTATCGAAAGGAATGGGAACAGAAAATACACTAAAAAGTTGTTAGAGATTGTAACTCCATTATCACTCTGAAAACCTGCAGAATAATGATGATATTTTAAAGTGACGGGGCTGTTGGGGGGCTTGGGAGTCAACAGTGTCTCACTTGTAGGTCAAATAATGGCACATTGAACAACGCCACTGAGTCTGTCCATTTAACATTGTGCACGCTCACAGTGGCTCTTTCTGTAAACAGCTAGAGGTTCAATGTGGCCCGCAACGTTCCCAATCCAACTACACTAAATTGATGAGTAAACACCAATGCCTAAAGCTCTGTGAGACTGTTATAGTGTTTGTAGTCAAGATTGAACACAAATGTCATCCTTAGTTTTGCAAGTATTTGCTCATAAACCGAAGTACTGTATATGCTTTTGAGTCGCTGGCAGCACTAGATGATTAAACTGATTGGATCACCACAGTCGTGCATCCTTTTGTGACCACAAACGTCTGTACCAAAATATTATGGTGAGCCATTTTAAAGTAGTTGAGATATATCAGTCTTAAACAAACTGGTGAAAACGTGTTGTGTGGCCTAAATGTCAAGAACAAATAGTTTATGTCTGAATTGTTAAAGCGTTGTACTTTTATGCTCCTATCTGAGGAAATTTGATTTGACTGTGTATCGTCGTGACAACCCAATAGTGGAATGTAGAGTGTGTGTGTGTGTGTGTGTGTGTGTGTGTGTGTGTGTGTGTGTGTGTGTGTGTGTGTGGCCATGCGTGCGTGTGTGTGTGCGTGCGTGTGGTGAAAACAGCGGAGTCTTCAACTGTGTCTAGAAATGTGAGTCTACTGTGACCTGTGCACCTGTACGTGATTGTTTTTTTGTTGATCTCTAGGCTATAATCGAAATATTTTCTGCCCTATACTGCATTCCTCAGCTGGCTATATGAAATGAGCTCGTATCCTAGGACCCATCCTGGTCAGGACAGGGGGGGGGGGGAGAGAGAGGGGCTGAAGGCGAATAGCTACCAACTAGCCTCGGGGCATAGACGGATAGATAAGGGGAGAGAAAAAAAAGAGAGAAAACCTTTAATCTGTACAATCAGACATCAAGGCTAGGAGGGACTGATCCTCTATCCCTGATGAGTAGTGTCAAGCATATAAGGCTTCTTCAGCAATTCCTTCCCTCGTCCTCCTCCAACAAATTAACCCTGTGAGATTTCAGATTGGAAAGCCGATGAAGTGAGAAATAGTTCAATTCAATTTCTCCTACTACACTATGGTAAAATATACCCCCATAAATATACAACACATTGCTGAAAGCGGTGAGATTGTGCCCATAATATGTCTTCAAATGACTTGTTTTATCTGACGATTGCTTGAGAATTAAACAAGAACTTATTCTGGAAGTCCATTTAAGCAAAAATCCACAATTTCCACAATCTTAAATGGAATATGTGCTGGTTTTCTTATAGGCTTCTGGTAGGTTTTTTTTGTAGGTTTTTAGACCGCTGCACGAACCCAACAAATTATTTTAAGACATTGGTATGTGCTCTGGGTATGTGATGGGACATTTTAAGCAATTTTATGTCATTAGAAAGATTAGTTGACTTGGAAAAATTGGGAAACAGACGAGACGATATAGACAAAAGCGGCCAGTCCTCACATTTGAGAAGTTGGTATGTTGGCGTTTCAAAATGACAATAAACTATGTATCAACACTGTTTCTGGTTAACATTTTTTTTCTTTCAACTGATTATCTGCATAATCAAATAATTGTTCCAATATGTTCTGCATAGACTTCTGTGGCACAAAACAAAGTGTCTGTAATAGGGTTTTGTTTCTCAAAAATGCATTCCTATAGTATGCAACAAACCTCATGCCAGGACACTATTTCTTCCCCGTCACATTGAATAAAACACAACACAAAATATTTCTATGGGGTTCACCTTCCAGTACAATGATAGGTGAAGTTTTTAGACTTTGAAATGGGACATACCACACAGCCTAGCATACTATAGGCTACAGACTGCATGGCTGCACACAAACAAGTCCTCTGTGTGTACTGAACATTCAGTGAAACGAGTTTGGCGAGTTGGTCGTCTTGTACTGCCCCGCTCCCTGTCTTATGAGGGTTAGAGGGCACACAGCAAAGAAAACCATTTTTTTTTGTTTTGCCAGGAAAATATTCTGACATATTGTGAACAGCTGGGAGAGGACAATAAATAAAATCAAAATGAAACTATAGCCTACTTCATCTTTTGGTGACCTTTCTGGACTTTCAAACTGACATACTATTTTCTTGAAGCAGGTGCATTGTTGATCATTCCAGTTGTCAACTCCTCCTCCAAAATACTACAACAAGTCGTCACAAACTTACCTTGCCCTTCAGGTCGAGGATAAATATCGCCGACGCCGACATCTTTGGTGGAGAAATACAAATCCTGGAGAACAAGAAGTGGCGTGTGTGATATGTGGGTCTGCAGTCTGATGTGGGTCACTTAAGGGGAGTTTTATTCGCTCCCATCATCCTCCTTCCTCCTCTCCTCCACTCTCTCTACAGTGGGCTCGTGGAACGAGCGGCTCGCTGCTTTTCCGGACTGAACTATCAAGCGAGCTGCAGTGAAGGAAATACAACTTCCGGTGATAAGATGGTGTTTTTTTTATTTTTATAATCACTTTAACTACCAATTGTGTAAAATATCTACATTTACTCATGTACTTCAATCTAATAGACCCATTTAATGCTAGTTTTACTTTTTGATATCCTAATTTCTAAATAAATATGATATGCAATATGGTGCATCTTAATAGGCTAATATAGGGGAGACCGGGTCGGTTGGCACACAGCTGTCTCCTGCTCTTTCGAAGGTCACAGAAACAACATGTCTCCTTGTATTAAAATGTGAGGTCTCTTTAGCTGCACTAGGTAGCCTACTATTTTAAAACTTCTCAGTTAACCACACTCTATTACAACTACTTTTGCACTTTTAAGTGTCATTTTGGAAGAATTGAAGTTTATTGCTGTTTTACATTTAAATAAATAAAAATACTGTATGTTTAGCTCAACTTTGATTATAATAGTAATGATGATAATCAAACATGATAGGCCTACTTGATTTAATAGGCCTACGAAACTCCTTAAAGGGGCCAATCTTCAGAGGTATTTCTATTATTGATCATTTTTGATGATACTAACTTTACTGTTTCTTAAATTCAGAACCTGTACATATAATAAAATATTTGTATATGTTAAACGGGCACTTTTTGATAAGAACTCCACAATATGCCTAACCCTGTTTATATTTGTAATCTATGATTTAAAACAATAAAACCAACATAATCGATATTGGGAGAGATTGTTTGTTTGTTGTTTGTCTATTATGCATACCCACAATAGCTATAATTCTTTTTTTAATTGCTTTTATTTTGAAGGTAAAATCGCTTTAGTTCCGGTTTCGCTACTGCTCATCTGTGTGAACTTGTCGCTTGGTGTTTCCGGGTAAGAAGCCTCGCCTGACAGCTTCACACAGCCCTGTCAGAGCGCTCTCATCAGCTGGACGCTCTCACGGGGACCCAACGCGCCCCGGGGCTCTGGTCGAGACACTGTGTCGAAACTAATTAATGTTGTTGATACACGATGTAAAGTTTGAAAAAGAACAAAAGGTGAGTGGGAGGATTCCATTTTGTGACCAATGAGGCGAACGCCAGTCAAGACTGTTCAACCTCAGAAGTTAGAACATCCAGTGTTTGGATTAAGAAAATATAATTGACACGTGCAGATAAATCCAGGTGACACTTTGTCTTTGTTTATTGAGGTCACATTAATCATAATCTTAGAGAGCTTACAGTAGGGCAGCACTAGATTCATGCAAAGCCCCAATCTACTTGTTACCATTCTAAAAATAGCAGCTATAGGCCTAAGTGTAAAATAACTAACAGCAAATATAGGCTTATCCTCTGACTATAATTGAACCAGCCTATATATTCTATACAACAGTAGTCTTAACTTTTTTTTTTTTTTTACTTTTTAAAAACCTGTGAAAATAATTTTGTACCAAGGTTTTGACAGAGCAAAAATCAAACTGTACAGTGGTGCAGTTACAACACAATATGGAGAGATGTAAATTGAAATGTGCATTCCCATTGTGAGGCAATTGGTCTGTCTGAAATCTTTGTTATACAGGAATGAAAGTGACCACTTATCAGAACATCACAGTGTATGTTGCTACTCAGAGCTCTCCATAAAAGCCCAAATGGTTTTCAATCATATTAAACACTCATTCATATTGTATCTAAACCTATTGCTTGTGTGTCACAGTCAAAACATGACAGTGCAAAGTGAAATGTTCCTGTTTACAGCTTATCTCATATCCTGTGCTCGGCCAAAAACTGTCAACAGATAAGATGATTGGTTATTGCTCGTATTTACAAAAGTACCTTTGATTGTCACTTGAAAACATATAATGACTTTAATAGTTACTGCTGTCAGTATATGTACAAATAAGGCATGACAAAAATCACTTTATTATTGACCTAAGAATATTCTGAAATGTTTTTTTATGGTTCCTCACATTGAGAAACTACTGCCATTACGATGCAACTCGCATATCGTGCTTCCATACTCCTGAGCACTGGTATTTATTTTGTTATGCTTTTCTCAACTTAAAGCTATAGTGCTTAACTTTTTCATATAAATGAATGACGGTTACATTCAAGCCATGCATTGCCAAACCAGTTGACACAAAGTTAATTAACCCTATCAGCTCCACAAAAACTCTCTGGTGTTGCTCCCCGACACTGCGCAGGATCTCAGAAAAATCTCAAGAAATGTTTCATTTGTACACATGGGGGGCAACAGAAGTTACCCACTATAGCTTTAACCAATGTGTAGCAAGTACCCACTTTGTGATGTACATGGACAATAAAAAATCATAGAAAAAAAAGGGGGAAAAAAAGGTGGGAGTGGAACTGGTGAATCAGGTTTTTTTTCTTCACAATCAGATTAGAGTACCATAGATTTAGACAGTGTCCTTTCTAACCGATGGTGAATACTATTTCATCCATCTCCTCCTCTGTGTCCTCCTCTGTGTCCTCCTCCATGTTCTCTGCAGCTCTCTCGGCCCTCGCTCTCTCGCTGGCCGGGATGTAGTTGTCCTCGATGAAGCCGTCGTCGTCTTCCTCGCCCAGAGGAGGGACACAGTGAGGTCTGACTCTACGGCCGCCCTCCATCGCAAACTCCACCTCCAGGCCTGGAGACAGGGGGAGACAACACAGCAGATGGGAAGTACAATAGGGCAGACAATCATTTAAGGTAAGTCCTACAGTATAGTGTATGTCACAGTGTTGTTGTTTTTTTTTGTTGTGTCATCAAAAGGTTATGCGCTATGTATCTCTGCCCTGTATGTATGAATTAATAAGAAAAAAGTCCTATACAGTATGTCCTTCTACTATGGACGGCTGGGGCTGGGAACAGTCACATTGTGTAGAATGCACAGCCATGTAATGACAGTAAAATATTAGCATACTCTTGTCTAGGTGTAATGGCAAGAACAGTCTCTCTGTAGTTTGGTGCTGCTAAGGTAGGCCTACTGTTGCATACAGTTGGTTTATTAGAGCGTGCAAATTCTGTATTTGTATTTTATTGTCAAGTGACACATAATACTAAACATATCCACTAGCGTAGCTTTAAGCTGTCCCTGAACACACTATTGCAACGATGAAACAGCTATTTTTATTGATGTTGTTATTCGTTTTTTCTGTATTTTAATATTAATTCTAGACATATTATTGGTCTGTATATGTATGTCAAAAAATGATACACCTACAGCCAAGGAGAAGTGGTTTAGAATACAGAAACATAAAACCTTGGTAAACTGGGAGGAAGTTGAAGAGAGAAACAAAAGTATGACTATTGTTTTTATGATAATATGTATGATAGTAATGTTGAAGTACTACTGTTTTTCAGGCTGTACACACTGAGTATTACATTTATATAGCATCACTTTTACCTTCTACCCAAATTAAATTATAATGTTTTTGTACATTATGTGTAATGGTTTATAAACCCACCTGTGGGGTCACACTGGCTGACATTGTCGCTCTCCCTCAGTCGTGTGTGCCTGTAGCTGGCCAGGTAGCTCCGGATCACCTGACATTTAGCCAGGATGGCAATGATGATGGAGATGGAGATGGCAGTCACAAGGACGGCAACCAAGAACTCCCACTTCGGGGATTTATATTTGCCGGGTGGGCTTGTCAAAGTGTCTGCAAGAGAGAGAGAGAGCAAAATAAATCACATCTCACATAATCTGTTATGGTTGTGAGGCAGCCTCTCGTGGTTCGATCATGAAACTGGTATTTTAATCCATGTTGTTATCGTGGTAAACACCGTAAACTGAGCCAATACCTCAGTTCAGCCCCAAGTCAATTCAAACATTTAATCTACCATCGATTACTCCCTTTACTAAAACATATTCATCTTTATTCTGATAAAGATCAAGGCTAACAAGTGTCTGAGCGCAGTTTTCTGTAAATAAATGGATGGTCTCTTTTTGACAGGTACTCCCGATTCTTACCATTTAGTGTTGTTGGCGGTATTGCCGTAGACGCATTGCCATTGAATGAGTCCATGTTTTAGCAGTATCTTATGCGGAGTGACTTCTCCTGTGTGGCTTAGTTTGCCTTACTTTGCCTCTTTGCATGAAACCATGGATCATTGGTATAAATGCTACATTGGTCAATCAAAGTATTGTGACCTGCTAATTGGGAGCCTCTCTCGCTCTCGCTCTCGCTCTCTCTCTCTCTCTCTCTCTCTCTCTCTCTCTCTCTATCTCTCTCTCTCTATACGAGATCCTGATGACTCTTGAACTCAAAACTGAAGTCGAAAAGGAGGTTTTAATTCCTTCACCGGCCGATGTTTGGGAAGTTGTCAAGATGGTTTGTGTTATATTGTCTTCAGCAGGTAACAGTTGGATGGGATGTGAGGGGATGGTTGCAGGGCAGGCATCTCCCCAGATGAGGGAGGTAGATGTCTGGTATATATGTTAACCAGGAGCGGGGTTAGACCTTCAGAGCTCCACTAGGTGGCAAGGTTGAGTGACGGGGCAACCATGGATTCAGTAACAAGTGGTAGGCAGCTCTGTTGTCCTCTTTATGGGTTCAAATGTGAGCCAGTGTCCTCTTCATGCAGTCAAATGGGGCTGGAGGGAAAAGGTGAAGGAGAGATATTGGATAAGACATAACATCTTGAAATCTGAAACATTTAAAATATTTTAGTAGTATAAGTAAACTACAATACCCCCATGTCAAGTGTGCATTATATCTTTGAATTTACTCTGGACTGTGTCAGTAAATACACATTTCATAACTGAGACACACACACAGTGGGGTGGCAGTGGCAAAGTGGGTAGGGAGATCGCCTCAGGAGTGCAGGGTCGGAGGCTCGATTCCCTGCCTACCCGCCACATGTCGAAGTGTCCCTGGGCAAGACACTGAACCCTAAATTGCTCCTGTTGGTTCAGAAAGCGCCTTGCATGGCAGCTACTGCCATCGGTGTTTGAGTGTATGTATAAAATGTGTTAAGATATGTGAAGCGCCTTGTGACCCTGGTCTGTGAAGGGCGCTCTATAAATAAAGCTTACTTACTTACTTACAAAATAACAGAACAATCAGATGACCTTAGTAATTCATTTAGTGTGTATGAAGAAGAGTTTCCATGTGGATAATTTAATTCTAGAAGTCATAATTGAGCCCAGGCTGTCAGGAGCGCGGGGGGATTTGATCCACAACAGGAAAAGTGTGTCACAAACAGGAAGTCCCACATACTGAAGGACCTTCCTCCGTAGGTCTAGCTGACACAAAACACTGGTAAAGTCATTCCCTCTGTGTGTGTGTGTGTGTGTGTGTGTGTGTGTGTGTGTGTGTGTGTGTGTGTGTGTGTGTGTGTGTGTGTGTGTGTGTGTGTGTGTGTGTGTGTGTGTGTGTGTGTGTGTGTGTGTGTGTGTGTGTGTGTGTGTGTGTGTGTGTGTGTGTGTGTGTGTGTGTGTTCACATATCCCTGCATAATTGTCTTTTCATATAAAGGGAATGCAGATGGGTAATACCATCAAATATGTCTAACATTAGGAGACCTTGTTTTTAATGAGAAAAGACCCCTCTTAGATTGAGACAAGGGCTCGCTAGCTTAGGTTAGCAAAAACTGGAAAACAGCTAGCTTTGTACTGTCGAAAGATAACAAAACTCCACAACCAGCACTTGTAAAGCTAAATAATTAACACGTTATATCCATACAAGAAGAAAAAGTAACAAGTAACTCCCTGAAGTCTTAGCCACCAAGCCAGTATCTGACTAGCCAAACAAAAGTAAAATGCTTAACAGCCAAAGAACTGCTATTTTTTTTTGCTATTTGACTCTTTACAAAAAAGCAATAGAGCATTTCCCATAATGTGAAACTATTCCTTTAATGATACATTTGTATTGTAAACCGCATTGGTCCAACGTCAGAATGTCAGTGATGTTTTAAAAGGTATGTTCCAATATGTTGTGCACAGGAGCTTGTGTTTGGCAGAAAGAGGACCTTTGTCTACAGCTATTTGCAACTTTGCCAGATATTTGCATGCATGAGAGTAGGCCACAGGTTGGCTCCCTTTGTTGACAGTAGAGCTGTGAAGATGCAGTCGGACAAGTTCCCTGTGTACTAACCACTTGATGTTCGACATGCTTTGCTTGTACATGTACTCTTGATGTTTTTGAACAGTTTATTGATAGATGTTCAAGGTCATTCATCTGAAGGATATTTTGATTGTATTTCTTGCCCTGCCTCCCCTTTTGACTGATCCTTTTCTAGTGTACTTTTCTTATTATAATTTTTAAGTTTTATTTAATTTGGTAGATGTAGTAGGCCTAATGTCAAATCAAGCTTAATTTCGTATTTAAATGTTATGGACTAGTCTTTACATGTGTATCGCTTTGTTTGTACATTTGCTACATTACTTAAGTATAACAAGTCTCGGGTTGTGTGGATGAAATATTTTGGGCAATATGCTTATTCACTTTCTTGCTGTGAGTTAGACTTGAACACTGATAGCACTCTCATGTCTTTAAACTAAATACACAGTAAGTATAACTACAGCCAGTAGATAGTTAGCTTAGCTTCCCACAAACACTTGACAATATGAGTCAGTTGTTGTATCCCTTCGGAAAACGTATTAGTGCAAAGACATGTTATGGTTTTAAGACAGGCGGTGAGTTCTGGCAGTGTCCACTAGTTGCCTGGCAACCTCAAAGTGATGACAAAAGAGGAAGTTACTGCGCCCAACCAAGAAATAGTTTGGCACATAACTGGCCTTAAAAACACATCTTGTATTGATTAAGCATTTAACATATTGAATAGTGAGGTTTAGATCTGCTGGTAATCTGGTTATGTTACTTTTGGAATGTTAATATGTTGTTTTCACCAGCCTTTAGTATTTGTGCTAAGCTAACTAGTTTCCATGTTAATAGCCTTTATTATATTATTCTAATGCAGCCATTTAGAAAACGCAAATGTAGACATCTCGTTCACACTGTTCGACTGTTGGACCTTAACCTACTTAATTTGGATCTGATTGTGCCTTTAATATGTTTTTCTGTTAAAACCTGCCCACTTTTGGGGGCACCCTTAGCTCAGTTGGTAGGGCGTCCCCAGCAGCAGACCCGGGTTCGATTCCCGCCCGTGGTCGTTCTCTGCATGTCACTCTCCTCTCTGCCCCATTTCACTTCTGTCTCTCTGCACTATCAATAAAGCGTAAAAATGCCCAAAAAATATATATAAAAAAAAAAAAAAAATGCCCACTTTTTTGCAATTATTATTATAATAGTTATTTTTTACAAATAGCCGTTTTGTGTTTAATTGACTTGAATCTTGAAATAAGCTACCGATATATTTGACCCTTACACGCTCAAATGATGGCTCGCTAGTCTTAAAAACATGTAAAAGTAATTTAGAATCTCATCCATACGGTCTCCTACGCTAAATTGAGACATGCATCTCTTTCTCTCTTTCTTTCTTGGCTCTGAAGTGATTTTTCACAGTAAGACGGGTCAGACTGCTGCTGCCATTAGGGCCTTTTCCTTTTGGTGTCCTAAAGCTATTCTCTTTGGGCAGTGTTGGCTGTAAACACACCGACAGGGCTGCCTTTATCTCTTTCCTGTTCTGTCCTCACACACAGACAGAGCACAATGAAATACACTACACTACAGTTAGGGACTTGGAGCTATACCAGAGAAGCCTGGGAGCGAAGGATCTATGTGTGTAGATAGAAGTGTTTGGGAAGCTCTGCTGTGCACTGCTACTGTATGTACATTTGTTTGCCTTGAATGTGCGTCAGTACGAGGCCGCATTTGCATCTCTGTCTGCAATAGTCTGCGTTTGAATATTATTTTGAAAAGAAGCCAGGAGTCAGTTTGTCTTAGTCATTCTCTGTTTCGGTGCCCCAAAGTGTGGCTTGCGTGTCAGTTTACAGACACTAATGATGGCCAGAGGGTGTGACTGTGAGAATGTTCTTACTGTCATCACACTGCATTAAACATCCAAAATATTGTTGGAGCGCAATCACATTCCTTTTGAACAGACAATTTCACCGTTAGCGATTTGTATGGCTTGAAAGTTGAGTTGATGCTGTTTGAGGTGTGAATTTATGCAGTGCTGAAAAATCCGTAGATTTGCGTAAATAGTGTGCTTGAGTACATCTTAGGGGGCTGATTCATACAACCTGATACTTCTATTTATTACATTTCATGGGATAATACTGTAATTTGTCCTCCACTGCATTTATTCAACAGGTGTATGACTTCTAAACCAGTTGTTCCCAACTCGTCACATTTTAGATGTCTACCAGTTATCAGCAGACAATACCTGATTCTCCCTGTAAACCCTTCAGGTAGTTTAAGGGCCAAAGGGTCCTATATTTCAACAACAAAGCAAATACAAAAATTCATGATAATCTCCACATCTGTACGGTAGTTATAACCAGCTCCATCTTGACCAGCTACAAAAGTAAACTACTTGTGCAGTGATGCAAAACGATTAAATGATCTCATATTGCAATACTATTTTTTCACTTGAGTAGAATTTTTGAATTACCTAGTTTAACTTGTAATGAGTATGTTGTCATTGTTATATTAGCAGTCTTACTTAAAACATGATCTGAGTACCTTTCTATACACTGAATTAAAGGTGGAGTCAGCAACGCTTGTTGTCAAAATCACTTTTTGGGAAAATCAGTGAACATCTCCTCACGATCCGGTACCTGTCTGTACTGTGCTTTCACTGATAAAAAAATATGGTGTATTGTATGGGTGTATATGGTTTTGATACACAGCCTTTAGGCTCTACAAACTGGTATGTAAACAACTGTAACACCATGCAACATGCCTCTTTACAGAGCCTAGGCTGTGTATTAAGATTGGATTTCATTCAGCTCACACACAGTACGTCCAGGTTGAGGAGATATTCCAGCTGGTTTTCACAAAAAGTGATTTTGACAACAAGCGTTCTCCAGAATTGCTGATTCCACCTTGAGAGAGCTTGATTACATACATTTTTTTCTACGGATTTACATCAAAGTGCCTTGAGAAACAACTGCTCACACAAAATGTATTGGCTTCATTTAACAAATCATACTTGACTTAGCAAGCATCTCCCCCCCACCCTGGTTAACATAATCATAAATATTCAGAGCAAAATCAAAGAGTCGCCCTTGACTTGACCCTTGCCTCAACAATCCACAGAGCCTCCCTCTCATCCCACTGCCAAGACCTGGGTTTGTGTCTCGCCTTGAACATGTGTGGAGGAGTCAGGTTGGGCCATTGTTTGTCCATGATAATAGCTTTAGATCCAATAGGGCGGCGAGTTAAAAACCAGCTGTCAGAGATGTTGTTTACGAACGTGATTGTTTCTATCACACACACACACTGTAAATCAAGCTCCCATACAGAACCGGTGGAAAATCATTTAGTATGAATGCTTTGATTAATGATCAACCTATTGTACTGTTGTTTGTTCCACTTTGAGATTAAATTGAAACAAGGTCATACTAGTGCCGTCAAATGTCATGTTTGGTTTATGCCTTTCAGCCCTGCAATAATGGCAGTGTCAACAGAGAGGGCCACGGGGACACAATGAGTGAAAGCCATGCCTATCTAGTAACGTTTGGCCAATAAAACCACATAACCTGCATAGTGAGTGACTGTGATCTATGATATTTGTTATTTGAAGATTAGCTTCCGCACCTGGCTCATTTGTCTCAAATGCATATTCTAGATCTGAATGTGAATGCATGCTGCTCAGAGAGTGGAAAGATAATAAACAAAGAGGGATGCTAATGGTGCGATACTGTTTGGGGTAGAAACATCATGTGAACAACTTGAAATTCAGGTGTAGGCAGGAAATGGTCTGGCTACCGGATCATTGAAATGAAAACACTTTGGCTATGTTTCTGTATTGAGAAAGAATGCCCATCAACTGCTACAGCACTAAATAACTGCACTATAGAACCATTTATATGATGATATTGATTGTCGCGGTGCTCAGAATTATATACATGTCAGTCATGTAGATTTCCCTCGCAATGTCAAAATCACTTTATGTCAAAATCAGTGGATATATCCTCGCGATCCGTAACTGTGTTTGTGCTGAAAAAAAAGGTCCAGTGTTAATACACAGCCCAGGCTCTGTAAAAGGGTGTGTTGCTAGCTATGCTGGGCCCCCTTTGTGTACAACATCTTTGTTGACATACCAGTTTACAGAGCATAGGGTGTGTATTAACACCAGATATTTTTCAGCGGACACACAGTACGGACAGGTAGCAGATCGTGAGGAGATATTCCCTGATTTTGACCGAGAGTGATTTTGACAACAAGCGTTCTCCTGAATGCTGACTCCACCTTTAAAGGAACGATTTTAAGCACATTACATTTTAGCACATGATTTGGCAATTACTGCATTGCCAGATAACAAGATGAGCTATAACCCAAACAAGACATTCATATGATCTTTACTTGGCTCATACAGTCTGTAGACGAGACTGTCAAAGCTCCCAATTTAGAAAACCATTTCCATAATAGTTATTTAAATGCTTACCTGTTCACCTGTGCATGTAGTTCCTTCTATCTTCAGCGAGTTCACCTGTTGTCTGTCCACGCTCACATTACACATCAGCCTTTAACTACACTTTTCTTTACTTTGCCTGTAAAATGGAGACATGCTGTGCAAAGGTTGGCTGACAAGTTAATGAGTTACATGGTAAATAAGGTGTGCTCTCTCCCGCCCACTACCGCTCCCCTCTGGCCAATGGCAAAGCAGACCTGGTCAGAGACGAGGCTGTCACTCAAACCAGGAAGAGGTAAAACTCAACTTCTGAGCAATATGTTATATTGGGATTTGTAAGTACCAGTGTGCAACCGTATGGGAAACTGTGGGCAACCAGTCAAACCTGCTTTTTTTGCAAATAAATGGTCTGTTTGTGTAGATACAGTTACACTGCGTAATCAAATAATCTTGTTTGATGTTATCTTTGTGAAGCTTCTTCCCCAAGTGTGTGTGTGTGTGTGTGTGTGTGTGTGTGTGTGTGTGTGTGTGTGTGTGTGTGTGTGTGTGTGTGTGTACTTGTCTAACTATTTTTGTGAGAACCAATTTCAGTTTAAAACTAGTGCTGTCAAGCGATTAAAATATTTAATCGCGAGTTAACTATCAATGTCATAGTTAACTCGCGATTAATCGCGATTAATCGCATTTTTACCTATTCTAGCCTAAATGTCCCTTGATTTCTTTTTGACACATTATTTTTTCTCGTTTTAATGCTCTTATCACACCCATTCTCTACACCCTTGTAATTCAGTGTATTTCTTCTAAAATATCATAATTTGCAATTCAGTGCAAATAGCCCACAATGTAGGCCTAGATCCCCCCCACCCCTAGAACAGCATACACAAACATAATTGGAACTTATTTTTTTATTTAAAAACCAAACCATAAAACAACATAGGCTATATCAAACAAATTAGTATTTAGGCTAAATTAAACTTGTTGTTGTAGGCCTAAATGTTTTGGGAGTCTTTCATCCACGCACGGCTTATTGGAGTGGACACACTATACGCTTGTGTGTCGGACTGCCGGTGGGTGCCGGGTGGTTGCCATGGCGCTGCTGCAGCCGAGGCAGTCGCCCTTCGTAGCGAAAAATAAAGTGAAAATGAATGACTGGCGGCTGCCACCAACATTCATGGAGGTTTTGGTGTGCGCGCAGAGTTATAAGTAAGACTTTTGCAAATGACAAGCTTTCTTTACTGTTCTTTTTCCGCGAAGTCCCAGAGTCACAACACGGAAGAAGCTACTAGTGAAGCAGCTGAGCTAGGAAGTGCTAGGTTCCGGTTTCTGCTTCAAAATAAAAGTCAGAATTGACTTGACGTTTAGTCGTTTTGCCAGTTAAATTATTTTAATGTGAAATTACGCTGTAGGACATGTTCCGTTTGAATGAACAGTAACTTACCTGCGAGCCAGGTGTATAGTTTGTGGTGTTTCAGTTGTTCTAACATTACTAGTTGATGCAACAGCATGAGAAAAAACCACAACGTTTGCTAGACCATGACGAGCGTTAATCGCGCGATAAAAAAAATAACGCCGTTAAAATGGGTTTGCGTTAACGCCGTTAATAACGCGATAAACTGACAGCACTATTTAAAACCTTAAGAGTTTGGAAAGTGAGGACATTTGGCTGGTTCTCCCTTCTGTGTATGCCCTTAAAGGGTTGTTGAGGGTTAATAGGGCTTACACAAGGTTTATGGTTCATCTATGAATGGTTTAGGTTAAGGTTATTGTAAGAGTTGGAGTTAGTCATTTAGTTTTGATGGTTAGGTCCTCACTAGTAATGCCGTACAAGTGTGTGTGTGTGTGTGTCTGTGTCTGTGTCTGTGTCTGTGTCTGTGTCTGTGTCTGTGTCTGTGTCTGTGTGTCTGTGTCTGTGTCTGTGTGTGTGCATGTGTGCATGTATGCGCCTGCATGTGTTTGCATGTGAAAGTGTAGTCTAGCCTCCCAGGTGCCACGCCTCGCTTTGTTTAACTAAATTATGAAGCCTTTTTTCCCAGGTCCCTTTCTAGATGAGTGAGGAAATCAGACAAGATACACTTTGTAGCGACATTAAGGAGTGTTTGTTTATTTAAGACATACGGCCGAGGGGAGGGAACGGACCCTCTGGTGGCTCTGAAAGGAAAAGCCAGGTGACCCTGAAAACAATAGGGCCACTTCCTAAGCACTCGGCAGCGCTCCCTAGCTCTTTACATCTCACTCCCTCACTCCCTTCCTCCCTCCCTCCCTCTTGCGTGTTGCAGGATGCTTCGGCTGCATGTCTTGGGGGCAGATGGCACGGACTGGGATGGGTCGGGACACTAAAATGATAACTCAGCATCAGCCCAACGAAGGAGAAGTAGTAGGGGTTTCCCACCGTAGTTAACAGGGACAGGGTTTGTTGTGAAAGTTCAAATGTAAAAGTAGACTCATAACAGTCAATATGGGAAAGCTTGGTCATTGCAAAAAAGTATGGTTGAATTGGGATAACGACGTCGCTAATAGAGGTGAATGTGGATTATAATAAACATGCATTAACAGGTTTTATTTGGCCACCTGAGGGCAGCAGAAACAAGCAACTAACCACTCACATAGTATTTTTTTTTATCTTGTTGGCAAAGAGTTGCATAATAAAAAACCAAGCTAACGCAAGGTAACATTAGCGTTTGTTTGTGTTCATCTGATGTTGTTTTCAATATTCACGTATTGCCCTCCACCAACTCATGGGAAAAAAATAGTTACACTTAAGCTGCCAAGTGCCCCCACTACAGTATTCATTAACTAGCCACGCACTTTGTCAGCTGAATATGAAAATATTGATGGTAGCAGCGTTGACTCTTTACAGGACACTGTGAAAAGATGTTTGGGAGTTCAAGAACTTTGTAGTTAGAGAAACATACAGATGAACATTTAGACAGCTCTGAGAAAGTTATTTACAGTAAATTCAGATTCATCAACAGCCATGGACATTTAAAGTATCTAATGTCAAATGTGTTTCTGTTAATGTCTTCAGACCAATCACAGATAACGTCAACAAGGTCATTAGTAGCACTGGTGGATCAGACTCTTTGGAGGAGACCAGGGACTTTCCTCACTTTTTTTCTTCCATAGGATGTTTACTGTTTGTCTGTTTCAGTGAAGTGGTGGGGGTCTGAGGTCAGGGCCCCTCCTGGTAGGGGGGACGATGTGATGTGAAGGCCTTGCTAAGTCCTTTTAAGAGGAGGGAAATAACAACACGTGCCGCGGCGCACATATAACAATGGACGGTCGGACATGAGGAAGAACTATGTGACAAATAAGCCTGTGAAAGGGCCATCAGTGAATCATCATGAGACAATCCACAGTGTTGCAGCAGGCCGGAAGCATTGGCACGGTTTTCAATTTTTTTGCTCTTGCTTCGTGTGGAATTCCCTGCTGTCCCCAACCACCTAAGTGTAAATTTTACAAGGTGATAGCCGCGCACATTGTTCAAATTTTTTCCTGAGTTTGTGAGTCCATATGTGGCCCTCCATCTGGAAATGTGATAATGCGAGTGAGGGTCTCTGCACATCTGCTATCTGCTAAACCTGTTAATAAAACGTCTGCAATTTTATTTAAATCCCCACATTATCCTCCGAGTGGTCTTTAACTGTAACGACTTAATGTGATGCTCTCTAACATGGACTCTAATTTCATTAACCGAGGCGTCTTGGGAAATTCTGCACACACAATCAAAATAAGGCCTTTTTTCGTGTTTTTCACTCTGATGCCACGACCCAGTTTCAACATAGGGGTCGTTTAAGTTTCATTGAATTTAATCTAATATAAGAGTTTCCTGACTATAAGTGCTCTGCCGTATAATATTACATACACAAGCACTAACAAGCTGTGTGGGAAGGCCTAGTATGAGTCTGTATATGTTTGGCTTGAGCCCCTGCCACCTCTTGCAGGTGTAATACTGCATAGACTGTATAACATGAACATACACTGATACTATCAATAGGGTCTCCAATTCAAGAGTAGCCTATGTTTATTTTTTCTTGACATTTTTTCACTCTTCAATCTGAATGTATACCACTTAGTCAAACATATACTGTATCTGAAACATAATGCTTGATACATACTTACCCACAAAAGCATTCAGGTCCATGCCTAATGACCTGCTTGCTTCCTCCGTGAGGAAAATGATTTATCCAAATGGCGTGTTAATCAGTAGTCTCTGTTACCTAACTGTTTGTTTTGGATGTCGTGGCTGTGTGAACACACTCTTAACAATACGCTGACTGATAAAGTCGCTGTGGAAAAATGCACTTCACAAGCACAAACACACAAACACACACACACCCTCCCTGGCAATGTTAAGACGACAGAGCTGCATTAAAATAGTCCAAGGCTCACTGAGTTATACAGTGCCTCTGCCTGGTAACTGTTGGTCTGCTCACTTGGGGAGATCCGTGTAAAAGTCAAAACATGTTTAATAAGATCCAACTGTGCGATTTCTTCAAACCCCTCCGTGAATGCCGTGAGAATATTGATGTGAAAAGTGAGAATGCTTCAGTAAAAGGTTCTGTGAGGAATTTGTGTTTGAAATGTCTTTCAAATGTGATAATAATGATACAGTGTGACAGACAGTTACTACTACCACTTTTTTTTTAGGTTTGGCCTGCAAAAGAGATCTATATCTGCAACTCATTCTGCAGGTGTTCAATCTGTGTACAGTAGGGAATTGTTTAGCGTTGCACACACGATACCTGCCTTAAACCAAAAACACACATTCTGCTGTAGGCTTCTGGATGGAACCATTCTCACATATTTGGATGAAATCCACAAGAAAACAAAAAAAAATGTCCGTTTATATACAGATGCTGTAGTGGTCCGTGCAAGGACCTTGTCTATAATACAGGACCGTGTGCAGCTGCGGTCTAAAAAATGTTTTGTTCACACTGTTATAAAATATTTATATTGTGATGGTAAAAAGAAGTGTTTTTTGCATGATAGCTCTTTGTAAAAAAGGACAAAAGCCAGTCTTTCCATCCTAAAGAAAATGGGAGTTCCAGCTTTTGGCTTTCATCCTTGGTAAATGCATAAAACTGCAAGAATCACTTTTGTTTGAACTTATGCCAGAAAGGTACATTGACACTTGTATTATATTAGGCAGCAAGGCAAAACCAGTAAATTATTTTCTCAAACTAATGCCCTTGCATTTCATTGTATCTCATTTGAAATTTAAATCCAATCAAATGCAAAGTGAAGAGTGGATTTCCTCCAATGGTTTGCACTCTTGGCAGAAGTATTGCATGCAGACAGAGCAGGGCTGTTGCATGTAAAGAAAATGTTTTAAACCAACTTCCTCAGTGAATGTACACTTTGGCACCGGCAGCCTCCCACTGATGGGAAAGAGAACCTACACGGGCTGCAAAAGTGTGTGTGTGTGTGTGTGTGTGTGTGTGTGTGTGTGTGTGTGTGTGTGTGTGTGTGTGTGTGTGTGTGTGTGTGTGTGTGTGTGTGTGTGTGTGTGTGTGTGTGTGTGTGTGTGTGTGTGTGTGTGTGTGTGTGTGTGTGTGTGTGTGTGTGTGTGTGTGTGTGTGTGTGTGTGTGTGTGTGTGTGTGTGTGTGTGAGCTGAGCAAACAGCTATCAGACAGGAGCCGGGACCCCCTCCACCTCCACAGGCCTTTTCCTGCCTGTGGGGTGATTCCTGCCCCTGCGCTCCCTTCCTACTTCCTTCACACACATATCAGCCTCCAGCAGCAGCACCTCTTCCTGAGTCTGGCTCAAGTTCTCTCTGGACACCGCGGACAAAGCAACAACAGCTCATCCATCTCTCTTTCTCTCTCTCTCACTCTCTCTCTCTCTCTCTGTCCCTCTCTCTCTCTCCCTCTCTCTCTCTCTCTCTCTCCCTCTCTCTCTCTCTCTCTCTCTCTCTCCCTATTTTTTTATTGTCTTAAACTTTCACTTTAAATATCCCCTGAATTCCCTGAATCCATTTAAACCTATCACCTCACATCATTCCCCCAGTCTTCATTTTACCGCATTGTTAAATCATATACTTCCGGGGGCCTCGGTATAGTAACTATTGTCTCAAGGCACATTTGGTGCAAAAAAAATCTCTGCTTGTGCATTTTTTCCCTTTTCTGCCTTTCAGCACGGCACTCCCAGGGTGTTCTTCAACTTCCTTCAAATAAAACGCCTATGATCCAGAGACATGTTGGCTCAGTTCAGCAGCAACCGCTCCCTTTCCACAATTTCCTTGATACCCCATGTTCCGATGAGACAGATATTCTATTTCTGCAATTAGGATTTTTCGCAGCGCTCACTTGCATAATTATAAGCAATGAGGATAACAGCTGTTTTATCTACTGACAACGGCTTGAAAAAAAAATTAAAATCAAAACTATGTTCCCGGCCCTTTTATTCCAATATTTCCTTTTTTTATTGATTTGATAGTTTGGGCCATTTTGTTACAAAGAATGTGGCGCCTTTGTGTTTTTCAATCTGATAGAATGAGAGCCATGTCCAGCGCAATAACCCTGAACTGCAGCCAGAACTATGACCTAACCAGACACAGATGGATGCAAACGATGGGTCTTACAAAATTCCCCCTTATTCTTTTGGGAGCCATATTCAATATTCAAAACAAGCGGAGAGGCTCAGGTTTCATGACATTCACCTTCATAAACAATAGACAATAATTGCAAAACCATCTCTCCTGCTGTGGAAAATATTAGCCCCCTGTCCTTCGACTTATCATGCTGTGTCTGGACTGTCTGAAATCATGTTGTCCTACACTGTCCACTACTGCAGGGAACCATAGTATTTATTTTACTTTACTTTTTTTTTTTTTTTACACAATAAACTTACACTAGAGGTCGAGTACATGCTGTTATGATTAGCACTTCCTTGGTCTGACCCAGAGGCTTTCCATAACACCATTAATGAGGTGTGTGTGCGTGAGTGTGTGTGTGTGTGTGTGTGTCGTTGTGTCTGTGTGTGTACAGTACATCTACCTGTGCTAAGGCCAGCAGTGGGTCAACATTTTATCAACATTCCCTGACTACACGGAGGGCTTGTTTGGTGTGGGACTGGGGCAGGTCACCCTGCTATGCGTCTGGTCCTGGACCCACATCACCCTGTTCCCCAGTCCCAGTGCCTCAGCCTCACCCCAGGGCACAGAGAGGGAGTCTGGGGTTGCTGTGGAGGTCACTCAGCCTCGCTTCAGGCCTGTGTTTTGTTTTGATATTTCCAATGTGGTGGTTCTTTTTTTTTTCAGTTATGGAAAATGTTGCTTTGTTTCTTGTTACATGGGTGTGTCTGTGTGTGTGTGTGTGTGTGTGTGTGTGTGTGTGTGTGTGTGTGTGTGTGTGTGTTGCGTGCGTGTTTGTGCATGCAGACATAAAGTTATATGAACTGTAGGACAGGCCTGGGTTTACAGTATACACTATTTATCAGATGGTGTAGTGTAAAGTTGATCAAAGCTTTCATTGTTACTTTTAAAACGTGATGTTAAACCTCCTACGAGGAACTTTGAAATAGTTATGAAACAGTCACATTTTTTTAATGCCTTTGCAAGGGTATGATCTCCCCGGCGCTTGGACAAAACGATTTACGGCAAGCAGACCGAAACCAATCCTGTCTTTATGAACGGTACTAAATCAAAGTGCTTTACCATCTTCATATTACTGTTATTATCATCATATGAATATATAACCTCTTTCTTTGTCTCTTTCCCTGGCTACCTAAACAAAGGCACGTGTCAGTGGCATGCGTTTGGATGTTGGTGTCGTCAAAACACTACTGCTTTTGTCCAAAGGGGCCGCTAGAATAAAAAAAGATATACCCAAATAAGAAAACTGGGAAGTAAACACATAAGTGTCACACAATTATCCACTAGCCTTTTGAGCACCAGTTGTATTGTGTCAGTACAGGTACAGTTGGTAAACTTTAGTGATATTTCTCAGACTCATTTCTTATTAATGAATATGACGCTGACTGCTCTGCTATCACTGGTTTTGTCTCTCAGCTAAATCCAATCCAAATCAAATCAAATCAAATCAAATCAGTTGTATTTGTATAGCCCAATATCACAAATATACATTGGCCTCAGTATGACACCCTCTGCCCTTAGACCCTTAGCTCGACTGAGAAAAAACTCCCTATAAAAAACCCTAAAGGTAAATAAAAAAGAAATAAAAAAATTCCTTCAATAATGGATTAAAAAAAATATTGAAAAAGACCTTAATGTGTACCTATGCTTTTAACTGTGTTAAGGAATTGTATTGATTTGAACTCAGAAGAGACACCACAGCTTATGGCCCAACGACATGAGCATGTTGGTTCTTCCCGTCTTAGATTACACTTAGTGAGATCCTTTAAAACATCCACAAGATCTAGGTATAAACTGTTGACTAAATGAATGGTTCCTGTTTGCCTAAATGGATAAGCAATTGATGCCTGTACTTATTTTGGGAGGTGGAATGTTGGCTCAAACCTTCCTCCAACCCTAAAGATTACAAAAAATTCCTCTGCCTTTTTAAACTCCTTTTTATGTTTCACAAACACCCTTGATTTCTAATGTTCTCTCTTTTTTTCTATTAAATAGTTTATGTTAACCACTTTGAATTGCCTCTGTGTATGACATTTTGCTTTCTGAATACAATTTCCTTGGTCACAGTGAGGAAACTAAATGAAACATCTCGAGATCATTTTCTCCAGTAAGATGAAAAACACACACGCTGTAGCTTTTCCAGAGGCCTTGGATAAAAGAGCATTTTCAAAATGAACATTAAAAACAGTCTTGGCATGCCGTCCTGCTGCCAAGTTAGATGGGGAAATGGTTAAGGGAGCCGCACTGCCGGGATTACCTCAAACATGAACTCCTACTGATTGTGAAAGCTTCCGATTAGCAGCTCAAGACATGACAGACAGGGATAACAGGGCTATTCTGTCAAAGCCGTGACACAGGTACAATTTGTGTGGCAGTATAAAAATCAGCAAGAACAATTTTTTTTATTTAAAAATGGGATGAATTAGGCTTGTGGATATAACAAACAGCTGTGTCGTTGGCAAGGAATGAGTGTATTTTCCCTTCAGTAGTGCTGCCAATTTCTGACATTTATGTTCATCCTCCTCACATTAGATTGCCTTTATTTAAGCAATTCATTTTTCAAAGAGTCCTGTGATGATTTAATGCAACTGATGTGTGGAGCTGGGGAACTTACAAAACCAGAATGTCCTTCCTTTAAGTCCCTTTATGCTTTTTTCCTTGAAAACCCTGTCATCAACAGTACCCATGATCAGATAGATTTCATATTTAAACCTCCTTTGAGGAACTTTTAAATGTTCATGAAACAGTCACATTTTTTCCCTCTGATGATCAAACGTTACCTGTAACAGCAAACGAGACCACAAGCGAAAACTCTAATTTTTTTTTTAATAGTTATTATTTATGCCTTTGCACAAAGTCCAATCTCCCGGGAATTCAGACAAAAGGATTTACGGCAGGCTGGCCGGAACTTTCTGTGTTCATGAACGGCACTAAATCAAAGTTCAATAAATCCGCTTCACCATCGTCATATTAACAATACTAATTTTACATAGTCCCAAATACATTACCTTATCGCGGTGCATCCGACTGTCTCTCTCTCTCTCTCTCTATTTCACTCTCTTCCTAAGCAAATATATGCGCCGCCGATGTCATCAAACAACAACCGGTTTTGTCCAAAAGTGCCTCTATAATCAAACAAAACTGAAAGTTCCTCATTTCAACTTTAACTTACATTCACACCTCAAACTAAAAGCCATGGGAGCTTGACATGCTAGAAACATTACATATTCTGAGTACTTACATTCTCCTTTTTTCACATTTTTAGATAGTTGCTGTCTCTGTATATGTCTTTGGTTAACATTGTGGCTTGAATTGACCATGAGGTTGAGAATATTTTCACAAGGAAAGACTTGTCTCACCATTCTGTAACAGTGATGGTTTAGCTGGTGGAGCCTCAGGAAACGGGAGGGATGGAGGGCAAGTGCCACTCCCACCAGGACTTAAAACCTGTCAGGAACTCACTTTCTATCACCCTCCCAAAACTCTGGTGCTCTGAGAGGGTGCGCTCTGTGTGTGTGTGTGTGTGTGTGTGTGTGTGTGTGTGTGTGTGTGTGTGTGTGTGTGCGCGTGCGCGTGCACGTGCGTGTGCGTGTGTGTGTGTGTGTGTGTGTGCTGTTAAGGGGTGAGGGATAATGAAAATGATTTCTCCGAACATGTGTTGTTATGTCATCTAGAGATATATTATATTACAGAGATAAGACAATATAGCACATACCATATTAAACACCTCCTGCTGTGTATCTTATCAAAGGCACACATCTGTGTGTGTGTGTGTGTGTGTGTGTGTGTGTGTGTGTGTGTGTGTGTGTGTCAAATAATTCCCCATAATTCCATGTGTTAATCCATCTGTTGCAGATGTGTTCCCCTTAAGGTTATTTAAACTGCCGTTCTTCCTCGTGAGAAAGTATATCCAGTGGAAAGTGACAGGAAGTTTGGGAGAGAAAAGGAAGTGACAGGCCACAGAGGATGGGAACCAACGTCCCATCTGTCGTGAGCTGAACACACTCCTGTCTTCATGACAATTGACCAAGGAGTTGGTTTTTCTTGTATACCCAATGTATATGTGTGCTGTTTGTGTGTGTATGTGGTACGTTTTGTACATATTTGTTGATGATTCATTTGCACACCTGCGGGCTTACATAGGCAGATACAGGTGGTGACGCAGCCTACATAAAGGGGTCACAGGTGAACAGCTGGGTTCTTAAGAACGGAGGGAGCCACATCGTTTTTAAACAATGTGTGTGTGGATCATCTGTCTTATGTCTAAATGTTTTCTTCTTTTGTTTCTGGTGAACGAGCGTGTCTTTAAATCTCAACCATGTGTAATTTTTTGTAGATTTTAAATAAAAGTGTTAAATGCACACTCCATTTCAAACTTCCTTTTACACCACCATCCCGTAGTTTAAATGGATTTCCCTCAAGTTCCTTTCTTGTTAATCGATAGCCACTACAGGTTGATTATCCAAAATCATTCATTCATGCCCTCTTGTTTGTTTTACTTTAATACTATTTGGAATTGGTCGAAAGTCATAGATTGTGACAACGCTACATCAATGCTTATGTTTTTATCTCACACGTCATTCTTGGTATTTGTTGGACTCAGATTCATGGAATTATGTCCCAAAGTCATGGAGATGTTATTTAGTCTGGACCAAAGGGATAGTTAGACAAATATGTATTTCTATGCTCTGAGCTGCATCCCTATAGCATTGCTTGAAAAAAAAAAAACCTACCAAAATATTGATTGTGGCATGACTTACCATTAAAACATATTTATATCCACAATTAACCCACTATCAGAAGCAAGGCCATGAGAAGTGCACTGCCCTGTTCACATAGTGGTCACATTCAGAAAGAAGAGGGGGAAATGTAGCTGGGTTGATAACATGCCAACCTGTCAATTTGTCAACATGTGCTGTTTGGAATGCTCCTCACTTTACAAAAACCCCGATTAACCATATGAGAATGTAAACACATTCACAACCACCATAGAATTAATACTACAGTTATCAAGGCACAAGAGCTCTTTATCTTTGAGGGAAATCCGACTTCGTAAGACGGAGGTTTTTAAAATTCTACCGGCAACGCTCTCACACATGTTGTATCGCCAAATCTGTCTCTGTGTCTGTCATCATCTCATTCACTCTATATCGCTTAAAGCCATATTCTCTCTCTTTCACACACACACACACACACACACACACACACACACACACACACAAATGCTCATGTAATCACACTTTCAAGCACACACAATTCAGGTCTCTCTAGGGCTCCACGATCCCAGGGAAAGGCTGTCTTTATCGGACAATACGGGGTACGTTGATTTTAAGGTCAGGGGTTCATAACTGCAGTAGAGGATAACTCGAAAGGGGGGGTGATTTAGTGGGGGCCTCAGAGGTGTGAGTGACACCCTTGCTTAGGCTCCCAGGGCCCATAGCAGGATCAGTGCGTGTGGAGCCGCGCCAACTTGCCACACAATGAGAGGAAATGGGAATTTAATACAAACTTTCTCACAAAGTCGCAGAGAACTCCCGCCTCTGTTGCCGGTGTCACTTCCACCTCCTTCACTTACACAACCACAACAAAATGTCAGACACAAGTGGAACATGCCCGGGAGTGTGCTGCTGTAAATTGTAGTGCAAAAGGTTTGACACCATTCAGTCGAGGTTTTTTCCCTACAATCTTTTGTTTTACCACAATGAGTTTTCTCAATGGAGTTAGTGAAATGGTATGCTGAAGAGTAGCAAATGTCAACTATTTAAAGAGCCTGGAAACCTGATCTAAAATAGTTCAAATACATATGTATGATATTAAAGTTGGATGTCTCACAAAGATCGGATTGAAAATAAATGTAAATAAACTTTACACAGCTTTTTTTAAAACAGCTTTTTTTATTGTCTGACCATTTGACATGCCTGTGTGTGGGGTGGCAGTATTAAACGGTATCCATGTCAACAGTCAGCATTTTCATAGAACGTTCCAGCAGAGAACTGCTGTGATTGGTTCAAAATACGTTTTTTTGTGTCATAAGAACCAGCGCCTCATGTAAGCGGAATTTCTGTAACGTTTTTCAAACTTAAGTGGCAATATCTTTCATTTGGATTGATAAATATGCCCAATTATTTGTAGAGGTTTACTATCATGCAATTAACTACTGACATTTACATAGTAAGAAGGATTTTGTGGATTTGGGTTTTTTAAAGCAGATACAGGGTACAATATATTATGAGAAACATTTCTCTCTTTCTTTCTTCCCTGCACCGTAGTGTGTTGTTACAGACTTTCATTGTTGCACTGTTGTTATGCCTGTGGAAACACTATTGTGCTTCTCAAACTCAGCCAGAAGACACACTGAGCCCTGTGTTTGTCTGCTATAGTGCATAAAGCCAGCAGCCGTCACTCTAACAACAAACACACTTCATAATTACCGCATGGCAACAAAGACTTTTTGATACAATGGCTAATGTCTGAGGAGCACAGAGTGTCCTCCACCCTTGCATAATAATTTCCTTCACATCTACATACACACACACACACACACACACACACACACACACACACACACACACACACACACACACGCACACACACACATACATTATTATACACACATAGAATTACGCTTCACATTCAATCTTGTTACCTTCCTGTCACTCAATTGAACCACTCATGCACACACATGCATTTATACACACACAAGTGATTCCCATTTTTTGGCTCCTGACCACCTTAAAGCAGCATCTGTGTTGACCCAGCCATTGGTCTTTTCCCTTTTGACTTCCTATAGAGGCTCCACCAAGCTGTGTCTGCAGCACGCACACTTGTCTGTCGTTGCATTTATTCCTTTGCTCTACCACTTATGTGTTAGTTCTAGTTCCAAGGGTATGAAGAAAAATGTCTTGCTAAACGTGACAATTTTTTGCATATTGTCCTATTGTTAAACTTTTGCTATAGTGTACACACGGTATATGATGCAAACAGAGCTGTGTGCAGTAAGCAGTCTGTTATTGACAGTTCAGTATTATGGTTCTATCTGTTAAAGTTCACTCCTGTCCGCGGCTGTTTTGAAGTATGCGCAGAGGAAATATGGCGGTCTTTTAAAAGAAGTTGTTGTAGCTCCTGAGCTCCACAGGTCACACTAATAGGTCAAAAGAGACAATACAGATCTGAAGCCAAACGTAGGCGCCAAGACGTTCTGCTTTGCCAAGAGACACAATGGAAAACACTGGGATGTGAAGACAAAACAATTCCAACCAGGGGATAGCCATTTCAGTTTTTCATTTGACTTATTTTTCTATATCGCCTATATATATTGTCATTCTTGCACTATTTTACATAATTTTTGTATTGCATGTTGGACATCAAGGTGCCAACGCTTTGCAAAGAATGATTTGATCTTATTCTGTGTTTTTTGACCAGGCATGCAGATAACAGAAGAATATTCCTTGCGGCCTTAAAGAAAGCTGCGCAAGCTCCTGAAATGGAAAACAGGAAATCTCAAACAATACAAAAAGTTGAGTCAACTTCAAGTCGATTGTCCGAAGCGGCTGAGGAAATGTAAAGAAAACACCAAATCAGCCTGACAGCTTTTGCAGACAAAATGAGAAAAGCCGTGTGTGTGCAGTTGTTCTGTTTCAAAGTGAGACAGTGAGTGCCGGCACTTTTTAAAAAGATTGGGGCAGAAATGGGCAGAATAGACACAACATGCATATTGTTCATAATTTCCTAGGGCTGACTGATTGTAACAGGGAGCGAAAGGGGAGGGGAGAGAGAGGCTGACTATAAAAGCTGCAGGGACTGGAACCAACTCATTGAAGTGAAAGAACAAAGCTGTTGCATTTGGCAAAACATGATACCAGCTGCTCCTGCATTTGGTGTTTCTACAGTATCTCTTTGCAGAGAAATGACAGCAATAAAATGCTATGTCAGCCTCTTAGGGCAAATGGGGTGAGCTGAGTGTGAGTGTGGCTCAGGGCCATTCCAATGCATGAAAAGTAAGGGGCTGATATTAAGTATCTTGGCTGAGTTAGCAATTATAAGCTAGTAGTAAATATATTTTGATGGAATGCTGTCTTAAATTCTACAGAAAATATTTATTCTAAAATCTTGCACATGCGCAAAAACAGTGTTGCTTCACGTTTTGCACATGAAAACAAGTGTGCAACCAATGTGTTTTTTTTATAATATATTTTGACGATGTAAAGATACAAACCCATCTTCAACACAATACAGGTACCATCCTATAGTAAAAACAGAGAAGCCTAATTGTTCCACAGAATATAATTCCACTGCTTAAAAAAGTAGACCGATTGTAAGACATTAAATAATCAATTGCATGCGAAGACACTCGGCGGGCTTGTTTGGCATTGTATTGGAACAAGAAGTGGCAAAGCTTAAACTCATAAATACATTAATCGGAACGGGGGGAGGTCGGGAGCGCCAGCAGTCCTCCGCTGTCTGGTGACGCTCTTCCTTCCTTTCCCACCCAGAGAAAGCTGCTGAGCTTTTACCGCAAACTCCAGTTCCGTGTATAGTGGGACGGACTGTGATACGACCTCACGTTACATACAATATACAGGACAGGAGCGCCGTTAGTTCGTGACTGGAGAAGATTTTACACCTGAACTGGGGGGACTCGTGATCATTCGCGAAGTTATGCGTAAAAAAGCGCACCGCTCGTCGTGACGCAGCGTCACCGTTCTGGATGTACATCTCTCACAAGATTTTTTTATGGAAAAGACAACTTTTTCCCCAATGAGGATTATTAGGAACATGAGGATTTTGTGGGTGTTTGTTTTGTTCTTCCTCGGTTTATCAGGTAAGAGGGAAACTTATTTTAAAAGTTGTTTGAGTTGGACCTAAATGGAACAAAATATAAATGTCCAACTTTATTTTCGAGAAAGAAAGACCCACTTCCAACTTGATGTAACCCCTTTTATAATTATATTTTGTTAAAGTCACATATGAACCTTGGACTGTAGATGCCTGAACCCTTTAGGGAAAAAGCAGCTCATCCATGTTTCCTGCCATTGTTCTGTGGATCTGAGGCTTAAATACCAGAGATGAGGAATGCTGGACTAAACGAACATTATTGGTTCTGGCATTTTATTCAAATAACTACATTCCTGGAAGATATTTAGTTTTTTTTAACCAACATTGTGTAAATGATGTTGCAAGTGAAGGAGTCACATTTATAATGAATACTCTACCAGATCCAATTCATACTGTAACCTGTGGCAGAAACAAATACTTGTGGCCCTGATTGAAACTATGTTTATGTTATAATTTCGTATTGTACTTAATTTGTGCAGATGGTCTACAGAACAAATGTGTGTAAACTGTGTCAAGTTAAGGAGTTGACATCATTGGGCATGATTTAACCCAGAAGTAAAACTTACAAATGTAGGCTTAAACAAGTGCCAAACTTGTGTTTTCCATTGTGGGGGATTAGTGTGGATTTATATATGACAAACAATGGAGTTGAGCAATGCTGTATGAGAGTATGCACTACAATGACACATAATAGGGATGATGAGACAGATGGTATACCATGATTTAGAACCAATGGTATATGTTTCATTGAGGTTGGCAGACATCAAGTACACCTGCAGTTACAATGTTCAACATACTTATTTTCTGTTCATGAGTGAATCAGATATCATCCTCATGTTTGTAAGCTACAGCCCAACTTTTTGCTCCTCCAGAAATGGTTGAAAATATGAATGAAAGTAAGGGTTGATGCTAAATCTACTGACTTGCAAGGTTTTGCGAGCAAAAACAAGTGTGTTTTAAGCACTGAAACATTTTGAGATTTGATGTGATTTATAAAGCACTCACATCAGTTTTCCATACTGGTTCTTAGCACTCATCAGAAGTTTATCACAGAAGTATTTGTTTATATATTGTTAATTGTCTGATTGATTGATGCATGTTCTTCTTACACACGTGATGAAAATGCTTGTTTAAGACCTCTACCTAGTATATTTGATTTAAAAAAAGAAAAAAAGACTGTATCCAAAATACTGTAAAAACTTTGGACATGTTGACAACATGAAATCACAATTTTAACTCTGGCTTCATCCAACATCTAGATTGTTGGTCTTCAAAGAAATACACATTTTCACTTTTACTCAAACATTTCTGAAAAACTTGAAAAATAAGTATTTTAATGTAAGTAAACAACTGGCAAAGTTACGTGATGATATATTTAAGTTAAAAATGTTTTACCCTATCCACCTGCAGTGTCTTGCCTTTTAGTCAACTCGTAATCAAGTCAAGCTCCTTATGACTCCAATAATAGTTTGTCATAAAATGTTTCAAACCCAATGCCTTATCCCACCAGATGCTGTGATCGACCTGACCATGATCTCCACAGCGGAGGTCACCAACGTCAACCACTTCTCCATCTCCTGTATCAACGGAGAGCGCAGCACAGCGCAGGTGGAGCTGGATATACAGAGAGACAACAAGATCCTCATCTTCCCCAAGAAGCCCAGCTTTAAAGTGCACAAGCCCCGGAACAAGGAGGCTGTGGCCAAAGACTTCAGGGACCTGGACCATATCGGCATCTTCTACTGTGAAGCCACTCAGGAAGTCCCCCCGCCCGAGACAGTCACCATGATCAATAACATTGGCAAAGGTTAGTTCAGAATTCACACAATTCAAACAGGTTATATCCAGTTCACACACATCCAAACAATAGGTTGTTATCCTTCTGTTAGTTTTTCAACTTTTACAATATAAATGACTGTATTTAAATTTTTCCAGCTGTATGTGATTTACAAATATTAAATTATACAACAATATAAATAAAAACAAACAAAATGAAAAACAAACAGATATATTATAAAAGATGTTATAGTATATATAAGTTTATAATGTAAACATATATAAAATGTGCCCATTCCTTCAAAATCATATCCTTCTGTAATGACCAAACCTAAAATTATGAATTAATCATTTTATGCTTTCACAATTTTCTTAGTTGAATGGCGTGTCACGTTTTGAAAATTACTTGTTGTATCTGTTTTCCCTTTTAGCTAATTTTGTCCCAGTCCACCTGACACTGACTGCCAACAAAGGGGAGACAGTTAACCTCAGCATGGAGCTCCTCAGCAACCAGAAGAGAGACGTTACCTGGAAGTACAACGGTAAGTCAGCTTACCTCTATGTAGACCAAGATCGCCTCGAAATACATTTGGTTTTGTGAATACAGATTCCCCAAAACATGTTCAATTAGTTTGAAACTATGAAAGTTAAATATGCTATAAAGAAAATAACTATATTTTCAGTCACTTCATTTTCATTGCAGCCGTTCTACATCGCTGTCTAAATGTTTAATGTCTAATCTTGAATCTTAATGTATTTTCTTGGTTTTTATTATCTCTTAAATGCAATTTCTAATGTCTAATCTTGATGTATTTTATGTCCCTGTAAAGCACTTTGAATGGCCTTCTGTCTGACTTGTGCTTTACCATCCTGTGTTTTAATTTAGGCAACTACTATTATATGACTCACTGGAACGACATGATAAATCGCACTGCTGTCCTGACGGTGGAGAATGCGGCCTTTGCCAATCAGGGCATCTACAGTGCCAGCTTCGTGGGAGACAGCCCACTGCACGGAGCCTGGATGAGACTCATTGTCAGAGGTTAGTTTGAATCATGTACACACTTAAAACAGACAGGCACACACACACACACACACACACACACACACACACACACACACACACACACACACACAGAGCTTTTACAACAGTGTTTTTCGGTTGCAGATGTGACACTCGTTTCACATGCATTTAAATGATGATTGAACAAAATGCAGGAGGATATATGATAACTGTCAATTAACGATTATTAGATTAACTCAGATTCATACATTACTTAATCTTAGAAATTGCGCAACTATATGAAAAACAGTGTGTGGTGGTGAAAATAATCTTATAATGCCTTAATGTTTTACCAAACTATCTTTGACAGCAGGGGAGGACAGATACTACATACATAGTTGAGTTATGACTCATTATGAATTAATCCCAAAAAATGTTAAAGCTGTTCCTGAAATCACTTCACCCTGCCAAGAAAAAGTCAAGAGCATAACCCCCCCTGAGAAACCACAAATTGTCATAGCCTGGTTTTCATCCAAGTCATGGCAAGAAAGCAAATAAGCACATTTTGACCGAATTTCGTAAAACTCCCTCAAATAAACACCACTTTTAAATAACAGCGAAAGAATATTCAGTTTGTTTGTGCTGACTGAATCCAAACCTTGAACATGACAAGTCTGTAAATGAGACAGCACATGTGCTTCTCTCATTTCCTGTATTGCAAAGAGACATCAGTATCAACAACAGCCCCACCCTCCACCTGCTCTGCTTTGTGATTTCTATTCTCTCTCTCTCTCTCTCTCTCTCTCTCTCTCTCTCTCTCTCTCTCTCTTCCCTCTCTCTCCACCAGATGCAGTATTTTCTTAATTGTTTCTGTGCATTTTATCATGTCTTTTTTTTTGTTACAACATTTCATATAATACATTCTGTAATATAAGCAGGCTGCATGTGTTTGAAAAACTTGACCAAAATACAATTCACATACTCAACAAGCCAAAACACATCTAAATGATAAAAAGATTAATGTATTTGAAGTAATTTCAGCGTACTTTGAATGCTCTAAAATGGTCAATAACAGATTGAGTCATACAATTGAAGGCTTCCAATTGTACAGGCCAGTTCAAAGTTCAAAATGTATACATATCCATAGAGGAATCACCATATGAAATTAGTATCTCACGCTATACTGTATACAAGTTGCTCTTAGACAATAAAGCACTCTTTCTCTGTAGACTGTGCCGGTAAGAAGTGGGGTCCCAACTGTGACAGGGACTGTCCAGAGTGTCTCAACGGCGGAGTCTGTCACGATGTCGACGGAGACTGTATCTGTCCACCAGGGTTTATGGGAACGCGCTGTGAGACAGGTTTGTACTCTTCCTCAATACAATATTCTCACAAGTATCAGTATAAGTTTGAATGGAAAAGAGTGAGTGAGACAGAAAGACAGACAGACAGACAGACAGACAGACAGAGAATGACACAGAGAGGATGTGTTCAAAGTCAGATGACTATCATAATTCTAAAGAAGCTGTGTTTGAAGAAGGTATTCTGAACGTCACAGTCATGCCTTGGGAGGTTTGGCTTTGGCACAGCAGTGAGTTGAACATATTCTCAGTAGTGATACACAGTGGGACTGATAATACACCTCCGCCCATCCACCCACACACATACTCTCTCACACGAACTGTGAAACCCCCTACACACACACACACACACACACACACACACACACACACAGGGACTGAGAACGTTGGTGTGTGTGTGTGTGTGTGTGTGTGTGTGTGTGTGTGTGTGTGTGTTGTGTGTGTGTGTGTGTGTGTGTGTGTGTGTGTGTGTGTGTGTGTGTGTGTGTGTGTGTGTGTGTGTGTGTGTGTGTGTGTGTGTGTGTGTGTGTGTGTGTGTGTGTGTGTGTGTGTGTGATATAACAGATGTTCTTTTATGTCAGATGAGTTCTTGTACGTCACGATATGAAAAAATTGTTTATGTCTGATGTTGTTTGATGTCAGATTTTCTTTCATGTTGTTGATTATGTTTTAGCATGTGGTGATAATGCAACACATTTTCGTGTGAACAGACCAGTTTTATCCCATACAATATAGGCCTACAGTATATGCATGTTGAAGAATTGCAGTTGTAATGGTTGGCAACTTCAGTTAGCTTGGCGACATTACTAATTAGCGCTGAACACACAGCTATGCCGGATGGGAATGCTATTAGTTCTGCTAATGGTTTGATTTGGTTATTTGGGTTTTTAAAAAAAAGTCTGGACTTGAACTGAATTTTTTTTCTGATCTGATTGCTCAATATTTAAGGTCATTTAACAGTTATTACGGCGAACTACTTCTACCAAATTTCCCAGTAAACTCATGGTGGCCCTGGGGCAAAATGTAGGGGATCACCACAGTCAATTAACATCATCTGGAAAGCATGAATGTCGGTACAAAATCTTTTGTGCAAGTTGAGATATTTCTCTAAGTAAAGTCAGTGAAAACGTTGACCTCCTGGGATCACTTTTGGAAAAGTCAGAGGATCCTCCATGGCTCTGGAAAATCTGTTGTAAATTTCATGGCAATCCATCCGGAGGTTGACAAGACATTTCCTTCTGAACCGCAAATGTCATGTCAACCTTATTGTGGAGCTAGAGGAAAGATGTTGAGATATTTCAAGCTAGACCAAAGTGGTGGACTGACAAACACACACACACACACACACACACACACACACAGCACACACACACACATACACACACACACACACACACAGCACACACACACACACACACACACACACATACATAGATAATAATCTGAAGACTGTACCAGTAAGCCAATGCACCTTTTCCTTCATTGAACAATTAATGTCAACATTGCTACCCAAAAATTACACCAACATATATTGGCAGCACATTGCATACATATAATGGTCTAAATGGCTTAAAATCTCAAACCAATGGGTTACAGATGAGCCCATTGGCAGACCGGCTCCGCTGACCTCTGTGGTGTTATGCAAGGCAGGTTGAGGCATGATGGAGCAAAACTCAAGGAATTTAAAATAAACACATTTGTGAATGTGTCTTTCTCTGATGGTTTGCAGCCTGCAGGGAAGGAATGTTTGGCCGAAACTGCCAGGAGTCCTGTGGCGCCGAGCTGAACTGCAAGGGCCTTCGCTTCTGCCTACCAGACCCCTACGGCTGCTCCTGCGCCAGCGGATGGTTTGGGAACCGCTGTGAAAAGGGTGAGCACTATATATCGCTTTAATTTGTCCTTGCATTTTTTTTATTCTTAAGGTCATATACATATAGTTTTAATAGCATTTAAATAACATGTTAAGCCCGTATGTACTGAGTCCCTTAAGTGACATGTGCAACAACAACAAACAACTACCTAGTGCGCACCAGAAATGTTTTGTTTTTTTCTCTCGCCATGTCACTTTAAGGACTCCGTACGTTTGTGTGTGCAATATGCAATATAGTTTTCTGTTTTCTGTTTGTGTCAGCCTGCCATGATGACCTGTATGGACCAGACTGCAGGCTCAGCTGTAAATGTCAGAATGGAGGCGTTTGTAACCGTTTCAGTGGATGCCAGTGTCCCACGGGATGGAGAGGGCAGAACTGTGAGAAGTCCGGTAGGTGTCTTCACATTGTGGTAATCCTTCTTTTTAAATTTTTTTTTAAATTCAATTATTTTATACTTTTTATAACATATGTACTCTTCTTTTTTTTCAACACTGCACAGCACATGTTCACCCTCCTCCAAATAGCATTACTTTCTTCCTGCAACCCGATCTCACGCCGAGGCGTGAGATAGACACGCATGGACCGGCGTGTCTATTACACGCCTTGCCTGACCAGGGGGTGTGAGTTACACGCGCACCTCCCGTAGTCAAGATGGCCGCCGCGGTCGCGCACCTCCCGTAGTCAAGATGGCCGCCGCGGTGTTCCGTCAATGTTCTATCTATATTCTAACCTCTCCCTGTCCCCTTGCCCTAACCCTAACCACCCACGCCAGGGTGTTTGTCTGCGGGGCTGCAGCTGGATAGTATTGAAATGCTGGGAGAACATGTCGGCCCCTGTTGGTGCTATTCCTGGGACAACATGTCGGCCCCTGTTGGTGCTATTCCTCCGTACATTTAGACGGGCGGGGGGCCGCGTCTAACTCACACGCCCTGGTCAGGCAAGGCGTGTAATAGACACGCCGGTCCATGCGTGTCTATTACACGCCTCGGCGTGATACCGGGTTGCAACCCATAGTTAGAAAAACTTTCAGAAAAGGTTGCACAATCAAGGATTGCCTGTAGTACAATTAAACTCTTTAACCAGACCAGCTGGATGGGAAAATAAAGCATGCAGTAGCTATGGACTATGACTTTTTCTGGGAAATAATCTTTTTGATTTTTTTTTTTAAATGCAATCAGAATCAGTTTTTATTTTCATGGTCTTTATCTATCATCATTTTCCTCTACCACTACCACATTGTCTTTTCTCAGTCTCTTTTCCATGCTCCTTTTCTTCAGACCGCGCTCCCCAGATCTTGGATTTGGATAGTAATCTGGAGTGGAATCTGAACTCCAGCCCCAAGATATTTTGTTCGGCCACAGGCAACCCCCTGCCCAGCCACAACAGCATTGAGCTGCGGAAGTTGGACAGCACTGTGCTCAAGGTAAAAAAAAAGTTTATTTGGAACAATCCTTGCTTACAATAACCATGGAAAAAAAATGTGTTTGTTTCCTTGAACACCATAAGTATAAGCATATTTAATTTTAGCAAACTATTTCAAGCAAATGTTAAAATAAGCATTCTCCCAAAATGTCAAACTATTCTTTTTAATTTGTTAAAGCTAAAATGACTGAATAATTGTTAAATTACATAAATAAAGGAGTTTATGGACATTGTCTGGTGCCGTGTCATCAGATTGTACTGTGCCTTTAAGATCGGGCTGGTGATAACAAGGTTGAGTCCAGCTCTGAGGAAGTCCACAACACAATGGCCAGACCAGATAAGGCCATATGTCACTCTACAGGGCAGCATATGTTCCCTATAAGTCAAATGTTCAGTTGTTGGGTTGTTTTTTTCTGTTCTTTGTCCTCGACAAAAGGAAATAATATGATAACGATTTGTATCAGTTCTTCCCACAGGAACAAACATTTTTCGGAGTAGGGGAAAAAATAGGCACAGGAAATGGAAAATTGTGTTTAAAATTGTTCATTGTAACATCGTTGTCTGTTGTGTCTTATACTTTCAGGCCTCTCGCACTGTCATGGACTCAAATAAGAGCACAGCCACGTTTGACATCCCTCGCCTGAGTTCTCAACAAGGAGGATTGTGGGAGTGCAGGGTGTCCACCAATGGAGGCCAAGACTCCCGCAAGTTCAACCTCACCATTAAAGGTGTGTGTGTGTGTGTGTGTGTGTGTGGTTTCATTTGAATAACATGTTAAAGCTATAGTGCGTAACTTTTTCAGATACTGTGCATGAATGTCGTTTACATTCAAGCAAATGAGTTAGCACAAAGTGGATTAAGCCTATCAGCTCCACAAAACTCTCTGTATTTCTCTGTATGGCAGCTTTTACAAACTGGTGTCGACCCCCGACACTGGTGCCCAAGAAATGTTTCAGTTGTTGATTGTGCTGCTAAGAAAAAACCTAGACGTTCAGCAGAAGTAATCAAATCCATGCATGATCACATAAAGGCTTACCTCATATACAGTAGGTGCGCCGACAGTGTTGTTGCAATGAGCTCCTCATGTTGGCAAAATAAGTTACGCACTCTAGCTTTTAAACCCTAGACGGAGGAATATCTACTATTTTGTGAGTATTTCTAGTATGCAGGCAAACAGTTTTAGAATGTGTTGCTGTGTCCACTCAGAGCCCCCTGTGCCCACAACTGCCCCTAAACTCCTGGAGAAACGGAGCAAGCAGCTGCTGGTGAAGCCGGTGGACGCACACAGAGGAGACGGGCCCATCGTCTCCACCAGGCTCCTCTACAAGCCGGTGGAGAACGGAGACTCCTGGTCCTCCATCATCGGTGAGCAGGCACAGATATCATCCTGACACCATAACAGAAAGCTAAAGTTAACATTGCAGTACCCAGTTATCACCGTTATTTCAACACATTATAAGATCAGCCAAGGTTGTAAAAGATATAAACTACAGTCAAAGTGAAGTTACTTTCAGTTGTTTTTGCTCAAATGTAGGCTATAATAAAACAATACTATATATCGAAATCCTGGCACAGACAAACCAATTTGAATTATACTATTTGGATAATGTATGTATGTAATGTAAACTGTGTGCTGGAGAACTGATATGCGACCTTGTTTGGATAAACCAAGTGCAGAACACAGATGAAGAGGCCAGGAGATGGGACTATAGGGAAAATGTAGTAAAGTGACGCTGCAGCACAAATATTCCTATAGCCCAGGTTGTCCTGAAAAATTATAGTTTGACATTGCATAGTAATATTGTAATGCATTGCATTACAGGGTTGATATTATATTATTCTTTCACAGCCAGACCAAACTACAGCTAGCAGAATGAATGTTATACAAGCTTTATTAGATAATAAATCAAGGCGGACCAAAAATGTTCTAACATAGCTAAGGGTTCAGAGGGTTAGCGCAGAAAAGATTGGAGATGAATAGTGGCTTGCAGCCTGACCCCACCTGATCCCACCCATGTAACCATAGAACTATTATACAGACAGACAGACAGACAGACAGACAGACAGACAGACAGACAGACAGAAGAGGGGGCAGAAGGTTGTGTAAAAAGAAAAATCTATTCTTATGTAATCAGCATGTTACTGCATCCCCTTTCTCTTTAGTGTACAGTGAGAAAGAGCCCATCACACTGATGAACCTGGAGCCTTCAACGCGCTACCGTGTCCGTGTGCAGCTCAGTCGTCCTGGGGAGGGAGGAGAGGGCGCCCCGGGACCAGAGACCATCATGGAGACAGACTGTCCCGGTAAGAACCACAGAGAACTGTCCCATACAGTTCATATAAGGATCACACACTGAGCTGCACATGAGAATATTTATCTGGAAATCTTGCCTGGGAACAAATGTCTATAGTCTGGACTTCAGAATGTAGGCAAGCATAATGATCTTGTCTCTAGTTAGTAAAATTGCTGAGCTGTGCTTTTCCCAGGCCTTGAAGGAGCCAGTTGTCTTTTCCCCCAGTGGGCACATCTGTCCTGATCACTCAAGTCTGGGAACAAAATAGAGAAAGATTCAAGTGGACTGGAATGATCCTTGGGATCAAAACAAAAATAACAGAAAAATAAAGCGTTGTCATCGGTCAGCTAGGAATCACAGCTAATCAAGAATAGCCTTGATTCAGCTGGCAGAGTCAGGGATCTTAATTCTCAATGATTGTGGTGCAGAGGGAGAGAGCGTTTTGGAGTATATGAGTACAAAAATATCATAGAAAAAAAATGAAATTATTATTTTGGAAGGTCATGGTAGATGGTACACAGATCCATTGGATGTGACTATTTGGCAGTAAGTGGTTAAGTCCATGTGAAAACAAAGGAACAAATTGTATCTGTTACGAAGGAATATTGGGCTTTTGCACAAGCTATTTGTAACTGTGTATGTAGTGACTCCTGTGTCTTTGTGCAGGACCACACTAATACGTATGAATAAAGATTATAGATTGAGATTGTCTTCAAAAACGCATATGATGCAAATTACAAACTGCATCAAAAAATAATGTATTTATGCAAAACGTTAAGCCATTTTCTCAGATACAATTAAACTAATGAGCTAACAGTCTTAATTTAAGTATGTTTTATCTTGTCACTTTTTCAATGTAAATAGACTACACACTCACAGCCTGCTTAGAATGAGTTTTTTGTCTGGAGGGCGCACAGCCATACAGTACATACAGTACATACAACCCATTCAGACTTTGAATCAGAATGCATCTTTGGCCCGTGGAAGAAAACAGAAAACCTTTACGGGTAAATTCAGAAAGGACCTGGGCCAAGATTGAAAGCTAAAGTACATTCTTGTTGTGAGTAGCCATAACTACTGCACGGCAGCCAACTAAAATATAAATGTAGGTAAACTGTCCAATTCACCTCGAAATACTTCATGGGGAACTTTGAAGGAAACCGTGACTGACCTTAATAAGATCAAATTCACAAGGAGCTGCCCTGTGTTCTCTGTCGCTTCAGAGCCCACAGTTCAACCTGAGATTGACATCAGCTCGGTGGAAGGCCGCAATGCCACTGTGCGCTGGCGACTGCCCGCCAACAATGGCGTTAATGCCGCTACGGCCAGTGGCTTTTTAGTGCAGCTCAGCGGGCCTCCACCCTACAGTGAGAAGCTACTCGAGGAGACCACCCTGCTCACTGTGCTCTCCAGAAAGTTCCACAACCTGGAGTACCAGAAAGACTACAGCGTGGTGGTGCGCCTCATCAACTGTGGCAGCCAGGGGCCGCCCTCCAAGCCCTACCACTTCCGCATCAACAGCCAGGGTAACTAGAAAACTCTGCTGTTAAATACGCTGCAAGGAAAGGCTACTTTTTAAATGTTACAAGACACAATATATTGTATGTTGAAACATGCATTGCATTGAACACTCAGGGAAAGAGTAGGATTTGTGCTTGCTGGTTGCTTCTTGACGCTCTCTCTCTCTCTCTGCCCACAAACTCTAAAAGAAAAGGTTAAGCAGCTGATAGTTAGGTGTGAGTTCAGTCAAAATGTTGGAAAATATGAATCTGACAAAATGGTTTTAAAGGTCACATATAATGCCCATTTGAGGTTCAAAATATACTTATACTTCTCACAGTGCCATTGCTGAAACTCCTTCAGCCTCTGTCTGAAACCCTCACTGTTGATGGTCCTAACTACGATAATCTCTCTGTGTCTCAGGTCCATCGTCCCCACGCAACATCCAGGCCCTGCCCCTGTCCGTGTCAGCCATCCAGGTGAGGTGGCAGCCCCCTGAGGATCCCAACGGAGGAATCATCAAATACATCATAGAGTACCAGCCGGTGGGCCAGGGGAACCCTCACCCCTGGGTGGACACAGACGATGGGAACAAGACCACCAAAGACGTGACAGCACTCAACGGCAGCACACTTTATCAGTTCAGAGTGAGGGCCTTCTCCAAAGTGCCAGGAGAGTGGAGCAAGATTGTCCAGGCCATGACACAAGGAGATGGTGAGTAGGAAGTTATTGTAGGCTTATCCATACAGAAGGATTTAATATACTGCAGATTAGAACATAGGATATTTGTATATTTTATATGTATGTATGTATATATGTGGATGTCGTTTCTATATCAATTCTATTAATAAGATTGATAAGATCAAATATCTGGGACCTCAATATGGGATGTCAGACCAGAATAGTGGGAGAAATCCTGTAAGTCTTTCCTACAGTATCACCATCAGGGCAGCAGTAGTACAGCTAAAGAATAACACTTCTAGATTAATGGAACTGGTAATCTTTTCAAAAGGGGTGATTAAGGCGAGCCACGGCAGGTGAATAGGTTAACATCTTTAACTTATCGATATCATCATGAAACTTTGCCATTTGATTATTTACACTAAAACAATATTTTTTTTATATAACAATTTTATTCAGAAATGGTTTGAATATTTTTTTTTTAATTTGGCTAAAATGTAACTAAGTATGCGCACATTTGCATCTCTTTAAAAACGTAAAATCTAGAGTGTTGGAAAAAGCCAAAATTTAAATCTTTATTTCACTTTTACAACATATTAGTGTCAAAAGTTTTAACAAAACAGATTTTGGATACAGTTTTATTATACTTAATGGTCGTATAAGAGAAATATACAGATGCAAGCAGACATCGTTTTGTGAAGTAAACAAAACAAAAAATGAATATGTTGGACCAAATACTAGTATGAAAGAAGTCAGGTTATGGAAGTAATATAGCAACAAATCTGGAAACTGACCAGTGCTTGAAAAAAGACTGCCTGCTGTGTCTTGCCTTTAATAGTCCAGTGTACCGATATAACATGTTTTGGTTTATTGGATATTATTTACTTATTTTCCATTGAAGCCAAAAGTAGCTCCTAGTAGTGGAACATTTTCCACACTACTGTACTTGTGGCCAATATTAGGTTTTCCCCAGGACCACCCACACACACAGGGACAGGGATTTACTCTGGATAATAATACATTGACAGCCTATTTATCTACTTATCTGGAAACCATCTTCCCTACTTGGTTTTTCTCTTCATCTTCCACCCTGCCCCTCTGTCCTCCCTCTTTCCATCTCTTTCCTTCTGCCAAAAAATGAAAAAAAAAAAAAAAAAAAAAAAAACAGGTCTCCAGAGTTTGACCCCGACCACCCAGGGTGTGGCAGGGCGGCCTGCTGGCGACGGTTACCAGCTGTTGGTGGCAGTGGTCGGCTCGGTGACGGTCACCTGTGTTACCATCCTACTGGCCCTATTGGCCTTTTTCTTCATCCGCAAGACGCTGCTCAACCGCCGGCGAACATTCACCTACCAGTCGGGATCGGTAAGCACTAAGCACACAACACACCACTTGTTTATTTTAATCAGAATTTTTGGAAAAACTGAGGGGATTTACTGCAGTCTGCTTTGGTATCACAACTGATCCGACCTAGCTCAAAAACTTCTTTGGAGAAAAAATCCTGCTTTAGAGGACTTTAATATATTTGTAGTTATTGCCAAGCGTGAGACTGTTTATACCCCCAGGGTGAGGAGACTATTCTACAGTTTAACTCAGGAACTCTGACCCTGACACGGAGGCCCAAGCCAACGCCCGAGCCCCTCACCTACCCCATCCTGGAGTGGGAGGACATCAAGTTTGAAGATGTGATTGGAGAGGGCAACTTTGGCCAGGTATTTAAGGCCCCTAATGTACTTGATTAATATTTGGAATATTTCTACTGTTTTTGCTGAGCATAAATCCCTGGGTTAAACATTTAAGCTAACAACTGTTTTTTGAAAATCAGGTCATCAAAGCCATGATCAAGAAGGATGGCAGTAAAATGAGCGCAGCCATCAAGATGCTGAAAGGTAACTTTTGGGACACGTTCATACAATCCAAAACATATGTAGATACAGTACATGCGTCACACATACACACACACACACACACATACACAATATAATATTCTGAAGTATTTTCGAATGAGTGTATAATTGGCAAGACGAAGAAGTATTTCGTAACTTGCTTATTGTCCTTCAAAACCACAATAGCTTTTCCAAATTCTCCAAATAGGAGTGGTAGACAGGGTGCGTTGCAATCTAGAACCACAACATGATGTCAAAATACACCTTATTCACACACTGTACCTTTAAGTTCTTCGACTAATGTGGAAATGTAATTTCCAAGACGCCAGGCGAAGCTGCTTTGCTTGCACTTTGTCTAACAATGCTGTGTGTGCTAATCTTCCTGCAGAGTTTGCCTCGGAGAATGACCACAGAGACTTCGCAGGGGAGCTGGAAGTGCTGTGTAAACTAGGCCAGCATCCCAACATCATCAACCTGATAGGAGCCTGTGAGAATAGAGGTGAGTGAGCGACACCTAGTGGCTAACATTGATATTGATGAGCTTACAAGTTAATGCCTTGAGCAAATACTATAGGTATGATTTGTAGTACTGTTTCTGGCAGTGATAGGATTTACAAGTGATACAAATATATAGGCAAATCTATAGAAAAATCGATAAACAACTAAGTGGCTATTTATTGGGCTATATACATAGATAACACTGATTTGATAGGCTGATGGGTCCAACACTGAGAAGGCTAAATGTGTTACCTTACCTTACTTATCTTGTGTTCAGGCCTGGTAATATATATATATATATATATATATATATATATATATATATATATATATATATATATATATATATATATATATATATATATTACCAGGCCTGAACACAAGATAAGTAAGGTATATATATATATATATATATATATATATATATATATATATATACACAATAAATCATGTATTTTGTTAAGTATTGTATATTTCATTTGTAATTTGGTGGACACTGCATTTTAAATTCTGCAGGTAAGAAAAATTATATGTCTTCTACATTTTTCTAAATTCTAATCTAATTGTGGTATCAATTAAGCAGTTCTAATTTATTATGTGCGCATTTATTGATGTCTTGCCTCATATGTTGTATGGGCATGTGTACACTGTATGGAGCAACTGACTTTATGCTGATATGTTGTGTGTGATATGTCGGTGTACTTAAAACAAGTTCCTGACCAGATCCTACTTCTATCTTAATGCTGTATAGGAACAGGTTAAATTCTCCCTGCTTGACATCCAAACAGATACTCCCTGATCCTCTTGTCCTCTTGCACCTGGAAAGCACCCCATTGTGTCCAATCTAAATAAGCCCTCGTTGGCCAGAAGCGCTTTGCACTATCACATGTGTTTGATTTGCCCATGTACCTCACAGACACACTGCTGTGTCATGTGTTTATGTATTTGTATAAGGTTTCCTTGGCCCCAGTTCTTACCGCGGAGTATCACTTTTCCCACAGCTACATCCGAATGGCTTCTACATTGAATAATTGAGTCGCCTTTTTGTTTGATCAAAGATTGATAACACATGACGAGGGGAAGTCTAGTATGGAAAGTACATCAGCGAGGACATAACAAAGCCAAATCAGCCCAGAATAAATAAACGTATGACTAATTTGCCGTGTCTCCCGTCCGCTTTCGCTATCAAGTATAGCACCTGACTCTGCAGACCTAACATTCTGCTCTGTTTACATCTGTTGTTTAACTCAGGGTCACATATTGTATTCAGTGATAGGACATAGTAGGATTACAACAATACATGTATACTCTATACCACCCCAGTCTGCTCAATTGCTGTTTTTGGCATTTAAGTCGTTTTCTCTGCTTAATTTACTTTTTGTCTGGTTTGCGGCCTTTCATTCATTTGATCCATTGAGCATCTGTCTGTAATTTAAACAAAGTGGGATGTGGAGATGTATGGTTTGGTTTTCACCCCATACCCACGCTCATCTCACAGACAGAGATCTGAGACAAAATATGCTCTTCTGATATAAACACTGCGAAAGAATAAGGTGTGTGCAGGAAGAATTCAGCACTGAACTGTTTAAACAGCGGGACATGAGGTATTTGATAGATACTTGAAAGATACTTAAATGTCAAGGAGAGGAGGAATATTGAAAAAACAAAATAGTCAGCTAGATCTGTTTTTATAGCAAGCATTTCATTACTTTCATTATGTTTTAATGAAGTTGGTCACTCTTTTTTTTAATAGGAGAAAGCACATACAAGCATCATTTTACAGTAGAGAATTGGACCAATATTCTTTGTTTGAGGAAACAGTCTTTTACTGTTACATTTTGAGTTCTGAAATTGTTTTAGAAAAATACATTTCTGCGTGATAAAAAGCAGAATGTCCTTATTAACATAACCTCTTTGAATTGAGAAGGAACATGATTGCATTGGGTTCTTTGACTATAGTCCGTCCACCATGCTGTCATTCTCTCCTTCCACATATGGTGTTAACAAATTGAGTTGGCACACACTCTCTCTCTCTCTCTCTCTGGTCCTGGTGAAATCAACATGAAACTGATTCCAACAAGCACAAAACGCCTGATGACCTGCAGGAACTCTGGCTTTGGCTGGAAGCTGTCATCTATTAGCAAAAGCCTCTGCCATCTGGTTGAGCTCTGGGGGGATTTTTCTTCAAAGGCCTTTTTTTATCTCTTTCAATGTCAAGACAGAACTGGTGAAGGCCAAAGCCAAGCTCCGTACCAGCTGCAACGTTTTTTTAGGAAGAAGAAGAAGAAGACACATTTTTTATTTTTATTACAGTTTGGAGTCTGGCTAAGCTTCAAACATCTCGTACAGATAGAAGATGAAAAACTGCAGACTCTACCCTTCTTCTCTAATGTAACTTACATGTCTCCCCTGTCTGTGTTATCTAGGTTACCTGTACATAGCCATCGAATACGCCCCATACGGTAACCTCCTGGACTTCTTGAGGAAGAGCAGAGTGTTGGAGACGGATCCTGCCTTTGCCAAGGAGCACGGCACGGCCTCCACCCTCACCTCACAGCAGCTGCTGCAGTTCGCTGTAGACGTAGCAACAGGGATGCACTACCTGAGTGACAAACAGGTAGGAGGACGAAGACATGTGGAAAAGTATGTGGGCGGATGAGTCCATTGAAAAAATTAAAAGCAAATTAAAAAAATCAAGTTGCCCCATGAGAGTTGACGTAGATAATGTGATTCAATTAGTTTAATTTAAAATATATTTATTATATGACTTCTATATAATAATAATTATATATTACTTCTGCAACATAGTAAATATTACATAAACTGCTCTCATTAAATCATAAGTAATGTAATCAATGCTGTATTCTGTACACTGCTATAGTAAAACTGGCAGTGTTCAGAGTGCAGAATTCAAAAGACGTTGCGATAACTGAGCTATTCCATTATTACCGTCGCATCAGGATAGAAATAATGTGATTTGAGTTACATTACCCAAGCTTATGAGCATTACCAGTTACATCATTGGCTTTCAGAACAACACTGCACATTGGCTCATCGAAATACACATGTGTTGAAGCTGTTCTTTCAAACAAATGTATTTCTTTTTTAAGAAAAGTTTATTTTTCGCTACAAAATTTGAATCATTTCTATGTTCAAACATTTGTCATTTCTGTGTTAAGCATTCATACATCAGGCCTTGCATTCCTACCTGTTACAACTGACACTACTCTGCTGGTTCTAGTTCATCCACAGAGACTTGGCGGCCAGGAACGTCCTTGTAGGTGACAACCTTGTGGCCAAGATTGCAGACTTCGGCCTGTCCCGTGGTGAAGAGGTTTACGTTAAGAAGACAATGGTGAGTGTCAGGGGTCATACACACAGTTGCTTGTTTTTGCAGTTTTGGCCAATGGAGAACATTAGTTGTTTGAGAGACAGACATTTTTAAATCAATGCATTTCCACTTGACTTATCGTTGATTAATGCTATTGATAGTATCTGCTATCACATAATACACACATTTTTCACATGTTGAAGATAATAACAAAACATGTCTTTAAAAAAGAGCAATCAGCTGCACAGACAAACTACTCACATCTCTACACCAATGCCACAGAGCAGTGTATTTCGTCCATTAGTTAACTACTTATTTTAGACTTAAGATTTTTTTCAATAAGCTTACAGTTATTCTCTACTATCCCATGAAATTAACATGAATCAGTTGCTTGGCTTTCAGGGGAGGCTGCCTGTACGCTGGATGGCTATTGAATCCCTGAACTACAGCGTGTATACGACTAAGAGTGACGTGTAAGTAATGGTGTCAACCCAAAATGTCATTACATATTTCTGAGAACTGTTGGGGCATATTAGGCGAGATGGCAAGCTTCTGACTTTGCAAACTTAAAACCATATAGGCTAGGTGTTTTTTGAACACTTCCTGGAATACATGGTTACTGTATTCAGATAATCAATCCTCTCTATCAAGCAACTTTGAAAAATAACCATACCTTCCTCTCATTGCTTTTTTTTTAGCATCACAGGAACATTATTAAAGGTGGAATCAGTGATTCTGGAGAAATCACTTTTTGTCAGAATCGGTGAATATCTTCTTACGGTCCGCTACCTGTCTTACAGAGCCTTGGCTGTGTATTAACAATGGATTTATTTTTCAGCAAACACACAGTACAGACAGATAGCAGATTGTGAGGAGATATTCACTGATTTTGACAAAAAAAGGTGATTTTGACAACAAGCGTTCTCCAGAATTACTGACTCCACCTTTAGTATTATTTCAGCCCCTAGCGAGGTTTTGATTACGTACAACACAAAATGCCTATGTTCAGAAAACAACAAATCATCCCTATGTCACTGGTGGAGTGATACCAGTGTGCTGTGTAACTGATAAGAGCAACCAGGAAGCTTTGGGTACAACTTAGCAGACAGACTGAGACGTTGGTCCTATTTATACACAGCGGGGAATAAACTAATACAGAGTTAGACAGATAACGGAAGAAGTGTGAATGCTGCCTATAGGGTCAACAAGCGTTATAAACTATAATAGGAGAATTGTTTAACTTATTTTACCTTTATTTAACCAGGCAGGTCTTTAAGAACTAATTCTTATTTACAAAGACAGACTGGAAAAAGACAATAGCGTCTTCAGGGGAAGGGTGGGCGGGGGAGTGGGGGCTGAAAAGTAGGTCAAATGTAAAGGTGGACTCAGTAATTCTGGAGAATGCTTGTTGACCAAATCACTTTTTGTTTTAGTAAATAAGTGAATCATGATTTTCTACCTGTCTGGGCTGTGTGTGAACTGAAACAAAATCTGGTGTTAATACACAGCCTAGTAAACGTGGTATGTAAACAAAGGGAGCCAACCGTAGCTAGAAACATACCGGTTTACAGAAGCTAGGCTGTGTATTAATACCAGGTTTTTTCCCACACATTTTTTCCACGATTTTTAAAAGAAGTTGAATTTGACAACAATGGTCCTCCACCTTTAAATGTCATAGTTATTATGTGAAACAGAGTGTAATGGAGGGAGCGATAATCTTAAGATCTTAGACAAAGCTCTACATGGTGCACACACAGTAGAGATCAGATAAACAGAGACAAAGGGGACATGCCAACTGCATAAACAACCTTTGTCTGCTCAAATGATCTACACCACACGCCTAGCTTGACAAATACCACCATTTGCACATGTGTGCAACTGTTGGTATTTCTCACTAATTGAGTCACTAATCAGATTGAAGGAGAGATGGTGGTTTCATGTTGTCGAGACAAAAAGTTCAAAGTATGATTTCTATCCAATGCAATGGAAAACATGAAATTATAAGGTTTTACAAGCCAATTTTTTATTTTTTAGATCCAAATGTAGTCTCATATTGGTGAGACTAAAATAAATATTGTGTTCAAAACTTTTAACCATGTATTTTATATGTAGAGGAGCAGTTATAAAATGTTTTATTAGCCAAGTTTAGCCTTAATATGTTCAATAAAAAGAAGTCCCAGGTTAAGACATTACTGTAACTTAATGATTATTCTTAGGTGTTACTGATAAAACCTTCGTTATTCCCTTTTATGTCTTCCCTACTTCACTGACATCTGTCTTTGCATGTTCTCTCCCAGGTGGTCTTTTGGCGTTCTCCTGTGGGAAATTGTAAGCTTAGGTAAGTAAGCACAGCCTGACAGCACTAGAGGCTTTACCACTTACTACCTATCTACATGAATGACTTTACACATAGCCTATTTACACTTGCCGAGATATTCTATGTTCTCAAATACCAGCTGACAGGCCAGCAGAAGTTCTGTCTTCTTTGCCAAATATTATCTCATTATTATTTTTCTCTGATAATATCTCTACATTGTGTTATCTGTGTTACTGTGGTTGAAATGACGGTAACATGATGGTGACAACAATCCTTATCACTGTCATAATTATAAATATATTTCCTCGTGTGTGTGTGTGTGTGTGTGTGTGTGTGTGTGTGTGTGTGTGTGTGTGTGTGTGTGTGTGTGTGTGTGTGTGTGTGTGTGTGTGTGTGTGTGTGTGTGTGTGTGTGTGTGTGTGTGTGTGTGTGTGTGTGTGTCTGTGTGTGTGTCTGTGTGTGTGTGTGTCAGGTGGCACACCATACTGTGGGATGACGTGCGCTGAGCTTTATGAAAAACTGCCACAAGGGTTCAGGATGGAGAAACCCAAAAACTGTGATGATGAAGTGTAAGTATTATGCATTTTCAAGTCAAGTCAAAGTAAAAGTTTTCTATTGTCAGTTCTGATATATGCAACTAAGACATACATCAGAATGTCAATGGCGTTTATGACTGGCCCACAGTGCAATAGGAACGATAAATTAAAAAAATTAGAGTAGAATAAGATAAACATTGTATTCTTATTCTATCTTGTTTGTAGCGTAAAATTAGCTTATTCTGTATTTTTGTAACATATTGGATGGTATTCAGCACATTCTGACTAATCATAAGTGTATTATTTCCTGTATTGTGCGGTGTTCATCCATGTTCCTCTCCCTGTCCAGCTATGAGCTGATGAAGCAGTGCTGGAGGGACCGGCCCTATGAGAGACCCCCCTTCTCCCAAATCTCTGTCCAGCTCAACAGGATGCAGGAGGCCAGGAAGGTAATGCTGCATTATCATGATGTCGGCAGAAAATGTCCTCCTGTTCAAAAATCAAGATGGCTACCCTATTGCATAGTCACAATTGATACTTGGACAATACATGTGTGAAATACTTCAACTTAAATTCAAGGTGGAGTCATTCAACCTTTATTTATATGCGAGAGATCATTGAGAGGTGACCCTCATTTCCAATTTCCAGCGATTCTGGAGAATTCTTGTTTTCAGAATCACTTTTGTTGAAAATCAGTGAATAACTACTCACAATCCGCTACCTGTCTGTAAAATGTTTGCTTGTGCTGCAAAAAAAAATTCTGGTACACAGCCTCTTTCAATGGGTATGCAAACAAAGGGGCCCACCATAGCAAGCAGCATGTCTGTTTACAGAGCCTAGGTTGTGTTTTTGACAACATATATTCTCCAGAATGGCGTTACTGCTAAAATCCATTGATACTGAATTTGTGTAAATTGTAGCTTAACAGCTATTTGGCAACAGTTTTTGTGACAGTTGTATATTTCTTCTTACCAAGTTCTGGACATCAAAGCTATCAGAAATTACAGTTATGAGTGTTTCTGTTTTTTCCAGGCTTACGTGAACATGGCTCTCTTTGAGAACTTCACCTACGCCGGGATAGACGCCACGGCGGAGGAGGCCTGACTACCAGCCCCCCCAGACCCTCGCAGCAGGCCACGTAGCTCCAAGAGGAAACCCAGAGGATGGTCCCCGCGCTACTGCCACCTCCCCGCCGCACAACGCAGGGACAGGAGGACCAGGCGCTCCACCAGAGTCACCCAGCTATAGACGGAGGACTGTGAAAGGACACTCACTGTGTGTGGATATGTATCAGAGGCATTTAAAGAGATGAGAAGAAAGTATCGCTGGGCCTTTTGGATGGAGAGACGCGGTTGCTATACTATCCTTTTGGGAAAAAATACCGCCCCCCCTATCTCTAAAAACAGACACAATATTGTGCTCTCTTGCTATTGAGAAAAGTTACAATGCTGGAGACTTTTCTGTGAGTGTTTAGGGGGAAGCGGCAATTAAGGAGCTATGTGACTTGTTTGAAACACCACAGGGTCTGTGGGGTGTCGACGCTGGACTTTACTCTCTCTCCATTGCTCTAAATGGAGAAGGAAATCTTTTCACCGAGATGACATTTTAAAGGACACAGTGTGTGTGGATCACAAACCTTCACGTTCTCAGACTGTTAGAAAAAAACTATGAAAGACACGGACCATGTAGCACTTAAAAACCAGCCTCATTCATGCCATTTGTGTCATTTACTGTTTGCCTATCACTGCCATGTGAATTTAAAAGCTACCATATGTATTTTGTCTTTGTTTAATGGACAAATAGATGTACAGTATTAAAGACTCCTAGTCAAATGTAGTTAACAACTGATATGAATGCAACCAGGGTAGAAACTCCATGTTTTTGGGTTTGTAAATTGCTATTACAGGGGCAGATGCACACGCAGTTTACCAGCTATCACCATTATAGTTGACCTTTAACACTATGCAATCTAACAAAATGTATGGTCATGTATCCACCATTAAAGAATGTACAGTATGTGTTTCATTTACTGGCCCCTTGAATAAAGGTTTTGCGTGGTGACTGGACTCATCACCACAAGTATAGTATGGAAGTTTATTTTGCATAAGTCAAGTGTGCACTTATACACTGCAGTTTTAAATATGTAGGCCTAGAATCTAGATGATGTTCTCTGACTAGCAAAGATGATTGTGTTTTGCTGTTGTTGTTGTTTCTGGGTCCTGCTTCACAGTGAGCATAGTAGGAAACCACAAGCCATGGTACTGGGGGGCCTTAGCGTGCTGGGAGAACCCAGGAACACTGCTGCACAGAGCTGATCTGTCAATGGGTTTCCTCCAACCAACCGCAGGCACAGAACTGTCTGTCAAACACGGCCTCAGAAGGCCAGCTTCCTGACGACTGCTCCCCCCCCCCCCAACACACACGGACAAAGGCTAAACAACAGCCCAAATGTGTAATAGGGAAACAAGAGCGCCATGAATTTTTTTTTTATCTGGTCTGTAAACCTAGCTTTTGCGTATCAAACACAGGCCTCATCGGTTTATGAAAGATTTAGTCCCTTTAAAATGTAATGCAAGGGCTCAAATAAATATACCAGAATGTCAAGAGAAACCTGGAAACCAAGTCACTATATCGTGGTTACCTGTGTTGTATACAGGTACTGGAGCTTTATTATGTGCGTAACGATAGCAACAGTTCAGTTGTCATATTTGGACACTTGAAAAGAGAAAAATATATCTTGTTTTTTATGTTTCAACCATTCAGACAGAAGATCATGAAGCAGTCTTTGGCTTGGCTCCAAAGTAACCCTGGATTATTTAACATAGCAAATACAGCACAAATGTACAACATATAAAGTTACTTAGTTTGAGCCGTTAACCTACATATTTATCTACTTTCCCATGTAAGTCCAAACATTAGTATTTGCGTCCTCATTTTTAACCAACAAACTTGGCTATATACCTTTCTTGTTCAGTCTTGCATAATGGATAAGCACTGGTATTATGTGATCTTTCCAGTTTTATGAGTATGCCTCCAGCTAGGCAGCCTGAACTTTACTGCAATTTGTCATTTGACAGATTTGCCTCGAAATAGCACATCACGTCCAGACTCATCAAGCCTTGATGTCATCACCACTGTCTCTTTGACACTTGTGAAAATGACACAATGTTCCATTTCATAACCTGTTGAGCTTATTGTTTTAGAAAAATGGAAGTTCTAAAACTATGGAAAGCTCTGGGTAACTTATGTGGGCCTACAACTTTCAGAGCAGCATCATCAAACGCAGGGGGCTGTCTCAACCTCAGTGAGAGAAGAGATTACATCAGTCTGTGGTCAGGGCTGTTTTGCACAGCAGAGTTTTTTTTCATGGTTTCACGTTCTCGTGTTCTCAAGTTTCAGTTTTAGCGTATGCTAATATTTTAAGCAGGAGAACATTTCTCATCAAAGAAAACCACATTTGTATTGCGTTTAACACAATCGATCTGCTTTGAAGCAATATCTTTTGATATAATTTTTATGTATATCCTCTTAAATATTTACAATCTGCATCACATACACAAGTTCAACACCAAGAAAATCATAAAAACTCAAAACGATGAAAGTTTATTAACTTGGTGTCAGATTAATGGAGACAGATTATTAAAGATCTTGGCAGAAAATGTGTCATAAAATTTGATTTACGGTTTTTACCTTGAATGTGTTTTATGAGAGATTCTGGCAGATTTTTGTCTCATATCAAAGGATGAGGATAAAACTGCTTCCCCAGATTAATATGAACTAGTTTTTATGTCCAGCTCCAAAAAAAAGTTTTGTTTCCATTCATACTCATGTTGCCTTATTTGGAACTTTCACCGTTCACTTTATCTTCATTACCTTCATCCTACATGCACAAATCAAATATCTCCTTAATACTGGCGGAGGAGGATCAGTTTAACATGAACACATCTATTAGCTGAGAAATGTTTGAATTATAGGACCATGCTGGCGTACCCGGCTGTTGTTCACTATCAGGATGTGGTAAATCAGCAGAGGCTGTTGGGGCCTACAGAGGGTATAAGCACTCTCTCGTGTGTGTCCTTATCAGCGAGCAGGCATTAAAAACTGGGTAACATGCATTTACAATAACGGTGCTTAATAAGCAGTCACTTACCGATGATAACTGCTAAGTCAATGCTTTACTAGAATTAACTATACTAACAGTTAGGCGTAGTTAATGCATCACTAAGCATTAGCTAACTAACAGTTACTAACTAAATAGTAAAAGTCAGTTCACGCTTAATAAGCATTAACTAGCCATTAAACGTGTTTAGTAAGCATTAACTATCAGTTAATTAATGTACCCTTACTGTAGTAGAGTGTCTTGTTATACTGTCTGATTATAAACAAAAAGTATGGAAATAATATTGTTTTACTCTCAATCACTTCTCCTAAATTTTTTTTTGTTTGGCGCTTACTTCCACTGTACACAAAGCAAGCTTCCTGCACTTAGCGCACCTCGTTACACTCGGCCAACCCCTCAGCCATTCTAAACCCTACCCACTCATGCCTACTTAAAACTGTGCATAAGAGACAATACACACAATGCACATACACAACCACGTGCTGTCTTAGTTTAAGTGTTGGGGGGTTAGCATATTCTGCATGTATTAATCCTCATAACATCTCAACATACCATGACTTCTCCCTGCAGGTGGGAGATGCTCCTCCTTAGCTTGTGGATACTAGCTGGCTTTGTGCCAGGGACACATTGCATGGATGGGATTGTCAATCATCTTTCAAGAGAAGGTATGGTTAACGGATGGCTTATTTTGATTCCGCAGTACAATTTGAATGAAGTTGAATTCAGTCCAATGAAGGTAAATGTTTCTAATGTAGCATTTATTTTCCACTAAAACCATTAATATGGAGTTGTACCCCTGTTTGCGGTATAACAGCCGCCACTCCTCTGGCAAGGTCTTCCACAAGTGTGTGAATACACAGTGTGCTTGCTGATGTTGCTTCTAAGGGCAGATGACAGTTGACAGTGTTTGTGCAAAAGATAATACACAGAGATATATGCATATGTATATATTTGTTCATCATAGGCACTACAGAAGTCTTTGTTTGGGCTGTTATTGTTCCTAGACTCTTCAACTTCACAATCATTGCACTAATGGTTGACCAGGGCAGATTCAGTAGGGCAAAAGTTTACGAACTGACTATTGTCACAAGTTTTTATGTGTCACTGAGCTTTTTACAATCCATTCTAAACATGTCTATGGAGATATCATGGATATATCCGTTAGCAATTGATGTGGCTGAAACACCTGAATGCAACAATGGGTGTCGACTGACTTTTGGCCATGTAGTGTGTGTTGTGTGACAAAGATTGGTATCTTGTCTTATCAATGAATAGGTCTTTCGCATAACACATTGTTCCACTAACTTGGTTGACACAAGTTAACATGTTGATTTTACAAGTTGAAGGATGCCATCTTGTCTGACTTTGTGGGACATATTTTATTTTATTCCAGGATAATTAATGGCTATTGTGTATTTTTTGTTTTTTTCTGGAGCAGATGTTCTTCTCTTGAAAGATGAGCTGGATCCTAAATGTTTCACCCGGACAGGAGAGGATTTCACCTGCTTCTTTGAGACCGCAGACAACAGGACTTATGATTTTTTCTACACCGCTGATGAGTATGTTATACACAGAAACTTAACTGTGTTGCTCACTGTTCCAAATCATTCAAACAGTACTTTCCTTATGATTTTCTGAATCATGTTTTTATTTTAATTGTTTACATCATATCTTTTCAATCAACAGTAAATGGCTTCTCCACCCTCTATTTTTCCACCACAGTTCTAGGGGGCAGTTCTAACCAAGCACTTTTAACAGCAAAACCAACACTTGTTTTTTTTTTTTTTTTTTACTTTCCTGTACGTTTTATAAGTCATCTGTTTTGCACTTAACTAGATATACCTGTATGAAAGATGCTGTACAAATTATGTTGGATCAATTGATTAATTCAATGAATCATAATGTCTGTTTTTTTGTCACCTTTCCTTATCAAGGTTGACTGGACAGAAAAGGTGTGAAATGTTTATCCAGAAAACAGAAGAGGGAGCATTTCTCCACATCTGCTCCTTCCCTTACATGGATGTTCTCTTGTATGTGCTTACATTCCTCAAAGTGGTGGAGCGCAACACCAACATCAGCTACAACCGGAATGTCTCTGTGGAGGACCACTGTAAGATATTTTTCTACAATATGCATATCAAGTGATCCATCTGTTTTCATTACTGTTTTTGATCAAAATGAATGAAAACAGATGAATAAAGATATTAGTTGTGTGTAAATCCTAGATTGTATCCCACACAGTGAAAGGTGCTACGAGGAACTTTTAAATATTTCTGAAATTACATGCAACAGCAAACAAGACCATCAGTGAAAAGAATGCTATTTTTATAGAGTTTTATTGATGCCTTTGTCATGGGTACGCTCACCCAAGAACAACAGTTAGCGTAGAAAAAACACTACCGCTTTTGTCCAAAGGGGGTGCAAGAATTACTACAAACTGAAAGTTCCTCGGAGCACCTTTGAATTGTGCAAGGCTGCTGGCCTCAACTGCATTAGTTTCTTTGACTCTGATTGGACAAGGCAGGACTTATATAAGAGAAATGATATTCACCCCAACAAAAGGTCCACAAATGGGATCGAAGGGACCAATGACCAAATCAAGAGGGAGGGGTCATGCTAGCTCAATGGAAAGCAGCTACACCTCACAAGCAGGGCTAACTAATTATGGGTATCCCGAGGTGGGTAGATGAAGGACTTAACTGTGTTCTTTATAGGGATATTCATTCATCAAGGTCATGTACCAGGAAAGACACGGGGCCTCCCCAAATGTTGTCTTTTTAACACCAGTAATCATTTTCATCAATGGATTCCGTCAAGTGTTTATTCATCCTTTCCATCACCCTTTGTTCTGTCTGTAGTTCTCCTGGATCCGCCATTTAATACGTCTTTACATCCAAATGACCAAGCAGGACAACTGCAGGTTTCATGGCACTCAAAGCTCCCAAAATATTTTGAAAGGGAAGCGATTTACCGGATTCGATACTCCTCTATGGGGCTGGGAGAGAAGACCAAAGAAGAGGTACAAAAACACAGCTCTTCTTGTTAATCTTTTTAGCCTTACAAACTGGAGAAAAATAAGTTTTCGTTGTACCTATGGCTCATGCTATGGCAACAATCTTAAAGTCAAGTTCATGAAGTAATTTTCTTTGCATTCATTTGATTCCCAATCATGATTCACAATAATGAAGACTCCATGCAACATTTTAGAATTTTAAACAACATTTGATTATACCTATGTGAATAATTATGGAAATTCACAGATGAGTCATGATTGTTATTGTTAATTGTTCATTAGACAAATTATTTAATTGAGTAATTAAAAACTGATACACTGATCTGTTTATTTACTAGGCCTACTACGCAGACAAACATGTCTGCTGCACTGAACTTTGTGTGTGTTTACTGAGTGTCTTTCATGACTTCTACAGGCAAATGAAGCTGCAGTCCTTTACTCTCTGCTCCTAGACTCTCTGGTACCAGGGGAGGAGGTTGAGGTCCAGGTCTCTGTCAAAGTTGGCCGAGGACACTGGAGCAGCTGGTCCCACCCTGTGCAAGCTGTGGTTCCACAAAGTGCAGGTGTGTCCAAATGAGTGTGAATGTTGGTTAGTTTAGTTGAATTTATCAGCCACATACACAATTGCACAGGGCAATGAAAGCAGTGAAATTCGTATCTAGGCCTAGCTGTAATTTAATTATATAAAGTCCAAAATTAAAATTATTATTGGGTGGGCCAGGCCTATGTCTGAATGGATGGAAGAAGGATAAAATAAATTGTTATCCATTGCACAACATCTTATCTGGTGACCTCTTCTGTCGCACATGCAATACAATACCGCAATACATAAATAATGTAATGTTTTCTCCTTCAGATGATATTTCACTTATGTGCCACACCTCTGATCTGAAAACTATCAGCTGTCAGTGGAATGGGAGCAGATACGGTGTTGAGAATGAGTACACACTTTTCTACAAGATGAGTCTTGGGTAGGCCTATACATTACTTTTGGTTATATAAACCTTATAAACACCATTGACTTTAGTTCCATGTGATTTGACGTGATGATATTATGACTCTTAACAGTGAATCTTCGGGTTGGACGAATTGGACGGAGTGTGTTGCCGACAGGAATTTGACTGACTTTTGCCGTTTCCATGGTGATGGGTCACAAGCTATAAGGGTCAAACTGAACAACACTTCAGGTCCACTGAGAAGAACCTTCTTCACTCAAGAGTTTACGCTCAACAACTGCAGTGAGTGATTTATGTTTCAGGTGTAATGATAGAAAACACACAAGGAACTAAAATAGTCATTTATACAAAAAATTGGTGTCATGGCTATGAAGAAGTTGTTGGTGCATAAACATAAACCAGTAGGCTACATTTGAAAACTATTCTATTTTAGTGTGTTTATTATTGCTTAAAAAAGACACTGCAGGTAAATAGAGTAATACAATTGTACTTATTGATATTATCAGAAACAACTTGCAAGTTCATAACATTAAAACAATATTTTTTGTAATATATTTATTTCCAAAATGTTTGAATAAATGAGCAAAATTGGCAATATCCAATAAAGAGTATATGTGCAAAAAAATTTTTTTAAATAAATAAAAAAACAAAACAAAAAAAAACATAAATAAATAGTTAAAATTATATAACATAATAGATTCCAAAGTTTTGACAAAAATATTTTGGATCCAGTCTTTTTTAAACATATAAATAAAATATAAAAAATGTTTTTTTCTGCATGTTTTTAAGAATAAAATGTTGCCTATCCAAAATCAAACAATTGACAATATATGAACACATTCTTGTGTAACAACCTTCAGAATATTGCTAATGATTATGGAAAAATTAGTTGATGTAAACGCCTAAGAAGTTAAGATTTTTTTTTTGGTTTAGAGTATTAGCTTAGCTTCATCACTTACTTTACTTTATTCAGTTCCATGTCTTTGTGAGTTGAAAAATTGTGTGTGCTTTTCGTTGTTAGTCAAAACATCCCCACCAAGTCATCCGAGAGGAGCATTGGAGAACGATAAGTTGTGCTTGAAATGGGAAGCTCCTCTTCTGTCTCTGTCGGCTCAGCTGCAGTATGAAGTCAGCTACAAGATAGCAGGCGGGGGAACATGGATGGTAAAATGTTTTCTTAATTTTTTACGTTCTTTTTTCTAATGGCTAGGATACCATAGGCCAAGTAAGGATGTCTAGTTTTAGAAGTGTAGTCATACCTTTTGAATCACATGCAACAATACTGTGGTTGTTTACTAACATGACTGTGTTTAATTATATGTGAATGTAGTATCTTCATAATTATTCTGATGACTGTCGGTGGTTATGCTTAAGTGTCATCCAAATGATTACCACCGGATGGCACCAAAGAAAGGAATTGTTTTTCTACATACAGCAACACAATCAATGTTCAATGTTAAATGATGCGGGAGAATTCAGTGTGCAAAAAACATGATATTCATAAAAAAACTTTGTGCATATGTAACAGTATTCAGGGAATTAAAAATAATTACAAAAACAATCTTGAAGGGGGAACATGACTTTATGTAAAGGGGAGTGTAAAAAAAGCTATAGAGAACCAAACATAAGTACATCATCAGTAATGCCATTTAAAGGTGTATTCCGCAATTCTGGGGAATGCTTGTTGTCAAAATTACTTTGTGTCAAAAATCAGTGAACATCTCCTCACAATCCGCTACCTGTCCGTACATTGAAGGTTTACTGTTCATTAAAATCAGCAGTCATTTACTCTTCCTGGGGTCCACACAAGACATACATTACATACAAATATCATCATAGACGTTTCATTACAATATTATGACATCACAACAATATAGTGTATGCGCCCGTATATACGTATGTCAACCTCTCTGTCCCCAGACGGTGTCCCTGAAGGCTCCTGAGTCTGCCACATGTCTAGACGTCCCGGCAGGTAAACAGTACAGTGTGAAGCTCAGGGCTAAACCTAATGGGGTCATGTACTCAGGACACTGGAGTGACTGGTCAGATGTGCTTATTGGAGACTCCCCAGCTGACAGAGGTAAGCAAAAACTAAGACCTACAAAAGTCAATGAGGATTAATGAACCCTCAAAATCACATGTAAAAATTGTCTGTAGATTTTACAGTGAAAAACTGTCAAACCATGAAAGAAAAAACCCGTAATCTTTAAAAAGATTAATACAGTTGTTTTTAACAGTGAAATACATAATATATATATAGGTGCCAAAACAGTGATTTTTGCATATTTTTCGTGTAAAAAGTACACTATTCTACCGTTAAATAATCTTGCACCGTTTGTCAAATTTGTAATTTAACTTATTTACCATTGTGTTGAATATACGGATACATACTGTAATATTTATAAGAGCCCAAACTGTGATTTTTACGTAAATACAGATACATTTTATTACTGTTTTTGTTTACAATAACATTTTGGAATTTATACTAAGAAAGTATTTTATATTACAAACCATTTATTTCACAGTAAAAGCCTGTTTACCTTAATGGAAGACAAAATGGTACCATATTTTTTACGGTAAAATTCTGGCGACTGCAGCTGCCAGTTTTTTTACCGTAAAAACAACAGTTTTTCAACAGTTTTAAAACTTTTTTTTTTACAGCATATAGTGTTATTTTATGTCAATAAATGCAGTTTATTTCACAGTAAAATATATTTTTTTTAAATGGAGAAATCCTTTACTTAAATATCGAGAGGCACCTATTTGCAGACGCATGGGGAAAGTGAGCTCCACCGGAAGTGGATTTCATTGGTCAGAATTGTAACCTACTTTGTTTTCTTCTTTTTGTTTTACTGCCGGAGTTCACCTAGCGGTGAATAATAATACACAGTTTCCACCGGTTATGGTGCTAGTACACAGTAAAATACGTCCGTTTGTTAAGGGTCCCAAGTGGCCAGGACGGTGTTAAAAAGTACATGTTGAGGTAGAAGATGAATGAAGCAACGAAGCTTTGTGTACATCTTCTGAAATCCGTCTGTTTAATTCACAATCAGTGCAATCTCTGCTATCAACAAATGCACGTTGTTCAAGCAGCTGATCAAAGATAAACAAACCTTGCGATGTCCAGAATAATACTCGTGATAACCATCAAACTAAATCGTACACATTCACTGAGTGAAGATTGTGAAAGTATGACACACATTTCTCACCAACAATGTTATCAAAAACCCAATTAATAACTTATAAATCTTTTAAAAACCTGAATTAAAAACTGTAGCAATGGCGGCCACAGCTTGGATTTCATTTTCGCCGGGAGAAACTGAGAGTGTACTGAATGTACACAGACAAATGATCGATTAAACGTAACATCATCAGGAAATTATAAAAATGGAGATTTCTATGGAGTGATTTTGCTTTAAACTGTACAGGGTCGCGTTGTTGCAGTGACACTCTTTCTTCAGTCGGAGCTGCAGCGTAAAGTGAAAACAAACTGAATGAAATGAGTTTGGGGCGTGGCCCCATCTTGCTTCCGGTGTAGTGGAGGTCCGTTTTCTCCATGGGTCTGCAAATAGGTACTCTTGTATCTGGTAAAACACCTTTAAAAAAATACCATAGAAGTCTGGCGACTGCAGCTGCCAGATTTTTACCGTAAAAAATACGTTTTTCTTTTTACAGTGTAGCAATCTTAGTTCTAATAATAATAATAATAACGGATAGGATTTATATAGCGCTTTATTCCCCAAGGACTCAAAGCGCTTACAGGGTTCCAGGTTCCATTCATTAACACAGTCATACCAGTGGTGGTCAACTACAATAGTAGCCACAGCTGCCCTTGGGCAGACTGACGGAAGCGTTCTTCTCGTAGTTCATTTGAATTTAGATTTGTTATAACTGTAACGGTGTGTTAAATGTGCTAATATGCCTTGGTACATTAAAATCTGATTATAGAACTACATGTTGCATTTTTTTTTAATAATTATTGTACACATGGTTTAATCCTTAATGCAATATTAATAACCCCCTTACAGGCACACTGCTCCTGCTGTGTATTCCTGTCTTGATGCTCATAATTGCCAGCATTCTCATCTCTGTGTTTTATACTCACTTCAGGTAATATCACTTTTTAACTCGTTGAAATTTGAATCAGTCACTTTTTTGGATGACATATAGACATTTTTAAAACTTAAAATTGTGATACCTGCTGCAATCATCTTTTCAAAATGGATATCATTTTGTACATCACAATCATTCCCACATTTGTTCATAGCCTCTAAGCAATTATTTCATTGTATTTCTGTACCTCATTGCTGGAATTCATTTTTCATTTCTGTTCATTTGTGTGTTCTTATAGTAAGCTCAAGCTGTATTTCTGGCCGCCAGTGCCTGACCTTGACAAGTACCTGCAATGCTTTCTGACAGAGATAAACGGGCATAGATGGGTAAACTATTCATACACAGAATTGTTTACGATACATGCACATTTCATTGCATCCCATTGAACACAATGTACACTTTATGGTGATTTATTGTATTTTTCAAATGGATAAGGTAGAACAGACTCCAGATGTATAGTCGGATATCAAATTGGGAATATATACAACACAAGTAATACCAAAATATGAATTGAGTAAAATCACGTTTCTAGAGTATACTTTACACTACATTCCGTTTAAACATGTGTCACTGTCCCCAAGTGTTAAACATGAATCAATTTTCCATTTGCAACTCTCACAGGATCCTCCAATAACAGCAAAGCAGTGCTCTGATGAAACCACCTCATCCGTGGTGGAGATCTTGTCTGAAGATGAGGTATCAGGACTGGGGAAGCCGTCAGAGGAATCCACCAAGCCGCTGCTACCAGAAATGAGCTCCTTTGGCAGAGAGCAGGTAAACGGGGACCCCCAAGGGACGGAGGTCTTTCAAGATTACGTGACTCTGAACAAAGACAGTGTCATCCTTTGCCCAAAAGGGAACGCGTATGTCCACAAGCAGGTGGCACAGAAAGAAGGGCCGGGGATGAGGGAGGAGCTATTCCAAACATGTCACTGTTTCTGTGGCGAAGGCCCGGTGTGTGTCCCGCCATGTTTCGGCACGGACTTCCTCAACCAAGCGTACATGGCACTGGCCGAGCCTGCAGACATATTGGACTGCAAGGTCCCTAATGCAAGGGGGCCAGGCAACCTCTATACTAATTTCCCTTGTGGTTAAATGTTTGGTATAAAACAACTTACACTTACTTACAACATACACTTGGTATGTTGTAAGTTTTCCACTGGTGCAGATTTGTTGTATAATATGCACTCTATTCAACATAAGAGCACACTGTAAGTGGATACAGACATGTCCACGTTTCCTGCATCACTAGCTCCGGTGTGTCAGATTAATTGTGGAAAATTGCTTGCATGAGGCAGCTGTGTCATAGGCGTGATGTTTGAGGGCCCATAGTTTTACTTACCAGGTCTGGCTTTTCCTCAGTCCAGACTTAAAACTAGAGGAGACTGAACTCTGTGGATATATTCAATGTTCAAGCTTTACATTTTGAATGATATCTAAGAAAATAGCGTTAGATACTTTACTATTCATTATTGTAAACAGAATAGGTGTTCCTCCCCCTCAACTGTTTATCTACATTGCGGTGTCTTTTTATGTCCACCAGAGGTCCCCTCTAGATCACAAGATACTTTGGGAGTCTGCAAGAAAAGACCCAACTCATGAGCTTTGGTGGTAAAGAAGAGCAAAACACAAATGATTTGGACCCTACTAAACAATACAGAGGTCTAGAAAAACCTTGGATAAAAGTGATAATGTAAGACAATGTGAAAATGGATATTCTAAGGGGGACTGAGAATTTTTTTTTTGTTTTATCATTGCATTTGAACGTTACATATATTTTAACATATAAATGATTTGCATCATTTAAGATATTTTCCCATTGTTTGTTGTTACATATTTGTTTGTTGTACATATTTCTTGATTTTTAATAGAGTTCCTTGTAATCCCACTTGAGTTTGAGGAGGCTTTCATGGATGTAAGATGTAACTAAAACGTATATCCTAATTGGTATGTGGTTCCTTGTAACATCCACAACAAGCTTTAAGTTTTTCAATACTATATAATTTGAGGCATTTTTGCTAATAAACATTGAAAAGCTGTTTTTCTTCCAGTTGCATGTTCTGAGGTCACGCCTGTATGCTTTGATACACGCTTAGTTTTTTTCTGTTTTAGCGTTCTTGTGTCACCAGGTGGTAGCAGAGATTTAACAGGCACCAGTTATTCTACACCACTGAAAGTGAGAGAGCAGTTAGATGTTGGCCCAGGTTCAGGTTTGTGTTTTATCTCACATAATGACACCTAATTATCTATAACATCACCTACTTTGCCCTTAAAGGATGTACTTGAAAAAATATTGTCAAGAGCTTTCAGAAACATTTTTAATTAAAATTAAATTAATTAAATGATCAAATAATCAAAAAATAAAGCATAGTGGAATGCCAGAAGTTAATTTATTAAACAAAGTAGATTAAAAGCTCAATTTAAGATGACTCAAAGAATCATTACTCACAAACTGTATGAAAACCAAGAGACCTGAGTTTGAACAAATGGCAAACACAACGTCAGTGACTACTGGGATGAGTGAACGGGATAAGTAAGAGGAAAAAATAAGCTCTCAATAAAGTCAATACACTTTTTTTTCATGATCAGTTACTCACACACAACCTTGCCAGAGAAGAGCCAAAAAAAATGCATTGTATGTTTTTCTGATTTTAAATCGCCGATAGTAAAAGGGTCAGAGCTGTACAACCCAGAGGTGATCTGTGGCCAAAGTGAGAATGGATGACTACATCAGATGAAATCACTTTACTTGAATAAAATCCAACGTTTTATGATGTATTAATCAGACAGTGTTTGACGGTCTGCAAGCCTGGCTCGGCCTTCTGGAGTAACTGCGTGAGAATCAGACCTGGAGGCTCTGCAACTATGCTATCACCGCGCACCAGAGCCAATCTGCCTTCTGTAAAATATACTACTAGTGTCACACTTTAACGGCAGGCCATCACATCTACGGCGTACGCCAGATTGTATGATATCATTGTCATAAATTAAGCCCTCGAATCGTCTGTGAGGCAATAGGCAGAGGGTGGGGAGAAAGTGAGAGTGTTTTAAACAGTGAAGAGTAAGACAAAGTTTTTGAAGAGAGTCAGTGTTTACTGGTGTACAAGCCTTCTCCTCCCAACAGGAATTCTTTCCGTGTTTCGTCACCGCTGCCCGCTTGCCCATACACCAGCTTCTATGGAAGGAGGGCTGAATCACATCTCATGATGTCATTTCCTCAACTTTCACCCACAATCACAAATGAGAAACAACATGGTTTCAGATGTGTTGGGCGGAGTGTGTAGCATGTCAAGTATGAAGTGTATGTAAATGTTTACGTATAGGCCTACTTCATCAGCAGGCCTCCGACAGTGAGTTCAGCAACACAAGAGATAAGGCCACCAAAACAGAGCTCATCAGCATCCTTTTTTAAAGTTATAGTGCGGAACTTTTGGCGCCCCCCATGAGTAATTCTGAGTAATTACAACAACACTGTCAGCGCGTTTACATGAGGTAAGCCTTCGGTGATCGAGTGTGGATTTTATCCCTTCTGCTGAATGTCCAGGTACTTAGCAGTAGACTCAACAACTGAAACATTTCATGGGAGCTTCTTGGGATTTTGTGGAGCTGATAGATTAATCAACCTTGTGTCAACTACCATAGTGTAAACACAGTTAGCTTGTTCTGCATGCTAACGACAAACCCTCTCACTGCAGACACATTTGGTGCTATTGGATTAAGAGGAACAACAGCTTCACAGCTTGCGCTCAGTCAGTTTATTTTTATTTTTTCAAATAAAACAGAAAGGAAAAAAAAGCACCAGTGTAATCAACAACACAGACAGAACCAACAGTGTGAGGAAATACCAGTTCTTTCAGGATCAATCACAGGGATCATTGAAAGGAACTGAGGTGTTAATGTTGGAATAGTAGTCATTAAAAGTAAGAGCTCCTCAGGTCTCCATGGCAGTACTTTCAATATCACAAAATCATAAGAAATCACAAAAAAAAAACTATCAAGACAAAATGATTGTACCGAATGCTTATATCGTCAGAGGACTTTTCAAAAATTGTAACTGTAGGGTGAGAAATTAAGTTGACTTTATAGTCACATAGATGGCCATTCAGTTTTATGAAATACACAATGGTAGGTTAGTGATTTTAAAATAATGTCTGGTAATGAAATATACTCAGCACCAACTGTAAAACTAAATGTATTTCCAATACAAGTTTAAAAGCAACAGTGACGCTGATGTTTAATACAGTTCTTGAAAAGTGTATTACAAACGGGGTCCCAATTGCTAAATTTAATCAAACCCATCCAGAATTTAATCAGTTCAAATGTTGCATGTCAACAGTATTAACCAAAGTTCAGATGTCTGTGTTAGTTATGTCATTCCTAAACTTGCAGTGCAATGTTGTTAAGATTGGCAACACAAATGTTTCAATGGCAACAAAAAACTATTCAAACAGATCCATCTGGTTGCGTTGGTCCACTACTCTGTTTGTGTGAGTGGTTTTCTTAAAGGGTTGTAAACATTGAACAGCAAGCAAGGGTTGGTCACGACTCACCACACAAGCAATAGTTGCTCTGCAGGTAGAAAATTGGGGGCTCAACATGGCACATTTTTCTCAGAGTTAATACGATTTGTTATTAATTAGAATTTACTAGTTTTTAACAATTTTTTTAAAGAAGCAAATACTTCAAAAACAAACCTGTGCTTTTGCCTTGAATTGAGATTGTTATACAACACTTCAAAATAAGAACAATTCCAATGTTACATCTTCATCCTGATAGTGACTAAAACTGATTATGATTTATGTCAACTGAATGTTTCACACACTATTTACGAGCTTTAACTTAATTAAGTGATTGAAGTTAATGGGGGGGACATCTACGTCAAAATTATGGTTTTCTTAGCAACAACAAACTTGCCTACTCTCTCTTCCAAGTACAAATATAGTTTCGCTAAACCTCGGGGATAGTCGATGGTCAGATAAACCATGTACTGTGTCAGACCCCCTGGTTAGCTGTTGCTCAGATGTTGGCCTTCTTGTTGATGAGCACACTGCAGCAGGTGAGGGCTCCATCCAACTTGACCTTCTCCCCGTTGGAGAGGGGGATCAGCATGTGGTCCTTCAGCTTCTCAAACACCTGCAGGACACAGACACAGACAAGGCCGTCAGTGGAATATACAACTGTCCTGCTTTTTTTTACGGTTTTTAATTTAGTGTGTGTTGCTATTAGTGTACATTTGCTTAACATCGACAAATCGTCACAATGTTCAGCCAGATATCGTTTTCAAACCCTGTTTTAGTGCTATGATATACTTTTATATCATAGCATTATGTATATATATATACAGTATAAATATGCTATATACTGTATATATGCCCTTCTGCATTTAAAAAAAAATCAAACACAAAATAGATATCTTCATGCACTCCAGCCAGCACGACAACAAGCTGCTAATAAAAGGCTGAAGTAACAGCTCAACTCACAGTAGTTAAACTGAAATGGAGAAGTTATGCAACACTTAAAAAGTTTATTTACTCTACTTGTCAACTTTTAAATGTTCTGTGATATTAAAAGCCCTGCAGAGAGGAAAAAAAAATGTGAGGTAGGACAACAAGCATTTATAAAGACTTCCTGGTCTCCCGGCAAAATGTATAAAAAAGGACGGGAGTGAGAACTATTACGACATTCTCCAAAGACCCTCGTAAAGTAGTGTGTCACCCCGTGGACATATTCCAGAAGAAAACCAGTGTTTTCCGACCAGTCTTCCAACCAGGATATTTTTCTCTTTAAACTTTCACTTCAACCCTGCTGTGATTCTCAGCGAGGCCTTTTGCTGCACAGCTAGCGGCGACCAACTAAACACATTCTTATCTCATGATGACATATGGCTGACGTTGCCTCTGGTCATCCAAATGCTTTAAGCTATCAAGACTTGTATTTGAATCAATAGCTTTTGACTATTTTCTACTCTATTTTCTGTAATGCTGCAGTGCAGTTTAGGACCCTCCTTACTTAATTAAACAATGGCACTGCACAACCATACTCTTCTCTAACACCAATATAACCCTACAATTTCCAGCTTTTTCACATGTATTTGTTGACTAAACTAAAGTATTGGATACATTTTTAGACCTAGATTACCCAGGTCATCCTGAGGGAAACATGAATGTGTGTACCAAATGTAATAGTAATCCATCTACCAGTTGCGGACACGTTTCACTACAAACAATAAAAATATCAACTTGGTGGCGATGCCAGAGGGAAAGTTGGGGGTTCACCAAAGTCAGAAAAAGAATCATCCTTAGGGGAGCATGAGCGAATGTCTGGAAATCTAACCTTTCCTTGTTGAGATATACTTATTTATATATCAAGTGACACTGCAATACAATAAACTTCTGTTTAGACCACTTGATCGGGATGAGGGTCAACTCAGGGAAAGGTTTTGCTTTTGTACATCTCCCCCCCCCCCCCCCAAACAACACCAGTAAATCCCTTGCCTTTTATAGCACCTTTTGCCTCCAAAATGTCTCTTGTCTTGTCTCTTTTTTTTTACATTTCCAGCAGAGTTCTCATTACTGCGGTTGAGATTTATACGTTGTGCTTGGGAGGGTGGCATGGTCCCACACAGTAGGGGCTGCTGTTTTTCACTGGGCCTTTTGTCTGCTCACTTTCTTTATCTACCAAACCGAAGCCCTCTAGAGCCCGGCGCCCACAGCTAACCCATTAAAGATGCCTCCGTCTCCACCCCCTCCGACCCCACCAATCCTCTCTCATGACCCCCCCCTGCCTTTTGTTAACGAGGAACTCTTATGTAACTTCATAAGCAAACTAAAAATAGGCCCCGGAGATTAAGACAGGCAATGTTAAGAGTTAGAAAGTAGGAGAAGGCTTACAGAGTGTGTGTTTGTTTTTACTTGTACAACTATTTTTGTGAGAACCAATTTGAGGTTAAGATGTTAGAAGTGAGGACATTTTTGGAAAGTGAGGACATTTTGCTCGGTCCTCTATTTGGGAGAGGCCTTTGAAGGGATGTTTGAACGCTAGGTTTAAGGGTTTAAGATTGAATAAGGTTTAGGTTAGGGGTTAGTGTAAGGGTTTGGGTTAGCAATTAGTTGTCATGGTTATGGTTGGGGTAAAGGGCATTATGTCAATGAATGTCCTCACACGTATGGCCTGACAAACGTGTGTGTGTGTGAGTGTGTGTGAGTGTGTGTGTGTGTGTGTGTGTGTGTGTGTGTGTGTGTGTGTTTGTGTGCTAAGAAATCTCTACATCTCATTGGAGTAACAAGTTCCCTAGGGAAAGACGTACTAACTGTAGATTGTACTGTACAACAAGGCATGATAGTCGGCTCTGATTAAACTATCCCTGCGGTCCTACTGCTTCAGTTAGGTCCTGCGCTATTTATACTTTTCCCTTTTTTCTTTAAGCTACAATTTCTTAAACACAGGGCTCGGGCCAAAAATGGTTTTCTGGCCAAGTTCTGGTGGGTTTGGACATTATAAAGGAAACTGGATCATGGAACAAACATGCATTTCTGAAATATTGCTCCAAATGGTCCGTGAAAAGGTGCCACCAAAAGCAGGAAGCACGCTTCACACAAACGGGGTTTTATTATGCTCCAGTTGAATTCCCTCAGTCAATCTTCCTGGAATAAACGGAGCCGTCGCCATGGATGTAGGTCCAAAGACGCATCATTTTGTGAATTCTTTCTCCTAAAAATAGCTGGCGGAGGTTGGCGGCCTAACCACAGAGTACATTTTGAGGCCTGCGAGCATGTCTCTGTAGATTGTAGAGTGTAGAGTGTTGAGTTTCAATCCTGTGAGAATCCCATTTGACTGGTTGTGATGTGGGATGACCCCAAACTAAGCATGTCAATAACTCAGCTACGGCTCAGCCTTTCCAAAACCAAACAGACATAAGTGGGACAATAACACGTCATTCAAGGCAAGCTACTGTGGAAAACAATATGCAACGTGTTTTGAGTGAAAGGCACGTGTTGACGTTTGCAAGTAGGTCAGTGTGTCTGAAAGGAATTTTTTATAAAGTTCACGGTTATAGGCTTCCACGTGATAGTGTTTGCTGGGAGACACTGTTGGAGATGAGTTCGGCAGCCAGGTACATTGTGCCAGCATACTGCACATTCAACTCAAAACACATGCTATGAGGATAGTTCTTACGAGGGCACACAGGGCAACTCCTCAGTATTTCTTTGTGTCTCCCTTGTCGGTTGCTGACATAGTGTCAACTTGTCAACCATACAGGAAGTGCAACATATTATTTTATCTGGGACTAAGCCATTTTCCTTTTATCTGGATTGGTGCGTTATGGATGTATTTCGGCCACTTAGGGGCCCCGAAACAAGCTGTAAACAATGCACTTACATTATATTACCTTATTAAATTTGTTTGGCGAACACCTCAACAAACAGTGGCTTATTTACAAATCCTGCAGACACGCAGAGACCTTAGTGTTCTATTAGCACACATTTGTGTTGAGGAAGTGCGTCAGTTTGCTCATTGACACTAATGAAAGCAGAGAGACTGAACAAAAAGTGAAATTGCGTGACGCAAATCCCAAACAATGAGCTGAAAGATTGTACTTATTGATAAAACTACACCATTCAAACAAGTCTCTGTTCTAAGAATATGTTTTCCTATAACTGCAAACCTCTCTGGCTCCTAATCTGTGGTCTGAGTCTCGTCAACAAAAGGTCACATCACATAAATCTGCAGGTTCCTTTTGTACAAACACACAATGCAGGCTCGGCTGAAAGTGGTCTGTGTAAAACGACCGCATAGATTGTGCAGGGTTTCCCTTCTCCGGCCACTTGTTTATCTCAGAGGTTTGGGCAGGAAGGAGAGCGACAAAGGCAAAGTGCTCTTTAAAGTCAGGCCACCAAACCAGTTCGGCTGTCCTGGCGGTCTTTCTCCCTCCCAGAGATGTGACCTCAGGATTGTAAATGAATGTGTGAGGCATGAGACAAAGTTTGCAGTGTGTGCGGATGTGAAAAAGAGCCCAAACGTTACCGTGGCACTTTCCGGCCACTCCTCGGAGGTGCAGTGCAGCAGCACGTGGCCCTTGTTGGGCAGGTTCATGTAGACGCAGTTGGCGGCGAGGTCGTCGGCCACCGTCAGTTTGTCGTAGCGATGGTCACTCATTTGCTGCATGGTCTACAAACACAGATACAAAGAAAACAGACATTAAAGGTGGTGTCAGCGATTCTGGAGAACGTTTGTTGTACAAATCCTTTTTCATCAAAATCAGTGAATATCTACTCCTGATCCGCTACCTGCACATACTGTATGTGCACAAAAAAAATGGTGTTAATAAAAAGCCTAGGCTCTGTAAACTGGTATGTACCAGATTTGTTTTCGGCGCACACAGTATGAACAGGTGGCGGATCATGTGCAGATATTCACTGATTTCGACGAAAGACATTTTGGCAACAAGCTTTCTCCAGAAGTGCCTTTGAAGAGACATTTTAAACAAACAAACCACAACTCGTGGATGGCCACGTGACTTTCAGTAAGAGAGAGCAAACAGTTATTCAGACTATCACACACGTTTGGGTCAGAATCAAGGCCACAAGAATACCTAATGCAGAACCGCATCATTCGCCTGGCCAAACCACTGTGAGGGGCCTGGGGGGCCTTAATGGAGAACGCAGCAGCAGACAGACATTCTTCCTCAGCAGATGTCATGTTATTTATGAAATCTGAAGGAGTTTGAAGGTGGGACTACTGACGAAAGGCTGAGAAGACGCCCATGTTGCCAAGTGGAAGTCGGGAGGGTGAGGATGTTATGGCCAGCGGAGAGGCAGGTGCCTCTTAATGTTTATGAGCAGAACATCTGCGGGCGGATACCTCAGAGACCAGAAGGGCTGGGGGAAGTTGGACGCAAGTTTAAAACAAAATTCAAAGAGGTATTTAGAGTATTGAGATTTTCACCAGATATAGACCACAGTTTTTTTTTTCTTTTTTTTTTTTTGCATTTTTTTATACTGCTGCTCTTTCTATCAGCATCTTGTATATTCATTAATGGGCAGGATGAGTATGTCATTTGCTTATGATTATCAATCAAAACAGGTGCCTGAAAGGTGGAGTCAGCAATTCTGGACAATGCCTGTTACGCAATATTTCCAGTGAATATTTCCTAACAATCATGTACATATTGTGTGCACTGAAAAGAAATCCGGTTTGTAATACACAGCCTTGGCTCTATACACTGGTATGTAAACAACAAGTGGGTATGTAAACAAGAGGTGCTCCGGAACCGCTGACTCCACCCTTAAGGCCAAATTTGAGTTGGAAAAAGAAATGTATAGTCCATAGATGCCAAGAAATACCAATGACGGAACTACATTGCAACCAAAACGTTTGACGTCGGCTTGACGCATGCAAGCTTAAGTTTGGACGAGCGGCTGTGAATGAATGTGATGACACAACAACAAATGTGGGAGGAAAATATTCTCTGTGCGAGCACAGTTGAGCCTTGTTGCTAAAGATGTTTTCATTTCACTTCCCACTGACTGAGTTTTGCTGCAGGGAGGCCTGGGGCGTTCACTGAGAAAGACCATTTTCCTCTGTGTGCATTAAGTGCAAATCTGACCTAATAAATTGAACACACTCCTTGTAAGCCTGGAAAAAATAGTTATTGTCATGTAAATGTATATTTGCCAACTTATCCGACCCCACTCGCAAATGTTCTGTTAGGGCTTTCCTTGGAAAATCTGTTCGGCACACAGGAAGTGACACGTTTTATGTCTTTGGCAGCTGCAGCAGCAACAGTGCTTGGTTGGAATCCATGGTTGGAATAAACAGAAGAACAATTGTGCGGTTAGTATGAGCACTACTGTAAGTCCAATCATTACATTTAAAAAACCCAAGGCAAAAGTTCTCACAGGACCAGACTCATTGTTTAACCAACACCCCAATGAAAGTTTTGCACCAATTATGTTAAAAACAGAATAAAAAAAGGGATTGTGCAGTGAACTAGGCATGCAAACTCATAGATCCACTCATATTTCATGCAGCTAATAGCCATAATTAACTTTGTATCAAATATCCATAACTCATTTTTGATTTATAATCACTGTTTCAACAAGCCCTGCATATGACTGACCACGAAATATAAATCAAATTAACGTTATATGAGTTGACAGTGCATGGCTGCAGGGTGGAGTGGGTGTGTGTGCATATTATGTCTGTATGTGTGTCACCAGACACATTCCCAGGTCACTTGTGGGTGTGTTAGGCGATCACCGAAGCCCCAAATGAAAACAGCGTCCATGTGCGTGACCGCCGACTCTGTCTCTCACACACACAGGGATTAAGACTGGAAAAGGGGAGAATAAACGTTGACTCCGCCAAAGATCACAGTTGTTCCTACTGCTCTCTGTCTGTAAAACATGTCAGTTTCTCAATAAAAACAGGGAGGAAAAAAAGGGTGTTAGGAAAATGTGCAGAAGAATTATACAATATTGTGCGTAAAGGTTTGGTCCCATAAAATGCAATTAAGTCGTTAAAATAAAATAAAAACACCTGACTAATGGAACAGTTAGTTCTCTGTAAATGGCTGCAACAGGTCAATATTAGGACAGATTACTCATGTATTTTCAATATTAAAAGATGCTTTAATTTGTTGAAATCTTGGGCTCGAGGCAAGAAAGTACCAAGTGAAAGTTATCTACCTTATTTTTTCCAAACAGTCGTTTGTCGGCCTGACATCATTGATATGAGTCAGATTTGTGCATCTTCTTCCAAGTGTGTAAGAGCGTATCAAAAGATGGCGAACCAAGGCCTCTACATGGTCATCCTGGCCCTCTACCAGGCTTTAAGCTACAGCCAATCAGCACGCAGGCTTAGTTCTGGACAGTGGCCGAGGTCCGGTTAATACAGAGAATGGTAACTGGGCAGCAGAATGTGCTCAGTCAGAGCTGGCTTAAAACAAAATATTTACTGGAAGCTAATAAAAAATCCCCCCTGGGTGATGACGGTATCAACTAGCTAACACAAACACTGTCAATTTACTGGACCAGCTGCAGTCCACCATGGTCAGAAGTGTAATCTGAATTTTGGCTCCTGGTAGGATTATTTATATTGCTCATTGTAGTATTCCTTCCAAGGGAGCCTTTAAAAGTTATACAGTACTCTTTTTTTCACGGATGAACAACAACAGCATGTTCAAGACAAATCTTACTGGAGGGGGTCTCTTGTATAATACTGAGAAAAGAACAAAGGTCGCATTTTCTTAAACTTTTTTCTCATGCATAAAAAAGTAAACTGTACTGTAATCCATGATTTGGTATCAGCTGCTGCTGGCCGACAATGAAGCTGACTCAGGGAGTCAATTACATCATTGGCAAGGAAACCTAGAGCTCAAATGCCATATATGGACCTATTCCTCACGTTGTACTTTCCGGTCAGGCAGTCGACCATTTAAGACAGACTGAAATGTGTTAACAACTGCTGAATAGATTTCCCCCTCAGGAAGAATCTTGAAAACTGTTCCTCTAGTTCTCTAGTTACTAATACTTTGGTTAATAACCGAATACCTACAAAGCTAACAACATTCCCGCCAGCCTAAGATGAAGCCTATAGGTTTTAGTGCTAATACGCAAATGCTAACATGCTGAAATTAAATGGTGAGTTTGGTATTAAACCTGGTAAACGTCACCGTGTTAGCATTGTCATTGTGTGCGTGTAAGCATGCTGATGTTAGCTCAAAGCACAACTGTGCTTGCTGCCATTAACATGGCTGCAGTCGTGTTTGATTATCGTCACAGAACTTGCATCCAAGGCAAAGAAATGTAATGGACAGAAGCTATTTTTTTCCTGATATTGAACATAGCAAATAATCCATTTGCTTGTCATCACATCAAAGTTAAAGGTGGATTCAGAGATTCTGGAGAAAGAAACACACTTTTTGTAAAGGCTCTTTAAACTGGTATGTAACAAAGGGGGCCTACTGTAGCTAGCAACATACCTGTTAAAAGAGTTGATTATGTTCATATTTTGGTAAGTTTCCTTTGTATATAACTATGCTTGTGATCAGTATTAGGTTGTCATCATCAATACAACCTTCACCGTGTTGTCACCTCACTATCTATTAAAACTCAAGCTTGCCAACATCCTTGAATATCAAACCCTGACCAGTCGAGCGTAATGACCTCATGAATCAAACAGGGCTGAGTAGCATGGTGACTGGTGAGCTGGAGCGTGCTTGCCCAGGGAGTCCGCTACAGGGAGGGGATAGTGTGTGTGTGTGTGTGTGTGTGTGTGTGTGTGTGTGTGTGTGTGTGTGTGTGTGTGTGTGTGTGTGTGTGTGTGTGTGTGTGTGTGTGTGAGGCAAGAGGGAGTGGGTGCAGGCAGCAGCAACAGCCCTTCTGACAAAGGCAGTATTTCGGGATGATGACTTCATAAGCAAAGGCCTCGCAGTGACAGCGGCAGCAGATGGATGATGAAATCCATCCGGTCAAAACTTATCCTCATCCTTGGGAGGGCTAAAAACACAGACCGGAGGCTATACACCAGGCCTTACGCATACAAACACTATGACCACTGAGACCTACTGTGAAAGAAATATACCAAATCAAGCCAGAACCACACTGCAAAACAGACTAAAATAGCCTTTGTTAACCAGATGTCAGTGGGATACACACACACACACACACACACACACACACACACACACACACACACACACACACACACACACACATAGGACTTTTACTCCAAATCTATACTGCCAAAAGGTCCAGTTCTACTTCCTTTCAGTGAATATCCCATATCAGCAAAATCTGGCTCCCTAAAGACAAACTAAATTAGTCGGGCTCCGACATTAATTTGTACAAAAGTGTCTTTGTCCAAGTGAACACTCACAAGGGGCCTCGTTGCCATAAGAGTGGCATTCAAGTCCAAAACAAGCACTTTGAAATTCATTAGAAAACCAAGCATTCACGAGATCTCACTCTCGCCACAAAGAGAACATTACCTAATTACAAATCCAGGGGTCGTTAAAAGTCCTTTAAAATAAGATCTAATTGCTGCGAGGGAGGGTGACGTGAGCCGTAATTAGAAAAAGCAAGCACTTTGTCATTAAGTCTCGCTAACGGCCACTCCTCGCTCCAGTAGCAAATTACTGGGGTGATCAGGCATGCAGGAATCTTAATGAGTTGAGTGTTTTATGCATTCTCCAGTTTCTTTTAGTACACTTCAGCGTATGCAAACTGTGCTCACAGAACCAACACGTCTGACCTCGCGCTGCTCTCAAGAAGTACTTTGCTTCATTAGGATGTGTTGTCAGATGGTCTGTTTTTAATTGGCCCCTGAGATACATTGACTTTAACTTGACTTAAAGTAACCTTGTGTAGGTTTGAGGCCAGTAGGGGGAGATATCACACTAGGAGGCACGTGCAAAAAGCCCTGCCAAAGAGGATTCTGTCAAGGCCACGGGTGTACTGAACGTGCAATGCATGTGTGTAAAAGCATTCATACCTATGTAATGAAATGTATAGCATGTGTGTCTATGCTAAGACAGTCCATATTTCACTGTATACTTTGGCAGTGTGGGCCGTCAAAACAGCTAACAGTCTCACGTGTTGATGTTTGGGAATTTTTTAAGGATAATTCCAACAGAGGGATGGGCTGAGATTTATCACTCACTCTGGGAAAAGGACCAATATGTCTCTGTCAGGGTGTACACACTGCTTCTGCCTCGTGTCGAGTCATTCCGCACGCCCCTGGGTCAAATATTTTTATGGGCAATTTTTTTTTTTGCGATGGAGCCCAATCGATTCAGAAGCCTTTTTTAAAAGAAATGCAATAATACGCCCAAGCTGTTAAATGAAGGTACAATACCTTTGTAATTGAAGCAGGAGCGCGGGTGCCAGGGGCAATCCCCTCAGATTATAGCTGAGAATAAAAATTAATGAGGAAGGATTAAGGTGACAGGTGGTTTCAATGTGCTTGCGAGTAGGAAGAAGAAATCAGGCCGTAAGTAAAGGGAGTCTGCTCTGAATCAACACGTGTGATGTCCTGTCTTGTAGTGTTATTCCTGCCGAATACTTTGCAGAACAGGAAGAAAAAAAACTGTTCATACCAACAGTATCGGGCCAAGAGTCAAACCAGGATTTAAAAAAAAAAGTCAGCTACGTCAATTTGCATTAAAGTTTTTGAAAACAACGCCACCACATTGATTCGTTGGTTTCCATGACTATAGCTGAGGGAAGCATAGCAATGGGATGACGCTTGCACCGCTACACATACAACACACACACACACATACACACACACACACACAAACTCCATACTTTGAGGGCCTTCTGCGCTGGTTCGCTGGAGCCAATGACAATGAGGCCTGGTCCGCCCATACTGCAGAAGCTCTTCAGGTGCAGCCCATGCTCCACGGGCACGGTCGACACGGCATAGTCCTGAAAAAAAAAAACACACGAGGCAAAGCAAAAGAAGTGAATAAAATGACCTTCATACAGATGGGAAAAGTTTCCGGTAATAGAAAATTATTTCAATAAATTGGACCTCTCTCTCCGGGGTCAAACTATTAAGCGGGAATCACTATGAATAGGAATCTACTGAATTCACAAAAAAGAGAAAACCTTTATCTACAGCGCCAATGTCTAAACCCAACATATAAACTGTGGTAAAATCATCATCGAAATCAAGGTAATGCTTCCTCAATGAATTAAGTGTGGGTGAACAAAATTTAAAAAAAAAAAACATTTTCATGTGGTTTAAATATAATCTTTGGATAAGATTGTAAAGGTGGGATACATCTGTGTAACTATTTCAGGACAACAACAAAATACAATACTACAGCTCCAGTCACTGTAAGATAAATGATGTTATAAATAGTAAAGAACAGTGTAGTGGCCATTGAATGTAGGTAGGTTTGGCAGCAGTACCATAACACATGGTCTAAAGTGGCCTTTAAAATGAAGTAGTGGGCAGATGTGGGGCGAAACAGCAGGAGTGTCTGGGAGATGATGTGAGTGAAGCCAAGGCTCATGGGTACACTTGTAGGAGCCTGATTGGCTGCAAACTGGACCCAATAACAACAGGAAATCCATAACTGACTTCAATACTAATTTTAGTAAGCCTGGAGTCCATAAGTGCCGAATAATAGCTTAGCATATCCCATAGAAACAACATTATTTTAGCACTGAGTTTGTTTTGGTTTTGATTTACTGGCCTGGAAGAACTTCCCAATTCGAGGTTGATTGATTGAACACTTGATACATGGACATTACTGAAAGCCTTCTGAGGATTGTAAATGCTTGGGTCCTACAGAGATGTGTTAACCTTGAGGTCATACCGTAGCTGTAAGTTGAATTAGGATATGAGATTTATTTTCCAGGACCTTTCCTTCCTGAATATACATTTATATGACCGTATACATTTTGGTTTGTGCCCAAGAAAAATAACTTCTGATCGACATCCATGTGTTTTCTTAGTTACATAATATGTATCGAATGGGTTTTTAGCTCTTCACAAAACCCCTATCAAGATGTCTGTACATTTTTCCATAGACACTCTATTGTGACATTTTCCATTAATGAATCTGTTAACACTTTTCAGGGCACTATATGTACTGCACGGTTAGCTCATTTAAAGTGCTATGATTCACTGAAGTAGCTTTTGTGACATAATAACAGTCAAGCACTTGGCGATTCATCATGCGAAAAACTTTGCAATTACCCCACACTTAATGTTTTCCCAAACACTTTCCTTGGCACTTGTTCACACGATTCAAAAGGACAACTGGGAATTATGTAATCTGGACATTCTTCATTCCTTATCCACAAACAGGAAGTTATGTTAGAGTGTAAAATTAGAAATACAAGTCATACTTTTTTCCCATTATCACGATAAATCCTTCAGGGAGAGACAAGAGTTGCTTTCGATCTGCATTACCATGGTGATCTGCTGGGATGTTATAGTTACATATAAGGTATTAACACCTCTTAGCTGTAGAAGAAAGAAAGTAGTTTGGCCACCATATTACTTCTTCCCAAACAACTCCATTCAGTCACAACAGCACCAACTATTCTGACCTCTGCAATGACCATAAAGGAAACGAGCTTTGACATCTGTGTGCAGTTGTCGAGTGCTAAACAAACCTGGCAACAAACCGATCGCTAATTTGATAATGAAAGGAAAAAACAACAGCGATAGGACGACATCAATCTGATACAAAACGGAAAAAACAATAATGGACGCTCAAGTGATTTTTCCAAGTGTCATTTGCCAGAGACGCATCATTAAGTCCTGTCTTATCAAAGAAAACAGAAAAACACAGAGGAATCCATAATGAGGAATTCAAATCAGATACAGATGTGATGGATGGAAGCAGCAAAGGCCTTTTAGGTAAACCGTAATGTGCTGAACTCTCGGTGCCATGACCCACCTGTGAACTTTGTGAGTCAGCCGGCTGTTCTCTTTTTGTTTTGGTCTCTCAGAGCAAATCCCAAAAAGCAACACACAACAAAGTCTGCAGTAGAAAAACTGTTTCACAGTTGCACTAAAAGTAAACAGGATGGATAGATTCAGTCTGTGTTTGTGACCTACACCGTGACCCTGTTTGCGGGCTGCAATCCTAAATCCTCCAAAGTTTGCCTGAATCTGTTGTTTCAGTGTTTGGGTTATTTTGTGGAATATTTCCTTTGGATGTGTGTGTGTGTGTGTGTGTGTGTGTCATAGGCCGGGTGGTGATTGTTGAGGCTACAGTCCACGGAAATTAGTCAGACGGTATTAGGAAAATGTGGTGAAAGCACTTAAAAAAAAAAAATCATCAACATCAGCAAGGTTTTGGAAAGGGACTCTACACTTAAACTATGGAACTTTCAGAAATTCCTTATCAATAGCGTCACCAATGGCGGTAAAGTGGGAAAAATGTGTACTACGTGCTTTTATGCAATGGAGAAAGTCGGGGAAAGTCTAATTTTTCAAGTGCCATTGCAACCAATTCACCCATATGCAATATATTAGGTCAATTGTTTCTTACATGTTACATAGTGGACCTCAAATGTTGCCTTTTACTTTCAGGATAATGTTGGCGATCAACTTTTTTAATTTATTGCTAACAATAAGAAAACCAACAATGTGTGAGTTCATCTCTCACTACTTTCTGAGTTCCCTCGGCTCCAAACCCATATGTACTTTCATTATCATTATGTACATTCATAATAAAATAATTTTCCAGAATAGCTGGGCACTGTAGTTTTCGTATTAGTATTTAGTATTCTCGGAGTGACTAAGCAGGACACTGTACATGCATGTACATTGCGGGAGCAGTTAAACTACTTTGTTCTTGTTCATCGTAATGTAATAACCCATTGTGACACGGTGGGGTCACCAATGTATTTTTTATTGTTTATGAAAAACAATGGAAGCTTTTGGTACAGAGGAATACTCTTCCTCTGGCTCTGAAAACACAGGCAATACATCGTCAGTTGGTTCTTTCATGGGATTTGTTGGCTTATTAAGAAAAAAATCAAATATCATAAGAATTGCCCTTTAAACCACGCTTAATCTGACAGTCCTTTAACTATGTTTGTCCAATTACAAGGATCATTCTTAGGTTGTAAAGATACATTTAAAAAATACTTGTTTCTCCTCCCAAAATCCACCATTTTAAAATCAGTGTCATCAACTGCTTCTTTAATCACTGTGTACAGAGGTGCCAGAGGTTTGCGTCAATAGCTGATTAGAAAAGCCTCAGAGCCAGCTGAGGCCTGAACCCGCGCACCAACAAACCAAGTGCCATTGGGACTCTTTACAGCTGCTCATTAATCTGTCAGTTCTACGCTTCAGTGGTGCTAAATAACAACAGTAGAAAATATATTTTTGAGTTGCAATCTGCGCAAGTATATATCATTTTGGTTACCATCATTTGTATGCCAATAGGTTAACCTTTTACTTTAACTATGCAGACAATTTATGTTTCCCCACAAAGGGCAACAATTAGAGTTGATGTATTAAATACACAATGTTTTGAAAGCTGGCTTCAACCTTTGAATATGAAATGAACTCAACAGACAAGGAGCTTTTTGTTAATTAACTATCTTACTTTTCCCTTTCTCGTCATACAATTGTCTATATATACAGCCAATAAGATTTGTAAATGGCTTTCCATATTTCTTAGCAACAGTTCATGTTTTTATGTAATATACAGTATATAGTCCCACAAAGACAGCGTGGCCTTGAAACTGAATGGAAACTGGACATCCACAGCCAGCACAGTAACGAGAATACAGTGAAGGATGGATGGATTTTTTCCCCCCGGTGAAAGTTTTTTTTGGGGACTTGTTTCTAAGTCGCGTCAAGGGTCTAAGGGCAGATGGGTGTCATAGTGTTTACAGACTGTGAAGCTGAGGCAAATGGCTATTTGTGATATTGGGGTCTATAAATACAACTGATTCAATTTGATATGATATGGCATATTGTAATAGACATAAATGGTGGTTGGAGTGAGGCAGAGATGGATGGAGTAAATAATGGAATTAGAGAGACGGGGGGAGATAAATGAATGAAAAAAGCAAGACAATTGGAGTGATGATGGTGTTATCTCCATGGTCTAAAGCGTTCATGATTGATTACATATTTATCTCTTCCTTTCTTGTTTACGAAGAGACTGAGGAAAAAAGGCACAAAGGTGGCTGTCTATTAAAAAGAAAAGGATATTTCAGTCAAAACATGACTTTATGCTCATACAGTAAAGTGCCCACCAGCTCAGAGATTCAATATATTTCTTTGTTTTCATAACGATTAACAAAGTTTGCATGGATTAGATTCACCAGTTTGCCAAAAACATGACTCCAAATAAATGCTAATGTTGCGCTGTATGACAAGGTAACTGTTGATTAGCACAACTGCTATATGTCAGCTTGCTTTTGGGCATTTCTCAACGTTCATTTGTTTAGTAAGTGACAGAGGGACAGTAGGATGCATCGCAATGTGCTACTGTATTATACAGTATGTGACTATGTAAGATTAATAATGGTTAAAGAACGATGATGAAGCAAAGTAAAGTTTGATTAAGAACTGTTCGGGAAACAAAGGTTCCGGTCTCACCTTGAAGGCATCTGCTAGGATCTCAGCTCCTCTTTGATTGGTCCGCTTGGAAAGGCCCACAAAGAACTCTCGACCTAAATGGAAAAAAATAAAATACAGATACACAAGATAAAGAGGCCATACAAAAGCACAAAACAATTACCTATGAGGAATTGAAAAGGCAGAAAGAGGGGATATAGAAATAAATACAATATCTTCAATGGAACACAGACATGACATCTAAAAAGTTCTGACATCTGTAAAGTCTACTGTGATGAACACCAGCAAAACACCTAGGCCGTGAAGCAAAAGTGGCTCCACACTGCAATCACCACAGTGTGTACTTTATGTATGCCTGTGAGAAAAGGCCAACTGTTGTCAGTTTGGTGGGGCACAAACAGACAAACAGAGCCCTGAATGCCTGGCGAAAAGCTGCAAGCAGCACACTGAGCTCGGGGATGGGCTCCTAATGTAGCTGCTGAGCCTTTTACAAAATGAGCCGTTAGCCGGGGCCCTGCCAACAGGAAATGTTTCTAGCCCTGCCATGTGAAACCCATTTCAGCTGGAAGGAACGAGAGCACAAAGACAGTGTCTAGAAACCCAATTAAGTGTGCTAGGCTTTTTTCCTGCAGAAGAAAAACAGTGACCCACATTTTGACTCACCACACGACTGCAACAGAATGTACAGAAGATCTAATAAAGACCACCGTGCTGTTGATTATCTGCCCCTCATCAATTTTATGACCTCATGCCAGGAGGAGAAGACGAGGCCCATGGTGAGAGCTTGGAGTTCTGCTGATCCGATTTGACAACAGTAGTATGGTGTACAACGTATTTTGCTCCAAATTATTTCTGGAGGTAAATTCTGCTTAGTGCGCTAAGACACAAGGTCATCAAGGTTCAATCAATGTTTGTGTGGAAGATCCCAAAACAAGAGACATGTAGTTGCCGACACACAATGGTCTTCTCACTTGCTAAACTATGAGTTGCAGAGGATAATACACTGCTTTTTTAAAAATGTTGGTACACATAGTTTGTATATTGAGGTAATCCCGTACATTTCTGTAGAAGTTGTATCATGGAAGAAATCACACTTGTAGACAACAAGCTTGTACATCTACCATTGAGGACTCCAAGGTCATGTCGATAACGTTTTCTTCAGGTGTCTATTCATTTATTACATTAAAATAAAGTTGACGAGACAATTGTCCCTGCATTAACGCAGCATCACTTGAAACGTAGTAACAGACACGTTTTACTTCTTGAAAGGAGACGGGAGCACAGTAATGTTGGTTGGAAAATCATTGAGTGATTTGCCTAACAGGAAGATTGTATTGGAAATATTCCATATGTGTGGAATGCCTAAGGCTGTTATTGGATTTGTATAACGATGTTTGAGGTGTTCAACATAGGGACCTGATGACATACCTGTAAAAAGCACATCTCCTCCATCCAGTGTTGCTTTCTCGTCAGTCATTTCCACAATGTTCAGATTCAAATCCATCAGAGCTTTTTTCATTATCTCCGTCTGGAATACAGGAACACAAACAGAAATATACTTAAAACATCTGCTGACATTAAACAACATACTGAACTGTGATGATGTACAGTAAGCCACAGGACCAAACAGTCCAATCACCAACATTCCCCATCTTCAGGAATACAACACTATGGTCCAGTTATAATCAAACATATGTAAACAACATGAGGGAAAATCAGTTTTGAGGATTTTCCCTGGATTTCGTTTAAAGGCCCAGCATTCCGTCGTATACTCTGGTCTTCCCTGAGATTGGGCGCAGTGAAACAAAACCTTTTCTCTCCAACAGGTTGCGATTACATAATGCTAATGAGCCGTGAAATGATGTCATTCATGAGGAAGTACGTTAAAAATTTTACGAGGCAGTGGCTGTGGAAAATAGGTACGCTGAAGGAAGGACCAACACAAACCGTAAAAAAAAAAAAGCCTCCATCCTGTCCTCATGTTTTTGGGTCATCTGTCTTTCATATATGTATAGGAAGGAAGTGTAAGGATGGCTGCCATGCCCGAAAAAACATTAGCATAAATTATGCAATGCATTTCCTCTATGGAAAATAAGGGGGGATGCCCACATTTCACCTGCGTATCCTCTCCGCTCCACTCTCAACCTGAGGTATTTTTTTTTTATTGTTGGCTGAACTTGGGCTGGTCTGCTCTCCTGTCTGACCGCCCACTGTGATTTTACTGTCCTGTTTTTGGGGTTCCTGCGGGAGTAGTTTCCAAGGCCAGTCATGTTAGCGAGAGCATCAGTGTTTCCACAAGCCCCCTATCTCACTATGACCTCAGCCTGCTCACTGTGCTTTTTGGCCCGACACAATGCCTCTGCTTCTCTTCATTTTATGGAGGGGCCGAAACCATTATGTCATCCAGGTAGACTGCCATGTGCACTTCCCAGATAACACAACGGAGGGCTGCGTACGCACACAAGTACAGAAAAAATGGCCTCCCCCTACCCTCACACATAGGTATTTATGCACAATTACATAAAGAGGGGTATTATACAATTAGCTGCCAGTTTAGTTGGTATAATTTGCTAAAATTAGCGCAGTCTAATATAACAGCCATGCAATTAATGCTAATTCAAACTGTATGGTCATTAAGAGGCTGCAGTTTTTGGTGACGTTAAATTGTATTTCCTTGCACTATATAAGGCCAGGAAGTTTATACATGTTTTCAATCTCACAACCTACATTCAGGCACTGCTCTATTGTTGTACCTTTCTTGTTTTTATTTCTCATTTTGCAAGGTTTCATTTCTATCTATCTATCTATCTATCTATCTATCTATCTATCTATCTATCTATCTATCTATCTATCTATCTATCTATCTATCTATCTATCTATCTATCTATCTATCTATCTATCTATCTATCCATCCATCCATCCATCCATCCATCCATCCATCCATCCATCCATCCATCCATCCATCCATCCATCCATCCATAATGACAGGTGTTTCTTTTATTTACATAAATCAACTCAACTGAACATCACAAACCTCACAAAAGGTATAATTTACGGCAATACTGTGTATCTTCAATAGCCACTCTCTTTTGACAGCTGTTTGCTTGGATGACTGTTTTTTTTTAATGGCCTTTTGACACAATAGCTCACAAACACAACAGCCTTTCTTCAATCAGTTCCCTTTGCTTTGCAAGTAAGGCAGTGTATTTTTGGAGAGCACATTTCTCTGCACGTTTCTTCTTCATTGCATCTGCATCAATAAACCAGCAAGAACACAGCGTCCTTCCAAGTAACTGGGTTCACAAATGTATTAGTGGGTTTCTTAAAAGCTTTGACAGCATCAGCGTGCAGCTTATTAAGTATAGGTAACAGTTAATCCCTCTCATTTTTTGCTCATGCAAAGCAAAGGGCACGCCAGGGCGCTCTCTCTGCTTTCCATTAGGAAAAGTTTGTAGGTATGTTGGGTGGCATACTAAAAGGTTGAGTCAGGAAGTAAACAACCCAAATGGTTTAGAGAGAACTTGTGCTTTTGATGTTTGTTCAAGTCATGTGTTATGTTGCGTGTCATTAGCAGGTCCCAGCAAAGCTGTTCCTTCTCCATCACCGTTTGGAGAGGAAACCTCAGTCAGTTCAAATATGGGATATAATAACCAGACCTGCAAACTCATAGGAGGTGAAAAAGGTGACAAACACCCGTCCCTTCGATTGGCTATTGTTAAATATCATTCACACAACCAGAGTTCTCCACTATTGCCTCCAATGTCCAGCTGGGTGAAAATAATAGCCAGCTGAGATCCTGACCCTCCTAGGGGGGTCCGGGGGTATGCCCCCCCGGGAGATTTTTTTTAAACTTTTTAAAGTGAAATGCATGAATCTGGTGCACTTTGAGAGGGAAATTAAGAGGCTAAATCTGAGGAATTTTGTGTGAACAAATAATTTGGAGACACTGGGTCGGATGAATTAGAAGCTTCTTGGATTTTCCATTAAAATGTTAATTTAAAATAAAATATTATGCAGGGTCCTCTGGGTTGGGCTTGGTGCTCTTTTTCTTTTATGGGACATATTTCTCTGTAATAGCCTATAATGAATACATTTAAATGCAGTGAGAGGAATGAAGCAGAAGAACTCTGTTGTCCAGCTATCTTTTTTTCCACAGACGAGGCTGAAATAGGTTATACAGTGCATGGGCATCTGAGCCCCATTTCCAAATGTTTTTAAATAAACTCAATACACACTGGACGTGAACGTGACGTGATCAGTTAAACTTGGATTACCTCCCAGATGAACTGATTAAATTATTGGACTATTAACTAGGCTATCTAGATCAAAACATTGTATTCATTTTTTTGTATGATATAATAATATGATGTTAATATCAAACACACAAACTAAAAAATAAAAATAAAAATAAATTTTGGGGGGGGGGGGGGCCTGTCGGTCGGCTCTGATTGTGAGCGCACTGCAGACACTAATTTCTGCAATGTGCGCTCATTAAACTGTCAGCTTCACTTAAGAGTCCTGTGTGGGTCAACAGTGCAGTGCAAACTATGCAGCATAAAGTTATAACATTCGTCTACGACCGTGATGTTAAATCACCTTCACACAAAGTCTCCGCCCCAGCAAAGCAGCGAGTCGATCTCTGTGACGGTGAAAATCACCGGGACCCGGGAGACCCAGTGAGCGAGTGAGACGCCGCTCAGAAAAAACTCTGTGGTTTTGATGGATGAAATCAGTCGGGGATATCCTGCCCGTTAACTTTGTCTACGGGAACGGCTTCCGCGATCTTTTTCTATGTCTCGAGTCTAACAGAGAGCCATGTCGGCAAACTGACAGCGCGACTAAATAAAGGGACAGTGAGCTGCGTCCCTCCGTATAGTTTCTGTTTCAGTAGGCTGTTACATTAACCTCTGAAGCATTGACAGTGTTTAATCAAAGCCTCTAATTTTTTATTATCAAAAGGGCTTTGATTGAGAATTTTAGCCAATTCTAAAGTCTGAACACACAGCGGCAGCAGTGATGCTTTACTGTGCCCGATCTTAACGCTGATTGGACAATACTCATGACGTCTACCAAAGATGTTTTATTGCCAAGATAACGATATTCCCTTGTCTCACACTACGGTAACTCGCCCACACAGTCCAGTCTGGGAAGCGCTGGCTGACTTCTCTGGCAGCTGCCGCTTTTTTTATAGGTCCATGGCCGCTACACCCCCCCCTCCCAAAAACAAAAACTCTTCGGATCTATACGATTCACGTGGGTCATATATTTTGATTCTAAACGGCGATTTTCGCCGAAAAGCGACGAGTTTGCAGGTATGAATAACAAAGATTATGTCTGCATATGATCCCATCAGCGAGGCCACCACAAAGCTGGAGATAAGATAACTTTCGTTTACTACCCTTCAGGGCTGCCACAACGAAGGTTCTTTGAGTCAAACCGTAGTTTTTTTGGTTGTTTGTTTTGTTTAGTTCACAAATATCTCCACTGGAGTGCATGTATTAAAAGCTCCATTTTCATTGATCTTATGTCCGTTTTCCACCATGTTTGTGTCGATGGGAGGCCACATATCTAACACCAATGCACTTTTCTGATTGACTTTAAGTATCACGATTGTCAAATCTCTGGCAGATCTGATACGACGAGTTATCATATTGAGTGTACAATAAAAAAAAAACATTTAGGGATAAACACCTTTAAAGATAAGTCCACACACATTATACACTGCTCTCACGCATCATAATCATCAGCCATTGCTTTTTCCTTTCTCTTTTTGTCTGTAGCACACGGGGGCCTCCACTATCACACTGGTCATCTGCAGGACTGCAATGAAGCAGCTCTGCAATGTACCTCATCTCTCTGGCATTTCCTCTGACATCATTGGAGGTGATGTGACCCATAGGGTGTGTTTACCCTACTCCCCATGTGAAACGTAATGGCTCCTATACATAGACAGCACCGTGATATCTGCTGGCTCTGCTGTACGCATGTAATAAAGAACATCAATTAGTCTGTCCACCCAGACCAACAAAATATGTAGCTCGAGTTTGGATGAGGGATTTAGTACAGATGGGATATTAGATGTGAACGAAGCAAAAAACTAATAAAAAATGCTTGTGTTCGAACAAGCTGAAGACAATTCTACACTATTACAATGTCATCACTTTTTAGTGGGGTTCCTTTCACTGAATTTACTGCACAATGAAGAAAAGATTGAGTGTAGTGATGTAATGGTCTTGTATATACAGTTTGTGAATGGTCAGGCATACAGACTACGCAAAGATTAATGGCAGTAACACTGCAATTTATCATTTGCTATAAATAAACACAGGCTGTTCCCAAAATCCTGCAAGTAAAACTATAATAATCACACCACTAAAATACTGACAAAGCAGACCTCATCTCATGACATCAATGTGTAGCTTCAAGAGCTATCTTACAACACAAAGTAAGATGTATGATGTGAAAGAGATAATTGTGTATTGTGTGGAATTGTCAGAAAAAAAAAGAGCCAGGACAGGATCATCCAGTACATTCTAACATCAGTCTCCAATGACCTTCACATCAGCACTTTTTCTTGCTTTGGCTTGATTACCATTTAAGTCAGGCCACCTGCGGCTAAGAGGGTGACACACTCCGCTGTGTCCTGGACTATATAAGTGTGAGTTGGCCCTGACCCATATATGGCTTCCTGATTTTGTAGTTGCACACTTGGAGCAGTTACTGAGAATAAAGTACACTTAGCAGCACCCAAGGCTATCTTTGGGCCCTGCGCCAACATAAAAAAATGGGACAAGTAAGCGTGGTCTGTGCTGGATTGTGCATTTGTATTTAAATGTCTTCATACTATAAATACCGAGAGAAATCATACATTTTTTTTTAAACTGAAAGGCTACATGTTGCCTCATTTCATCCACAATGATGCCCCTGTTGGTTTACCATTCGCAGACTGAGCTTGGTGTAATTGAACCAAATCTAGTTCATGCTGTTTAGCCAAATGTCCATCACACTTCCACCTGTCAACATTGTTCATGTTGTTTATAGCTCTTTTTGATGCTAACATTAGTGTGTTTTCCCGTAAACAGGGATTCTTCAAAGCAGATGATTAACCATATCCCTTTGCATAGTTGGCAGGGCCTTTTTAAGTGTTGTCATAAATCCACCAGAAGGTTAATTGAGGTTGTTAAAAAAAACCTTTGCGACCATTGCTATCTCAATCTCTTACGACATTCTACTCTTGTTTTATTCAGTTTCTAATTTTTCTCACACACATCCAACTCCAGGCAAGAACGCAAGAAAGAGTATTTCTCAAAATGTCAAAGTGATTCTTTTCCTGTTTCCTACGATATGTTTTGACAATATATGACTCTTGTTTGACGAATTACCCCGTGTTTAATAGCTCAGACTTTCCTCTCTGGCCCATTTTCTCTTCCTCTCCTTCACTGTCTTTTTTTTCTTTCTTTCTTTGTCTCTCACATTCCCTCTATTCTCTTTAGACCCCCATGGCATGGTCAAGAATCCTCCTACAGTGGCTTCTCACGCAGAATGGCCTATTATCTCTCACTGCGAGGGACACCCAATACCCCACCCGGCGTAGGTGCCAACTCACTTCTTTGCCAGCACCTCCTGCTCCCCCCATACACTCCTCTCTTCTTCTCTCCTCTCTACTCCTTCTCCCCTGAGTGCTTGCCCATGTTGCCTGTCCAGGCGACATGCTGTTAGCCAGCACCCTGCTTTGAATGAAAAAAGGCCTTTTAAAATTCATTAGGGCTCTGAGACCCAGTTGGTCTGCCCGCCACATTCCTGCCGTTCCAGCCGAGGACAGGGGAGACGGAGCAGAGAGAACAGCCTTTTATTTGGGGCTTCTTTATGGACCCCCGTCTCCCTTCTCTCTCCCCTGGTACCCGTGGATATCGCATTCTGCTAAACAGGGACCATCAGTCTGATAGAGCACTGTGCATTTGGAGAGGGAATAGAGTACACAACAATAGCATTCCTGAAGGTCATCCTAGCCTCCCCTACACCCGGCAACAGAGTCCCACGCTCCGACATAATGGGGATACGGCATTCCTCTGCGCCCTCACATGCAAGGACATTGACCCCTTTAAATGATAGTTATCATCCGCAGCTTGTGAATTAATAAAGTACATGACATCAGTGGCACATACTGCCAGACATGTTGAATGGAGAAGACAACAAAGAGGACTTCAGGCAGGGATTTTGTCACACATTACTGGTTTTCTTACTTCTAAGCTCTGATAAATGTGTCTGGTTTTCTTTTAAACTGTTTCAAAGCAGACAAAATAAGAAAATCCATGAGTGTATTTATTAGCCACCTGGGTGTAGGCAGCGCAAGCTGTTAACACCACATTGATATACTATCACTTTATTATGTTGATATTGGGAACATGTTGGGAAGTGGGGGACCATTTCAAATGAGATGTATCATACAATTGTTAATTTTTAATGCTTTTTGAATAACTGAATAAAAAAGGGGCATACTTTAGATAAACTCAATTGAATGGTATGTTTGGTAACATCAAAGCGCACAAAAAAGCAATCACAATGATTGTGTTTAAGACTCTATAATGATGTATAATGCTGCAGTTTATGACAACTTTATAATCCCTGGTCTAATACAACACGCTTTCCAGCTCGGGATATTTCAGGAGCTCTGTGGTCAGAACAATATTGACTGTCAGAGTGGTAACAATGGGAACATTTGACACGGTAAACAGATCTAAAACAAATGTGGATACATCACAGCCCTCAACACAAAACTAAATAAACAATCGGTCAAAAGTTGAAGTATTCTAATTGAAAGAGTTATGTTCAAAACTGAATAGGTTGTTTGTACTGACGTACGTGCAAAAGGTTGACAGTGAGTCTTGTGCGTCATAGCTAGGCTTTGGCTAGACGTGCAGGACACAAATGATCGCAATAGATAGCAGAGGCCTAATGCACAGGGAAGTACAAAGACCAGTAGAATACACAATGGGAATCATTTCTGCTTTTTCAAGGTAATCGACCAAGTGGAATTTCAAATAAATGCGCAAATCTCAATATCTAGCTATGCTACAACTAGGTGGATAAGGTTATCTGAACCTCTCAGATATGAAGTCTCTGACGACATAGAAGGAATGGAGAGATGATTCCCATTGTTTGCTAAGGAGAGTTTATGCGATTAAATGGCTCAATTATAGATTTTTCAGAAGTTTGGTACAGGCAGCAGTTTCGCTAAGTGCTCAAAGGCTTGAATAAATGGCAGCCATGAGGGAGAAAATCTACAAAAGCTGTAAAGGGTTTCTTACAGTGCTATTGTTGCATTCATACATCTCCTACACTCAATAAAACACACACACACACACACACACACACACACACACACACATACACACACACACTAAACACAGAGAGGATGCACACCTGAAAAATAGGAATCTCCAACTGTGATGTTCTGTTATCGGAAATCACTACGTAATGATTTTTCCCCCCCGTCTATCTCGCTGGAACAGTAATCACAAAGGACACACAATGCACTCATAGATGAGCCACACAGGTGGGTGCATACACAGAATAATTCCCAGTCTGATGCTGTCATGGTGGTCAAAAGGTACTTTGGTATGGCGAGGGTTAGTGCTGTCAAATGCCTGTAACGAAAGTATGAAATGACAACAACTCATTTAGTGGCAGCCAAGAGAAAACAAACTCTCCACGGCCTGTCCTTGCGTTATCCAAACAAATCCTCAGTGTATGTTGGAACATACCTGTGGTTAACCAAGCCATGACACCCCCCTCTCCCTACTGCAATCCTGCAATTCCCTCTCCCTCTATTGCAATCCTTCCCATCAGCTTGAGGATTGCATAAATGTTGAGAATTAGGTCAATGTGAAGGCGTGCACACAGTTAACAGTAGCAGATCTGGAGACCCTCGCACCACGTCGACCACAAGGATCTGGCAGTCTGCCTCTGTGAAAGAGCTGTCTCAGCCAAACCTCCTGCACAGTCAAGACTCACTGCTTTCACTTTGGGCTCCCAGGATATCAGGGCTCCAAGGTGGAAAATGCCACACTATAGTCCTGATTGGACACATTTACAGCCATTCGAATGGTGGGCGCAGGGCATGATTCCGCTGATTGTTAAATAGCGTGTCTTCAACATTTTTCTAAATATATGGGTCTGTGGGTGAGAGGTAATTGGATTTCCGAGACCCGAGAAAGGCTGCTGTATACCTTCAAGTAATTACACATAAAAGTGCACATGATTGGCTCCACAGAGGTTCTTAGGAACTTAGGAATGATTAACATTTAAGGAGAATCTCTGTTAAATAAGGCTTGTAAATTAATTTTAAGATAACACTATCAACATCTGAGACCACCTATCATCAGGAAATCTGATATCACTGTAGCAGAATAAGTTTCTGACAAATATGTAGTTATGTGTAGGTCAAACCAAAATATTGAGAGACTTTATCAATAAAGAAGAAAAGGTAGTTTAAGTATAATCTACTATTGCAAACACCTTACTGGTCACAGTGCACCCTTGAATGGAGAGACATCCAAGCAGAGACCCGGTCCTGCAAAAGTAAACAGAAATATGATTCTGTTGGACAAGTCCAAAGTCTGTCCCAGAGCAAATAAAGTGTTCCCTCCAATCAGCAGGGTTGTAAAGAAAGTGCCTGCTGCCAACCTCTCACTGTGATGGCTCCACAAATACAGGAGGGCTGCAGGCTAGGATCTAATGGAAAGCAAAAGGATGGAGGCAGCTCCTTACGAATGAACGTGAGCCTCCACTGTGGGGAAAAATAGAGGGGGCTTTAGTAACTACTCCGTTTGGCATTGACTCCACAGTGTTTATTGGGTTTGACCCCCGCAGACTGGACCTTTATACGCAAACAACAGGGAAAAGCCAATAAACTCCTTGTGGAGAGTTACAGTTCACCCTTCTCTGGCTATAGCTTACCAGATAAAAATAATAATATCTTATCAACGTCCTACGTGTGATTGCAGCTAGATTTACTAGACAAAACATTCACTACAAGAATTCATGCTGAGTTGTTTTTTGTTTTTTTTAAGGATTTTTTCTTGGCAACCTCTAGAAGCACTACTGCAATAGCTGCTTGGACGTCAGCAATGGTTGCTTGAAAAATGCCCTCTAGGTCGCTCTGCTCTGTACCACCAAGCGCTAATAAAATGCTTTTACGATGAGATTTCCTGTGCTGTATGACATCAATTGGAAAAAAAGTGAAATATTCCACAGATCAGAGGCCTAACGTAGGCACTGTGAGTGCTAGTTCTGCTAAAGGTCGTTCTTCTCTCCTCTAGAATAAGAAAGGCTTTACAGCTTCTCAGCTTTCTCTGATAAACTGTGGTTCAATCTTAGGTGTTTACTTGATGCTATTATTATCCAAAGCAAAAGAACACTGCAAGTGCATATTGATCACAAAAGAAGCTGTATACCCCATTCCTCCTTTTGTTTTTTTTCCCTTGAAGAAAACTGGAATGGGATACCCTATTCCTTGTCAACTTTGGTCTACCTGGGCTGACAGACACAAGACCACCCACATCTAGGCACAAGGGTATAACACACTGTAGTGTAGTTTATTTAAAGGACAAAACGTTTTGAACATGTATTCCATCTGCTACAGATCGCTTGTACTGTACATCACAACTAGGCAACATTTTGCAAACAATGCCATGCCATCATTTCCATAGATGTGCAAATAATATGAACATCAGTGGACATTGATTGAGCTTTCTGTTGCGTTTGTTGTATTTTGAAAAATGTCCTGGCTACTGTAGATAACTCACATACCTCTGTTTTTTTATGGGAACTATACTTTCTACCAAGCATGAAGAACTGTTGATGAGTTCAGTTGATTATCTATGTTGTGAACTTCACACACAACATTTCATTAGTCTCTATTGTAGTGGAAAACTAAGATGGTGATACCTGACCAAGGAAAATAAAGCAATCTGATTGACTTGAAACCATGGTTATGTCACGTGTTAAGTTGAGGTAATTCAATGTCAGTTACATACCTAAGAGTCCAGCTTTAGAATCTGCACAACTTATGGCATCCTGTTAATTCGGATAGGGAACATTTCTTAAAGAGAAAGCGAGAAAATATGTCCAGTTATTTGGATAACGTAGGAGCTGGAAGTAAAGTGTGGGCTGCCTGACATTTTCTCGAAACTGTTATTGAACAATTTAATCAGATGGAACTGAATGGCATTCGGAAACAGGATGAACTGATGTAAATTGGTAAAATGCTTCAGTAGACATCTGCCAGGGAGGTTTTGTGGAAGTACATATGGTTTACGGTTGAAAAGGGAACTTAAAGTTGAATGGAAAGTGGAAAGGCCTGACAACTGTCACCAGAAGACATTTCCCATAACCTGTCAGGCTTTCCAAGCGCTGCGGTTAACCGACTCGTATTACCCTTAGATAATCAAAACTTGGCACGCATCTCCCGTCTACCAAAAGATGATTCGAGGAGGAATCCCCATTGTGTTTGTTTTTCTTCCACGAGTTGAGGCCCCTGGAAAGCCCAAGTAAAAATACCCAGAGCTCCCACATATTTAAGCTGTTTCAACACTTGAGAGGCCCAAGGTGTGCCACAGAATGGAATGTCCAACAAAACACACTCTGCTAAGGTTCGTCTGAATTTATGTGTCCCGGAACCCTGACCTACCATGGCCTTTTCCATGGGAGGAAAATGATGTGTTTGGTGCTTTGAGTGCAGGGCAAAGCAGGGAGTATGGACTGGAACTACGGGAAAGGGTCGAGAGAGGAAGTGGAGAGTTTTGGGTGAGTCACGTTAAGATGAAGTTCTTGTTGAAGGCTTCCCCCTCACTCTCTCTTCCCTCCCACGCAGGGAGTCCTCTAAGTGTATGGTGCTGGCTTACTCATAGACAGAGGAACCCCCGGCTTAAAAGGTCAGGAAAGCCATGGAAGTAAATAGGGAGGGTAAGAGGAGTCAGAGTCAGAGAATTTTGACCCCACTGGGAGTGAAGAGAGTGACTGACAAGAGCTCTTCCCTCAAAAATTCCTCCCACCATATGCTCCAATAATGTTTTTGTTCGTGATCCTTTTTAATATCTGCAACAACAACAAAAAAAGGAAAAAAAAAGTTAACCTGATTTGGCTGTGAGCTTGCATAAGCTTTTGAGGCCACGCATACTGTCTAGATTGTAAAAATATCTGTTGATGTCTTTTCATATCTGCATTCCTTTCATTGTTGAGGTTTTCCAGCAGTTTTTCATCTTCGCTCTGTCCAGAATACTTAAAGGAGCACGGAAACACCATGCTTTTTGCAGAAAGAAAACACCATCATACCACACGGTTACACCCACGATTTCCAAAGAATGCAATGGACATGTTCCCAAAGGGGGGAAAAAAAGCACCGTCTGCCAGGCAAAGTACAGACTAACTGCCCATTATTAAGGATTTCCCAAAACAGCCATGTGAAGTCTGATGTATGGGAGGGGCTGCTACGGAAAAATGAGGGAAAGGTCTATGTGTTTTAATCTTGAAAGGGGGGAGACGATCCAAAAGGTTTCCCATAAATGTTAATGAAGGGCTTTCCCAGAAAGATTTTTTTTCCTCCATTCAGCTTGAAACAAGGGGTCAGGTGCTAATGTTAACCAGCTCCAGCAGATCCAGCGGGCCGACTTTAAAGTATAATAGGAGAAAACCATGTGGAATTAACTACACTACAGGGATTTAGGAGTGAGGTGGCTAACTTTGCATGATGATGTGTTAGAAAAGTTTAGCAGGCACAGAAAAGGCACAGAAATCCGAGAAAAGCCAAGATTAATCTTTTTTCTTTTTTTTTCTAATTTTAGAAATCCTGAGCTGGGTTGCAGATGGAATTTGGTTTCAGATATCTAAACAGTTTGTCAAAAACTAACTAAATCTACTTTCCCTGTAGGTAATTATTGTGAGTCAATTCGGATTGCGGTTGTGTTTGTCGGAATCAATACCTACTTCAGAAGTTAATGTAGAAGCAATTACCCACAACACAAGTGCAGGCCCATGGGTTGTGGAAGCGACTTCATCCGTCTCTGGTGTTGAAAGGATGTTTTTTGTACACCACAGGTTTCTGTTTTGGCTTCTGCAAGTGCCGCAGGCAAAATTCAACAACTCATCTGTGTTGTTAGAAACCCATTAAATAACCTCAGTGACACAGCGTAACTGCAATTAGATTACCTTACTGTTTGTGAATCACTGTATCAGTCTATGAAAGTTACTAAAGAGTGATTATATTAGAAAATTGCATTAGGATTTGTTACAAATCCATGAATGCATTGGTTTCTCAAAACTGAAGTGCATACACTGCTAACCTAAATGCAATGGAAATAAGGGGAACAGTGATGGAAATACTGTTAACACAGCACAGCAAAGCCTACATCAACAGACAAACAATACATTGCAGCAGCACTTCTCTATGACCCTCTGTTCTGTTACAGGACAACAAACACTGCACCAGTTCAGCCAATGAGAAAGTTAAAATGACTTATGTACAATTGGCCAGAGTGATAACTACCTCTGTTGAAAACAAAGAGCCAGGAGCCCTCCAGCTGAACTGGAAGAGGACATTATGTTCTTTACAGGTATTTTAGCAGCTAAATAAGACTATTGTGCAAACTGTCAATTTTCTTTGATAGTGTGGCAATCCACAAGATGTTGGTAAATAGTTAGCTTAAAGGAGCTGTAAGCGGAATGGTTCTTTTAGCTAACTTCCTGTCAGTTATTGCAGTTAGCAGTCCCCTCGCTCGTCCCTACGTCACCACATTAATGCATTGCGGTCTTCAAGCAGCAAGTTATCTAGCATAATCTCGGATCCATAAGTGTGATAAAACCGGATAAAACATGATACAAACCATCAAAACAGACATTGGGAAGGATTTTTACCTGCTCCGCCATTGTAGGCACATACCCATTCACCCATATGTTGCTCTGGCGTGCACCGGCAGTGAGACCATGGAGTGCATATACTATGAGTGAGACGAGTGACGGTTTGTAGCGTTCTCTCTCCTGATTGGATAAAAAATCGGGATACTACAACATTTTAATTGGGCTATTACTGCAAATCAGAATGACTTGGAGACCTGTGATATGACGTCCACACTCTGTTGAAGTGATTGCTGTAGGAATATGGAGTGATATAACACATATATTAACACAAATAAACCGCTCACTTCACCTTTAATAGTACTGAACCTGAAATGTAGGATGTATTTCCCGGCCAAGTGTCATGGCTGGCAAAGATACACCATTAGCAAAAAACAGTTCTACTGACAGTTCTACTCAAGTTAATCCATATTCTATCTAAAGTAGCATGTGATTGGATAGTGTCCGTGTATAATGATGATTTCTGTTATAGCGGGAAGATTACAGTTATGTTAACCTTTAAGCCTTTCAAAAGGTGCTCTGCAGGAACATCCATGCCATGTAGCATTAGCATGTTAGTCAGGCTATTAACTAGCATGACTCTAAGCCTATCGTTCTCAATCTTCTAGTTAACTAGTCTGACACCAGTCCCTGGCAGCCTTCTTCTGCTTTCCTGTCAGTGATAACAGCCTGCCAGCAGTCAGGCCCATCCAGCTATGTCTTTGAAGCCGCACATGTAACCCATGTGTGTGTCTAGGAGGGCCACAGCCACTCCCTCGCACTGCCGAGGCCTGGACTTACAAGGCCACAGAGCTCGCCCCTTACCCTCGGGCCTCAATGCAAAAACATCGCCCCTGCTGCACAGAAACGAGACAGACTGTAATGGAAACGGCACACTTTCCAGACACTTGGGGGAATAGCAAGCATCCCGCCCGAGCCCTGTCAAAAAAACATACAGACTACCAACCCCTGGCTGGTCCCCCTACCCTCTCCGCTCGCCTGGACAGCGGGGAATCTCGTCTTTCAGGAAATAACTGGGCTGGTTACATAATGATTAGAATACATTATAGACAATAAACCCCTCAAGTCAGAGAATTTTTCAAAGATAGAAAAAACAAAGAAAAGCCTAATCCATCATCATCATATTCAGTAGTCTGTCTGTGCCGGCACATTCTTAGTGATGTACTGCACACTTTACTCTGAAAGCGCAGACATTCCTTAATCTCATGTGTCAGTGTTTTGTGTCGCATACTGATCATTGTCTGATTCAACAGATGAATCATAGTCTGGAAGTTTGGACCTCCAAAAGAGTTACAGGATAGTTTTTAAACAATGGGAAAAGTATGTGTTGTGATAATAATCTTTCCACAGAGTGTCTTTTGTGGAATTTGCAGCCTCACCTGTGTACCGGCCAGACATGAGGAGGGTGGGGAGGCTGTAGACATGGTTCTCATTTTTGTCATTTTCCTCATAATCTCCAGACTTAAGATATTACCTGACATCTGTATGCTGCAGCTGCATGATAATGCTGAAATGATCATTCCATTAATTGTTGAAGCAATCAATAAAACAATATCTTAGACATTGATTATTATAGTATTTTCGTTTCAGGTTTTGCTGCTTTCTTTGTCTCATATGATAGTAAATTTAATGGCATGTTTATAGCAATTACAATATGCATCATATGTTGGTGGGAATTTTCAGATTTTCTGTAGAGCAGACACATAAATAAGCAATAGAAAAAATCCGCAAATGAATCGATAATGAATAATCCTTCAATTGCAGCCATTCACTGCATGGTGGTACAACCAACGTCTGGACTTTGTGACTTTGGACTAGTTCACTTGGGGTGCCGTTCTAGACAGCTTTTGATCTCATAAGTCATCTTATCTCATTTATGACTCATTTTGGGGGCAAAGTGCAGTTCTGTATACAGCTTTTGGTGTACGGATTATGTAAAAATCGTAAGGTGTAAATGAAGCAGTGTTGAAGTGAGGTCCTGGCATCTGCCATAGATGGTTTAAAGATTAGAGAAGAAGCTATAAAGGTGAAGAAGTGTGTCACTCCCTCCTCCTTCATTTCACTGTTACAGAAGCGGATCACATTTCGACCTCCCCTCTCAACCACCAACCCCATCCATCTGATAACATATAGTGCCTTTCAGAAGCTCTTAAACTTAGCCATTCTTGACATTCTCAAGATTCTGGATGGTGTGACCTCATTGGGTGAGGGAAGCTGGTAGGAAAATAGCCCCCGGCTGAGCCTTTGCTTCAACATGGAAAGTTAAGCTAACAAAGAATGCATGACTATGTGCAAACTTGACTGTGGCTCCACTTGTGAGTGAAAACAACATGTTTTCCTACGTGAACTTGATTTCACTCCATCGTGCTCCTGGGAGTACAAATGCCAAATGGAGGTGTGAGCATATATTTGGTTTAAGAATGTCTCATCTGAGTTTTTTACATGCATGCATGCATACACACACATTAACTGAACAAACTGAGAATGTTCCTATCTGCACTATTAAATAATTACATCAGAATTGCATCAGACTGCTTCACTTAGGTGTGTCAGCTCAAATGTCCTAACTTCAAATCCAAACAAAGTCTGACCGCAGCTAGAAATATTAATATTTATAGCATATTATATTGCTTTGTGTGTCCTGTGTGCAGCACAGCAATCTGAATGGCAATCACTGAACACTAGAGCAAGACATTTGGTTTACTCCCACCTTGTTGTCTGTCGGTATGTCGCTACTGAAGCTACTGTATAACACTGTGTTACTGGTTGCTATAGGCAACTGCTAGGCAACAAAACTAACTAAGTTTGGGACTAATTACTGTTTATATCCTGCAGAGAAACTCAACCAATAATGTTTGATGATGGATTTTTTGGTTTATTAAATCTATTTGATGTGTCATGTTGGACAGGTAGAGAAAAACGTTTGGCTTGAGATTGTTTACTGGAAGCAACTGCCCAAAGTTTTATAAGGAGGGGTTATGAGAGCCGTGAGACTCAACTATGAAGTCTTCAATATGTAGATGCAGAGGGTGGATGCTATTACTGTGGTTTGATGCTACAAAGAGCTATTTTCATGTTAGAGGAAATCACTTAATTCAATGCCAGCAAACAAAAAAATAATATGTAGCAGGTTAACGTGGCATCTGAGAATAATTTAATTTATAAATCTAAAGGACAAGGAGGTTAAGGCAGAACATGCACGTTGATGACAGAGGTGTATATTTATATTATTAACTTGTAATTCTGTACTTTGTCAGTTATTTATAGTTTTCTGAACTACAATAACAAGCCAGATGCAAAGTAATTTTGTTCTGCTGTGCACGTGTCCTTTGTAATAAAGTTAATATTGGATCCTAGAAGATTGGGGAGGAGGAGGAGGTGGTAGTGGCGTTTGTGCAGTTCTAACGGTAGAATGCAATTATATGGCCCCCTGCTTTATGGAATGTTCTTGGAATATAGAGCAAGGCGATCCATTAGGTTTGCTAATCAAGGTGAGTGTGCGTCCATGTGTGTGTGTGTGTGTGTGTGTGTGTGTGTGTGTGTGTGTGTGTGTGTGTGTGTTTGTATACATGTGTATGTGAATGTGTATGTGTATGTGTGCATGCCTCTCACTGGAGCACATAATTACTAGCTGGTGATAAAAAAGAGGAGAAGGGGGTATTGTGGGCTAGCTGTGGCGTGCATTGCCATTTCTACCAGGTTTTAGTGAATGACAGTGGGTGGACATAATTGGCTACATAGTTGGGACTTCAGGTATGCACCAACACACATAAGCAGAGGGACGCATTTGCACTTTGCAAGTTAATCAATGCTTTATCAAATGAATATCGGAAAATGCAAATGCTTAGAAAAATGGCACACGTACTCTTGAAATGTCACATCGCCTAAAATGTGCAGCATACACACAGAGACAAACCACAAATTTGGAACGATCAGCACGTCAGGCCCACAAAAAAAAATGGAAAGCTGTTTATACTCATAACCAGGCTCTGAAAACATTCATTTAGTCAGGCTCTGCTGAATCATTTACCAAAACTGAGCTGGAAAAAAATATATAAGCACGAAGTCTGGCTTTTACGTCATGCCAGCAGCCAGTCAGTCAGAACCACAGGATGCATACAGGGAAGCAGAGAAAACAAACACTGAAGGATGTCCTTTCTGCATACTTGATGCTTTTCCCAGCCGCAAATACCAAAGTTCGCCCGGGACGCTGCAAAACAGATTCACTCTTAACCGACCTGCGATTTTACCTTATAAGGATTTGAATACTTTGGGCCTTAGGTTGTGTGTATATGTGTATACGTGTCTGTATGCGCGTAGGCGGGTTACGGGAGCTAGGTGAAGTTTAGTTCGGAATATTTCACAGCTGGTTAGCCTTTGTTATCATCTAGAGGTGGTCTTTCTCTGGCAGCATCGGCAGTGGTTCAGGAAAGCTTATGAAGAGAAAAATTCCACGGTTAGCACTTGGTATAACATCATTCCATTCCAGCGGCCAATGCCAGCAAAACACACACAAACACAAACACAGAAAACCTCGAGGTGGTAGGTCTGAACTGGAACATCGCTGGAATTCTAGAAGCCTTGTTCCAAAGCCTCCCCCACAGCAGTTCCTGAAGATTGTGCAGCATCAAGGATAATACATACTACAGTCTGCTGCACGATAAGAATCACCGGCGATGTGCCTCGTATGATCATTGGCATTTTCCAACTTCACTGTATTTTTGCAAGTGGATTTAAAAAAAAAAGTCCCTCTTGATGATAAGCAGTCAAAGCTCTTCTTGGAAGTTTTTACTCAGTTGGCATTTGCTGCTAATGGATATCCAAGTTTGTCGGTTTTGATACAATCCTCAAAGTACTATCAAGAAGGACCTCCCTTCGTTCTAAAAATACGGTATACTCAAATTTTTGCTGCTGCATATTTTTTATTGTCTGGTTAAGAGTGACATTTTGCTATAAAGAGGTGTCTAGGTCAGAGGAAATAGTATTAATGTGGTTGTATAACCTCAAAACAAAAGTAAACGAGCCAAAACTATTACACGTGATGAGAACATAACCCGTCTTGATATAAATATGATCTGGAGGGACCTGCATTTGATAAGCTGTCTGTTGTGCTACACATTTCTATTTTTAGATGATTTGATTTGTTAAAACCGTTTTTCATCTACTTAAAAAGGAGAGAGCAGTTGGGAAAATGAGGTGTCACATTGTGCTGCTATTGAAGAAAGTTCAACAAGGTGAACCTACAGCGTGTCAGATCTAATCAAGGCAGTTCAGACACGTCTGAAACAGAATACTGATCAAGATGCCCGGACACTTGAATAAACGTGACACATGAACAAGCTACCCTCATTATGGCAAGCATGAAGGGGCAATGCATGCCAAGCCTTCTGCCTTACAGGGGCAAGGCCACAAAGTTCAACCTTGAGGTCAAGAGGACACATGCAGCAGTTCACAGAGAAAGCCCACACGCTCACACAGCCATGCATGCATATGATCAGACAAGCATCCACGTGCACACTCAGCCCGAGTCAGACCCTTAACAGACATCAACAGCTGCTGAGGCACACATACAAGTGTGCTGACTTCATGCCAACGATAAGAGCAATACCTCACTTTGGAGTCACAGTTCAAAGCCGAACATGATGGTAAATACCATACGAGTGCTGAACAAAGGCTGTTCATTTAGGGCCACTGCTATGTTTAGCCTCCTGCTCAGGCCACATGCATTCATTGGTCTAAACGGCATCTCCATGCATGGTGTAAAAACACTTGACACATGTGATGTGCCCTTAAAACCAGCAATAACACCATCAGACAAAATTACCCACTGTTTATTTCAAATGCTTAGAGTGAGTGACGCAGAGAACCCTGGCCGAAAGTAGAGGAACAGCTGGCACAGACATCTTAGCACAAGCTCAACTCTTATTTCACTATAAAACTTATTTTGATTTGAGGCAAGTCACTGCAGGTGAATAGGGAACATTTTTAACTTATAGATATGATCATGAAACGTTGTCAGTTGATGACTTACTTTAAAATGTATTGATTTTTTTTTATTACTAGTTTTTAAGAAATGTTTGAATAGATATTCAATTGTGGCAGTATATACAGTATAACTATACATATAAATGTGTGTCTCTTATTAAAACCAAACCATGTTTTTAAGAAAATATATCATCAAGCAGACAATTAACAACACCCTGCAACATCCTTTAGAAAAGTGATAAGAACGATTACGGAAAATTGAGTTGATGTTAGTGCTTTAGAAGTTGAAGTTTTTTGGTTCAGAGTAGCAAAAAAACGTATGTTGAGAAAACACGTATAGGAGAAAAATAAAGACCCAAACAGACAATAATTAGTCAAATAAACACCTAAATGTACATTTTGGACCTTTGTATAGTATGAAAGAACACATGTTATGGAATCAAAATCTCATTGACCAGAGCTTGCCCTGATAACAAACCCACTCCTTGATATCAGACTGGGCCTATTCTGATTGGTTGTGCCATCAGCGTTGACTGTTTAATGATAGGTTGCTCTAGTAATTCAATGAAAATGTACACCAAAAGACAGGAAAACACAGAGCCATGGCTTACCGAAAATGCAAAAAATGTTTTGGACACATAGTCTAATGGTCTCTGGACATTGGGTGCATTAAATAGCACTCACAAAGGATTCCTTTGACTTATTCTTACCCTATCCTCTCAATCTTTAATTTATCATTCCGTCGCAGCTAAGCTCTCGGTTCAGATGACTGAAAATGGGATAAATGAGGCTCTACTCCATGAGTTGACAACAAGGAACTCACAAAGTTCCTTTGTGATTGGAGTTTTCATTGATTTATCTAAGGCTTTTGATACCATTGATCCGAATATATTATTAACTAAGCTTAAGGCTCATGGGGTTTCTGGGACTGAGCTTGATTGGTTTAAAAGTTATCTGTTCAACAGGAAACAGTATGTAGTATGGAATGGAGCTAACTCGACTTACAGTCATCTACAGTGTGCAGTTCCTCAAGGTTCCATACTTGGACCTCTTTTACTCCTTATTTACATACATTATTTGCATTTAATATCTGAAGAAGCTCTTTTTATTTTGTATGCCGATGACACAAATATTTTCATTACCGATAAAGATGAACACATGTTGATAGATCGAATGAATAGCGTACTTGATCGGTTGGATAACTGGTTCAAATTCAACAAATTATCCCTTAATGTAGAGAAGTGTGCTTATATGATATTTAAGCCTACAAATATTATTCTATCTGATCATATCCAGCCAATTTGTATGGCGAACAATGCACTCACAAATGTTTCCAATGTTAAGTTCTTAGGGTGTTTTATTGACAATAAGCTCAATTGGAAAAAACACCTATCGCAGGTGTCCAATAAATTAGCGAGAAACATTGGGGTTATACGACGAATAAGACCTGTGCTGTCAAGAAAAATTTGTATGGATTTATATTACTGCCTTATTTATCCCTTTATATCCTATGGCAATATAGTATGGGCAAGCACATACAAAACCAGTGTAGATTCGATTTTTGTGTTACAGAAAAAATGTGTTAGAACTGTAACCAACTCCAGTTGGGACGCCCATAGTGCTCCGTTATTTCAAAGTCTGAAGTTGTTAAGCATATATGATGTGAATACTCTTCAGATCGGCACTTTTGTTTTCCAGTTTTTGAACAATTTACTTCCTTCTTCTTTTAACAGTTTTTTTTTAAAAACCAGGTCACAGATCCATAGTCATCAGACCAGATCTGTAGATCTCCTTCACCGTCAATTTTACAGAACAAATCTTGGACAGTTTTCAATTAGGGATAGAGGTCCAGTAATTTGGAACAGTTTTCCTGTTACTCTACGTAAAACACTCATCTTTAGTTACTTTCAAAAAACATCTTAAAATTTACCTAATTTTAAAAGTTTACGATAATGTGTTAAACGGAATGTATGTTATATTGTCTTTTTGCTTGTTAGTTACATCTTTACATTGCTTTTTTACTATATGTAAATGTATTTACATTTTTGTAACATGAATTTGTAGATTTATCTCTTTAATTTTATTTTTGTTTGTCTTTTTTCTTTTACTCAGGTGGACATCCTTTATAAGCCCTTCGGGGTTTCTTTTGTCCCACCCGTGCATTTATGTATGTCTATACGCATCTTCTTGCCATTTTAATCTTGTTTATCTGCACAAATAAAACTAAACTAAACTAAGTTCAGACTGTGGCTTATTCCTGTGACAAATTGTGACCATGCTGATTCAGTTGCATTTATTCCATCAGCGTCTCCACAGATGCTTTGAGGAATCTGCTTAACAATTGACTAATAAAGAAGAAGTGAAAACGTGAAACTGAATCGCATGATGACATTTAACCAGTTGTGGGCAAAAGTTAAATTCAAACCCAATTAAAAACTTCAAAGTTGACTGACTGATGACTAAGAATGAAGAAGGAACAGATGCAGATGCTTCTTCCGTGACTAAGACCCGACAAGATACTTGGGGGGGATGTTTTTAATTCCCTACGGACCCTAGATGAACTTCTGCTCTGAGTTAATGGGACGATCATGACCAGTTCTATCCTTTTGCGATAAGTGTTGGAAACCAGGACCAAATGCTCTCATCCACCATAAAGGAAAAAGTTCTGACAGAAACAATCTATTCGTACATCATTGCATAACATTTCCAAATCCTTTAAACTTTGTTATGATTTCTGGCCCAATCCATTTAAGAGTTTTCCCTATGAAGCCACCGGCTCCCATGTTGTTATCACTCGGTGATGTCATGGACCCAATCCGAAAGGATTACGCAGATGGTGAAAGATTGTGTTAGCTGAAGGAAAATGTGGATTTCTCCGACAAACTATCAAACTATGGGAAGAATGACGAGGAATTTGGCTTTGCGATAATCTCTTCCTTCTTATGAAGAAGGTTTGGCCGGACACCAAATTGTTCCATTGTAAAGGCCGTCAGCCTTGAGGTTGTATTTCCTCTAACAAAAGTAAATTCTTCCTCAAGGCAGCAGGAAATAAACATAACGAACAATTCTGAGACAATGGAAGGGGGTGCACGCAAAGTGCCAGTTTGTGTCAGAATAATCAATTTAAGGGACTCGCTCTCTTGTGTTCCATTAGTCATTGTCCATGAATGGGGATATAAATTAGGGGGGAAGAACGTATCACTTCCATTACATATCAACTTCAATAAACAACAAACTGAAACCACAAATTATTCCCCAAGGACAAAAGCAACTGGGAATGAGTCAGCATGTGATCAAATATGGTACTGTATGACAAAAACCAAGGGTGACATATTACGTTCTGTGGTTGATTACGCATTTCTTACATTCCTGATGTTTTATTTCAGTACATTGTGGCCGTCATAGAATAGCTGTCGAATAAGTCATTCTATCCTCTTCCTCTGCTCACTATGTTGGGCTCCATAAATGGCCAAAACAGTAGGTACTTCCAATCTATTTAAGGTAAATCCTGTTTAACGTCTGACTAACTCAAGAGCCTCTTCAGGGCTGAAAATCTTTGTTCGGCCAATTGGATAGTACACTTACGAATAATATGGAAATGTTGAAGGATGGAGCCACTTTAACTCAGTTTACCCATATGTCTATTCACAAAGTACGGTTTACATACAGGCCATTGTATTGTTAATACTGGGTGCATATGTGACACAATGATTATGGTGATATTCTATATTTTTTAAAGTATATTGCCTGTGTAGCAAAAGCCTGATATAGCCTGTTCCTGTGTTTCATAGGCTTTCACCTTTGTGAAACGTTTAGTTAATATTCAAATTTTCAGAAGTATGGGCCTATATGGGCTTGGGGAGGTAAAAAAGGTGTGAGAGAAACGTTGGTTTTGGTCTTTGCATGGCATGGTAATATTCCATATCAAAAGTACTGGTAGCCTTACTCTTTAAAAACAGACAAAAAAAAGTTTATGTTTCTAATGTTTGTTGTTTTTCAGAATTACTGCATAATTCTAACTGTGCAATGAATCGAACCGAAAGGAATACGTTGGACATAGCTTTGTTTCAAGGGGCAACGAGACAAATGGATCGAGAACCACTTGACCCAGGGATCAACAGGTGTCCACTCTACCCATTCTCCATCTATGATGCTGTTTGAGGCAATGGATATGAGAGTCATGACTCATGATCCATACTGGCACCAGAGCCATACATGGTCAATCCGTCCATTTTTGTGTGGACCAGTCATGCTGACTACTGACTAGTGCCAAGCAGGTGATGGCCAAAGGGCTCCGTGACATTCCTGAGGAGACCTTGATGCCGTGCCGCCATGACAAGAACATTCCTTCAAGCCGGACACATGACTTTCCATCTGTTTGCAGGTTTATCTGTAACGTGGCCGGCATGTTGACAAGTATGAGGTAACTGCTGCAGCTCAAGAGTTCGTATATGGTCAAGCACAATTGTTGATCCAACACAAACAAATCTGAGCTGTGAAAGTACTTACATTTAATTTGTCGGCAATGTAAAGCTAATCTTTTCATAATCATTATCAGCTTCTTAGGTTGTTAACACTAGCCTGGCACTAAATCCAACTAGATAACGCTTTTTCAACAAATGCTGAGTCATCAGCAGCTGTTGCACACTCAAGTGTGTATCTGTCCCAAGCTAGTATTGACTGTTAATCTTGACTTTGAAACAGCAATGGATAGTCCTTATACTTCAGAACTTACTTCTCATGACAGGGAGAGATGTACAGTCAGCAGGTAACGTAGGGTGTACCCAAACCATAGATGGGACAAAGCTTACATGTCGGCCTTTGAACCCATTGTCATATCAATATTAGTTTAAACTCTTTTTAGTGCCGGTCTACACAGATATCGCACCAAACTAATTATAAATACATGAGACCTAATCATTTATCTCTAAGGGATACTGTCCCTGCAAATAAATCAATACATTTCTTTCTTTCTTTTTGTAAGTGCAACTTGGACCACACCACAATAAAAAAGTAGACTTTTACTTCCAATTGTCGTTTTGCAGACTGTGTCATTATATAATGTAATTCTAACTTGCACTATGCACTTAAAGAGTCAAAAGTAATTGAGTTTGAGTCAATAATGTGAAATTGTGCATTTAATTGCAGTTTATGATCGCTGCACTCTCTCCAGTTTTCCCGACAGTCTGCATATGATCCCTATGTGTATGACCTAATGAAATGCCACAAGATTTCACAAATGACCATAATTATAATTATAGTTCTAAAGCAAAAAACATCAATAACATGTTGATCAATAGAGATGCAGCGATGGAGCCATAGATAGATCTGCCTGGAGGGCTGTACAAGACAAACCGCCATTAGTCATCTAAAATATAATCACGTTCTTCCCGAATGGCGACGAACGTCAAACAAAAACAAACAAGTCTTTCAAGCAAAAAGGTGTACTTTTTTTTTGTAAACCTTAAATATGATCATATAAAAGCAGACATGCTGTCAGAGGATAGGAATGTGAAATGGAGCACAGTGGGAATGTCTCAGAGGCTGTGTGTATGTGTGTGTGCGTATATGTGTGTGTGTGTGTGTGTGTGTTTGAGTGTGTTTAACTCGTCAGCTCTGGCACGGGACAGGTGTGCTCCTTGGGATAGAACAATCCCTGTTATTGCCCGGCCAGCCGTTTATTACAGTGTCGTACCCAGCTAATCATATCCAAACACTGGTAAACAGGTACGGGAGTACAACCATCAATCACTGTGTGCGCTCAGACCCGACTCATTCCAATTACACACACACAGAAAAAAGAAACAAAAATGGACCAGCAAGCAACACAAAGAGCAGAGTGTATTTTTGGAGGACAATCCTATTTTTCCAGGCATGTTTCTGTCATTATCATTCCTGGAGTAGCTCATGTTTGAAGTCAGTGGGCCGTAGAACAGCACAGCGCTCACTCTGCGCAGAGTGGGACGGCTAGGAGGGGATGATGGGGAAAGCAGGTGCCGTGATTGGAGCCAAGCTCGTGCCAGAGAAAGGGAGAAATGGTGAGGTGGGGGCAGCAACAACGACGGTGAGAGCTTTATGACCTTATTTCCCTGACTAGACCCCCAAACCTTTGTCTGATTAGTTTTCATTTCCACCTCCCACCGCTGTCTGATCAGTGGGTTTAGTCTATCACGCCCCTGCTCTATCCGTCTGTCTGTGTGGGCGTGTTTATGTCTAATATAGAGAAGCAGTGACAAAAGCAGGGACTGTTTTCCTACGGAGAGAGAGAGAGAGAGAGAGAGAGAGAGAGAGAGAGGGAGAGAGAGCGAGAGAGAGAGAGAGAGAGCGATGGCAACAAAACCACACAGTGGTCATACTTTTCAGTTTGCCTTTGGCTAACCTGAGGGTTTATTTAAACCTGTATGAGCGTCTGTCTGACTGATTGTGTTTTCTGCCTTGTCATCAACATTACCAATCACAGCAATAAAACTTGAGCACAACGTTGCCGAGCACAATGTTATTATTAGCAAAAACAGGTGGATAGTCTGCAACATCAAATCCCATTTTGGAACAGGTGAGGACAAAAGCAAGCAAAAAAAGTATGGAAAATAGAATTTTATATTGCAATATTCAGAATTTCCTTCGAGATCAATACAGTATTTATCTGTCGATCTATCTTTCAACATGCCGACTATCTCCTCCTTTTCCCTTACCAATGTTGTTATTACTAATAGCAATGATAGAGAAAGCTTCTCTTTACTTTTGGTAGATGTACAACAATGCTATTGATTCTGAAATAAATCAACCTTAAATAATACATTTATCTATTTTATTTTATTTTATTTACATTAAGAACATTTATTTATTTTATTTGATTTTTTTTACATTAAGAACTTTGAGATTTAGTTTCACTAGAGTTTAATTTAATAATTTTCACTCATCATGCATGAGCAGCAGAAGAGTAATCCCCATCATAAGTACAGGATGGGGATATTTGGTCTATGCTGTGGACAGAGAAGAGCCTTCCAGCAGATATGATGTCATCGTTCTCATAAACAAGAGTATGGCTATGTAGAGAAAATGACTGCAGTATGGGGGTGACGTGGGCGGTCGTGTCAGTTACAGAGGTCAGAGGTGAAAAGTCTGATGTTACCTGGTGGTCTTGATGGATAGGGCTTCCCTGACCCCCTGCTACATACAGGGCAGGAGAGGCACTATTTTAAGCGGATGACAGCATGCAAAAACCATGCATGTGTGCGCAAGTGCCTGTTTGCGTATACATGTCGGTGTGTGTGTCGGTGTGTTTGTGTGAGAATGCGAGTTAGTGTGTCAGGGTCTGACGTAATGGCTGCCCCTAAGTTCAAAGCTCAGTTACACATTCTAAGGGAGACCCTCCAGACAGAATTAGATATGCCATTTAGCATTATTTCTTTAGACTATATGGTGTGAACAAGAAAAAGAGCAGCTGTAGCCTGATGACTCATTTTGATAATTAAATTGAGAACTAAAGAAGCATCACCCTATGTGAAAAACTGCTGCGTGACAAGCAAGTTCAGATTGAGATGTGATCAAAGGGAATTGTCACTGTCTTTGTTGTCTCACTCTGACTGCTGTGAGTCAGAGTGGGCCACATCTAACATCTCAGTAAATAAGAGGATCACTTACAATCCCAGAGTGCTACGACCTCAATTACAGAGAATGTCAGACCCCGATGCGAAACACTGCAGCTTCTCATTTGGTACTGATGTATACAAAGTCTTTAGCAGCACCAATGCTATTTCGTTAAACACTTCCCCCCCATTCGCTATTCAGAGTGGATTTGCAAAGTGAAAACTCAGTGACAGAGTAGCATTTAGTCTTCTTGGGATAAAAGGATACCTGGTACAAAGCAAACAAGACACATGCAGTTTTACTTTGTTTAGTTCTATTATAGATGGGATGTAAAAAGTGTGGAGAGGCAAATGGCTGAGGATGAAACAATATGGCCGGGTCTGTACCACAACAAAATAGAGTTGTATGTCACGCAACACAGTTAACAATGGATATTTGTACAACAGCCAGGCAGGAAATTGGAACTTGGAATTTCCTTAAAACTGTAGCAATTAATGTCAGAATATTTGCTCTGATCTATTATTTTGGTGGTTTGTATATTGGTTACAAATTATTTTCTTTCACGGTTGTCTGACGACTACATGATAATCTATACGACATGGTAGTTGAACACTGGAGGCAGGTAAATTAAGCAGCAGGGGATCAGTATAGGACACCAGTGATGAGATTAAATGATATTCAAGTTCACAAAGTAGTAGCATGTGAACATGCACAACCAAAGCTGACCTAACCTGTCTGGCAAAAATAAGGTAAATCAATAGCATCCCAGAGCAGTGACCCAGAGGAACTGTGTTGTCTGTTATGGCTGGTCGAAGGGGAATGGCTATCATCCAACAGGAAACAAACAATGACTTCTGTGCACTGCTGCATGCTGGGACATACTGACCTGTATGTGTCTGGAAGGGATGTCTGTGTGTATGGGGTTGTATTTTGGTTTTGTGGGTGTGTGATGTTAATTGGACTTTTGTTCTCTCCTTTCTTATGATTGTGTGTAGGAAGCACCAGTCTGGCTATGGATGCATTTGTGTATTTGTCTGTCGACTTGTCTGTTTGGGTTGGTTGGAGGGGTGGGATCTTGAGGCTAAAGCAACATGTGAAGAAGAGGAATGAATGGACTCAAGTTTGGCACGTCCTCAATACTTCCCCCTTAGACATCTTAAAGTGGGATTTTGTGTGTAGTCTATATCAGAGGTTTTCAAATGACCTAAACAGGATGATTCTCAGACAAGTTCTGAAGTTATAAGGAGAATCTTTTTTCTATAAATAAATATTGTGCAAGCGCCTTTTTGGATGTTTATTAGCATGTAATTGGCACAGGAGATATCATTGTGAAAGGTATGCAGTCATGTTAATTGTGTCTGTTTGTTCAGAGTTATTACTCTGAGATGTTTTATTTAGGGCGAAATGAAAGAGGGACATGTTAGGCAACAGCGTAAGCAGAGTTGCAGTGTTTTTCACAACGTTTTTGAAATTGTTGCCTCTTCTTGTCTTCGGCTGCTCCCTCAAAGATATTTAATACCCATTTGTTGACGGACTTTTAGCAAATATTGAAAAAGTCACACTCGCAACGCCCCTGTTCTGCAACTTTTACACAGGGAGCAATCTGGGAATGTTGCTGGAATTCTCTGAGATAATAGAAATGCCTGACTGATTTGTTACCCCTTTCCGTGTCTGTCCCATTTACTCTGCAGGGCGAGGCGGAAAAGAACCTGAATATTCCCGGCTTTCACAGGCAGTGTAAAAGGGGCATGTACTGTATAAGTGAGAGCTGAAATATATTTAGTCCTTTGGGTTTTTGTTGTATTTGTGCAGCTGCTACGGCTGAGGGAACCTCTGACTGTGGTGTGTCCACATTATCTCTGGCAAACAAGACCCAAAACATAACCTGCCCTCTCCATCACATGCTCCTCCCCCTGGAGACAGGTTTCAATGCATAGCTGGTCAGATGGTGTGAGCAGAATTCTCAATGTTCCATTTTGAATAAATTGATTCTGTAGCAGAACAAAGCTTTCAGACTAAGGGCACACTGCAGCAGATGCAACCAGCGCCACAAAATGCCTTCTCTCTAACGGTGCCTGACATGTCAGTTTATGGGCAATTATTGCCATGCATCACACAAAAACGTATGTAATTATCTTGGACCTGTCAAACAAACTTTGCTTGAGGATTGAGACTATTTCCACAAAGTGACAACAGTGTAATTTTCTAATTTATTTGAACCGATGGTTCCCATGTGCTTCAACCTGTACAGCACAGTGTGTACTAAAAGGGAAATGGGCCCATTATGTCTGAGGAAAGGATGGCAGATTCTTCCTAATAGCTCTGCTGTAATGAGCCTGGCATCTGCTAGACATTGTACAGTCTCCAAAACATTACTGGAGCTACTTGGCAAGCATTCAGCCATGCCAGGGCTGAGGCCCGCTGAGAATTGTGAACCCTCTGATAAGGAGACCCCTCCCTCGGGCTCAAAACATCACAACAAGCCCCATTTAGTCCTTTCAGAGGAGCGTATTTGGCTTCCGGCTATTCTGAATCATCACTACCTTTCCAAGTCATTAACAGATCCCCGAGTTATGCAAGGCGTTCTACCTCTGTCAGTGACTCAATGTGATGTAAATCCACATCTCTTACTACCACAGAATGTTATCGGGCCAAAAGATGAAACCAGATCTTTTCTAGTATTTATTCAGCCGATTGATTCAAGTCAACTCATAAAGATAAAATATACAAAGTTTAGATAATAGACTAAACATTTCTAGAATGTATCAAGCAAACATACCCCAAAACAACCTTAAATTGTGAGGATTTGCTGCTTTCCTAAATAATACTGTTAATTGAATATATTTGGATTCTACACTCTAGGACAAACAAGAATTTGAAAAAAGTCATTGTATGGGTATGGTAACATGATGTTCTCATGTTTTATTGTCTCCAGATGGAGGAAATACAAGGCCTGTCAGTTGATGCAAGTGTTTTGACCTGTAAATCTGACTGATACTTGCTTCCTGGAGTGCTAATGTGCGATTCCGGACTGCTTAATCCAAGTGATAAGAACATCCTCTACTGTCAAACAGTGTTTCAGTTCATCCGCCTGCCTGTTGACCCTGCAGCCCCTGACCTGTGATCACCTGCCAAGACTGTTTCCAGTGAATCCGGGCAGCGAGTGAAAGACTGGCCAAGTGTGGTTAACCCCCTGCAGCGTTTTTATTACCAACTCAATCTTATGACAAAGATACGATGGCATGCGTTCTTACACACATGTGCGACTTCCAGAAACTCATGTTCCTTTGCTGTTGGCTATCAAACATCTGCTTAGGGGAAGTCATGCACAGAATTAGCCAATCGCAAATACTGTACGTGGGTGTTTACTGCGTACATCGATACTTGTAAAAGTTTGTTAGAGATATATTTACAAGCTCACTGTGTGTGTGTGTGTGTGTGTGTGTGTGTGTGTGTGTGTGTGTGTGTGTGTGTCTGTGTCTGAGTGTGTGAGGCTTTTACAGGTTTCCGGAAGTCTGCTGGAGATTCCCGCTGCTCTGGGCCCCAGCAGATGACTTCTTATTGTGGGTTGGGAGCCCCAGAGCAATTAGATGAGTTTATGGTAAGCGCTAAGAAGCGGAGAAGCTTGTCATTCTGTCAGAGTTGATTTCCCGCTCGCTCCAAACGCCGACCTCTCTGCTCAGCCAAAGGTGGATGCGGGCCACGTACCCGCATTTAAAAAAAGATTCGGGGGGGAAGTTGAAGGTTTTTGAACCGTGCAGTGATTTGGTTTTTACTTCCTGTAACATCATTTTGCTCCAAAGCTCAGATTCACCGTTTTTGATGCCCGAAAGCGGAAATTATTTTTATTGAACAAACTGTGGCTTGGTGAAGCATCCAGGGATTTTTTTTTAAGATTTGAGTGGTAACGGTACACTGCATTTTGAAAAGCAATAAAAATCCATAACGCTCAGCCCAGATGATGGCCAAACACAAACTTACCCTCAAAGGCTGGAAACGCCACCATGCTTTTACATCAACTTACTAAATTAATGCCCATGGAGAAGTTGTGATTCATTAAATGAGTTGTTTAATAACATGTACTTTAGTATATGTACAGAAGCTACGGTGGCCTTAGAGGACATCATCATCATCATCATCATCATCATCATCATCATCATCATCATCATCTTTATTGTCAGACTCAAGGTCCATAAAAAGAACACACAAAACATAAAAAACAATAAGCAAGTTACTAAAGATGGCATAATCCACCACAGCCCTCTTCTTTTTCATTCAACAGGTGCATTTCTGGCGTACTACCACTATAATACACTTATAAGGCCGTTAAGTTTGCCAAGTTAAATGGGGAGAAATCCTGGGGTCCCTAGTTGCAGCATTTTTACTCAATCCACCTTTATTTATATTTGGATACAGACAATGCTTACTGTATTTCTATGTCATATTTCTCAAGTTATTTTATTTACACAAAACCCTGGCTACAGGGGATTATATGTACTGACATGAACTTGTGTCCTCTCGGCACATGGTTACGACGAACTTTGTTTAGGTAACAGTAACTCTCCTCCTGGATGTGTGTATATCTGGATCTGTGTGTGAGTGTGTGTGACTGTATGCTTTATGTTTTTTTGTGTATTGATTTAGGTGTGGTTTATGTCTTTATAATCTGCCAATAAAAACCTCCTGTCATATTCACTGAGCTACAATGTCTATCATAATTTATCATCATCATTATCGTCACCATCATTTATGAAGGGTGGTATGCATTCAAAAGCTGCAAGATTTGTATTTGGCTTCAAAAGATGCCTACAAAAGCAATCCATCAAACAATGCTTAGGTATCCTGCCATTGCATGACACAGGGCTGAAATCCTCAAAACATTCTTTCCACAGACAGGGTAAAAAAATACATTATAAACAATGAAAGCACTAACATAGCATTCCCTACATGAATGAAAAAAAGAATCTATGTTGCACCTCCCTGTGCAGTCCCAAGAGCATTTCCCAACACTGTTGATGTCTTTTTTTCCAAGTTCAGTGCCAAAAAAATACTTCATTTGCTCCACCTCAGAGGCCTGTGTATCCTCCTGAGTCTTTCTAAGAGATTCACCTCTTTACCAAAGTATTTGCTGGAAAACTAAATAAACAGAGTTACACAATGGAAATGTGTATCTTTCTTATGAAAGTAACACCAGTCATGCCGTGGCCCTAATGTAACCATTTTCACGGCCCTGAACTGGGACAACCCCACCCCACCCACCACCCAAGTTCATAATATGTACAGTAAACACAACACAACAGTGACCTGCTATGCAACATGCAATGGTTTCTTTCTCTCAATTGCAGGGACTGGGGAACGATTCCTGAAAGGCAATTGCTGCTGATGTGACATTTTGAAGTGACAAATAAAATGTACTTTCCATCGTTGTGACGCAGCCTTTTTAGTTTTACCACAATTTAATCACCAAATTTGATGAGACATGGTTTTCAAAGGAACATAAAATGTAGTTAGTAGTCTCAGCCTGTAATCTTTAACTGTTAGACAAGTGTAGTGGAGATAAAAGTACAACATTGGCCTACAAGTATCTAAGTAGTACATTGAATTTGTACGTACATACAGTACTTGAATGAATGTACTTAGTTATTTGATACCACTGTTTTTTTCTAATTATCAGAACAATCTCTCCACTTTTTTTTCCAATAAGCATTTACTAAATGTCAAATACGTGAATCCGAATGTGACCGTAAACATTTCCTCAACTCCGATCGGTCATCTTAAAATGCCTTGTGTTGTCCAACCAGCAGCCCAAAACCCCAAAATATTCCATTTACAGTTATTTTAAATGTATTCAAGGAGCTAATTATCACAACTTGGTTGTTGGAAAGAGCAAATAATGAGCATGAATCACTTATTTCACAATTTTCTTTTCCAATTGTTCCAGAGACTGGATTCATTGACTGATGGTTCGAGCACGGACACATTTTGTGCTGGCTCTGCGTGTGCTCTCTGTGCGTGACTGCGGCTGAGATTGGCTGGTGGAGAAGAAGCGTGTGTTTTCAGTATGATCCTTGGCGTGAGAACAGACTGCGAGCGGACATCACACCACACTGTGACAGCCCAGGGCAGACAGGGGAGGCAACACACACCTCCCTGCCCAGCCCTGGTACCTGCCCTTCCCCTCTGGAACCTCAAACACACATCCCCGCACACTCTCACCATCCATCATACACACGTGAATGTACAGTTGCACAATTATACAGTACTTTAAACCCACAGCCAATTGATACAAACAATAATTATAATAATAAGAGTAAACTAAAGCTTTGCAGTCAACTAAGGACACACTGTTTTCCTTCTATTTAGAATATAATAGAATAAAATGCATTTACTGTCATTATACTAGTACTACTAAAAAAACACTTTCTCCACACATTCATCCATACATTCCACACGATAATAAATAAATAAATAAACGTAGCAGTTCAAAAACTGCAGTGAGAAATGGCACATTTAGAATAGTGCACCTTTTGCACAATACGCCCTACTTTTAACTTCTAATAGCCTCATTGTGAACATGTCCAAAGCTGTTGAATGAACAGATGATCCAACTGGAGCCACGCATATCAAAGATCTCTGAAAAAATATGCAGTTGATGACTAATACTTGATTATTTTGGCCGAGAAGGCTTCTTCAAGTCTGAGCAATTCTCTCAGCTTCTCAATTAGAGGAATACAATACAGCATCAAAGGTTCCTGGAAATATTGGCAGACGCATTTCAGACATGCAGATAAATCAACACAGATAGTGGTAATTGTAGCCCCAAGTTGTAGGTCACTGCTGCAGGCTACATGCTTGTATGTGTGAAAGAGAATGAGGGTGTTATTTTACCATTATTAACCGTTACGCTTAACCAATTCAACAGTGGAAAAGATTAAAATAAAGGTGGACAGATGTAAAATATTACTCTAAATCCTGGCAGTGAGTAGTTTCCCCCAGCTTGACATTTCCATTTCTTTGGTCTATTTCTTCAATAAAAAGGCAGGGTGGTCTACGGATTATGCAGAGTAACAGTGCCATGTCTCGAGAACCACAAACCACAATCATTGTATTAGGGTGGCAGCAAAGAAAAAATCTCAGACTCTCTCAGACATACTTCTACAAACTTGGACAAATCCAAAACCAAAATTATTTCCATGGCTAGAGGTCAATCTGAATATACGTACGTATGTTTCTATTCATTGGTGCCAAGTAAGCCTTATAAGGATGATGGATGTCTGCAACCTCGGAATAGAGTCACTGAGACAAGCTACTGTACACATGCACAAATTACACTTAGGTGCGAGAGATGCAACAGACATGCACTCCCCCGTGGCCTCCAGCCTCTTCCTGATACTCTGAGAACATTGTGGCACCCAGTCGACACATACTGTCTCCTGACTCACTCGCCCTACTGTGGAAACTAGACACCTGAGTCTTACCTCCTGCGTCCGACAATGAATGGACTCGCATGCACACACACAGTACGCATATTTGTGTGAGTGAAAGGCGGATATGCCCGATGGTTAATAGGCACATTCTGCGCAGTTAGCTTACTATCAAAAAGGTGTCCCTCGAACCATTGTCCATATAAAAATAAAGAATGCAGCTTTAACTAAAGCTTCAGTTAAGGCATTGTAGATGTAAGTATGTTCTTGTAATCGTTCCATACATATTCTAATCAGTACGCAAGTAATGCAGAGAAACCTTGAGGGAACAGGCTCTCTATCTGAGCTCTTTTAATGAAATTTTAAATTCAAATAGCTTCTGCACCAGAATAAAAGATTTCAGATAATGTCTCATTCCTTCTTAGAACTCATGAAAGTAAATGAACAGAACACTCTTCACTCCAGCTACGAGCACATAATGAATGCAATCTTCTCGTATCCTCTAAATCAATGGATCATTAGCATGGCCTCTGTTAATCCCACTTAGAGTGAATTGCTCACAGATTCTGGACTCTGACTGCAATTTCTCTGAGCAGCATAATGTGCACATGGTTACAACATGACTTTATATTGAAAAATATAAAGACCCAATGTTAATGCACCGCATAAGCTCTGTAAACTGGCATGCTGCTAGCTACCAGCCCACTTGTTTAACATATCCTTTGTTTACATACCATTTTACAGAGCCTAGGCTGTGTATTAACACCAGATATCCTTTCAGCGCACACACAGTATGGACAAGTAGTGGATTGTGAGGAGATATTCACTGGTTTTGACAAAACGTGATCTTGACAAGAAGCGTTCTCAAGAATATCTGAGTCTGACTTCACCTTAAATTCCATTTGAAGATGTCCTGTACTTTGGTATATTAAAAACTACTTTGCAAACAGCATTAGCCAGACTGAATGATGGAGCAGGGAATAGTGCTAACTCAGAGAGGGCGGGTCTGGAGCGAGAGCAGTGTCTGAGATGCATCACTTTCATCTGAGACAAATGAATGGTTCTCTCCAAAGAGGAAAAGTGCAGAGGAAGTTCATACAGTGACAGGAATATTCGCTCCGTGCCGTGACGGATGGGCCAGAAATTAAGAAAAGACTTGTGAAGCACGGATCAAAGACAATAGTGTTCACATTTGGTAATAAATTATCATCAGTTTGTGATTAGTGACTATGTTAGCGAAAACAGACAGATGCATTTCTGGTCAGCTCTTAGGTTCCATTTATTTGGAAAGAAAACAAAAAGACAAGAGATGCAATGACGGGAAATACAACTGTATACATAGCAAGCTGCAGAGACGAATCACATCGAGTTCCCGTCAGACAGATAATTCTGAAACAATACTGGGTGTGTGTTCTTACTGAAAGCTGAGCAGATGTGAAAGCTACAACAGTGATGCACAAATGCAGGCATTGCTTAAGCTTCTCCTTCTAGGACGACATCCAACAAAGAGGCATGAAAGTGACATGATTGAGTGTGTGTCTGGACTGCCTGCTGTCTATGTCAGCAAGGGGGAAAAAGATAGATGGACTGGGTGGAGCGAGGGGGGTGTAATGCAGGTATATGACTGCAGGTGAAGGCTTTTCACTACGTGTGATTTAGTAGCCATTCATATGCATGCCACTGTGGCTGTGTCATCTTATCTTGTGTTTAATTATACATGGTTTTTAAAAAAAGGATATTTACACTGTGAGTGACTAAAAGGGTGTGCGTGGGCGGCTGATATGAAGGTGTGGACAGATATGGACATCAGAGCAGTGTGTCATTGTGCGTCAGGGGTCTGGTTCACACACTGGCTTAAGACAATGTAAATACGAAACCCAGCCCCTGCAAGTAAAGCAAGGCGAATGGGTGAAGAGTTCAGCATTTGCTCAGTGTCCTTAGCGACATAGACTTGAAAAGACTAAAGTGACAGTAACACTTGGAGGGACTTCACAAGGGGAAACCTCAATGGATACATTTTTAAAAGCTATTTTGTAGTTTGTAAAGAAACTGGTCTCGGTTTGGTTCAAGATATTGGGTCAATATTTAATCGTTGACTTCACTCTTGGTGTAGTAGAGGCACTGCTCTGGTTCATACCATGTCAATACCAAAAACCTGTTTTGACCAATTCCGTGCAACACTGCACTGAGCCCTGCCTTCACTACATGGCTGAATCGTGTGCAGAATTAGATTATTTCACCTAGCATGAGCTCATTGGAAAGTTGAAAATGTTTTAAGAAGTTTGATGGTGGTTTTACTTTGATGTTCTGTCAATTATAAACGGCCAACTGGGGAAAAACACAATCACGTCACCCTCCTGTTGCTAATTACAAGAAGGATATGAGGAGTGTTTTGACAGGCTCCCACCTGTTCTCACACAAACCACGGAGGCAGGATACATTTCAACAGTTTCATATTTAACCTTTTCACTGACATGCTCATACTAATTCAATACATAGGCCTACACCACTCTTAACAACACAAATAGTCATATTTATAAAACCATTATTATTGGACTATTACACTGCTGTTTAATGTGGGTTATCTAATTATATGAGCGAATTATGTTAAACAATTCTTGGTGCTGTGGTTCAAGCTTCTCACACTTATAAACAAACACTGGTCAGTATTGACTGATGTGTGTGAGGTTTATTCTGTACCTGACGGCCATATATCATCCACATAGCACTGTGTTTAAATGCGGAATAAGGGGAGCAGGTGCACCACTTCCTCAGACACAATGACATGCATATCTCATTTTGAGCACCAGAGGTGGCAGCCAAATCTCAACAACAGGCCTTGGGATAAATTGAAGGCTGTTAAAATACTGTTGTTATTGTGGTTGTTGTTGTTGTTCAGTGGCAGCGGAGAAAACAAGGCAGTTAACCATAACTGTCCGCTGGTCTGACAGACAAGACTGATGGGTGTAGCCTACACAGATGTAACAGAATCGCCTTGGCTCTGAATCTCAAGCAATCAATGTAGTCCATGTTGACAGTCCATATCTCTCAGGGAGTGTGTTGTTTCTTATAAGAGTGAGGACATCAGGGAGGGGGTGAGAGTGAGAAGTCAAAGAGTGACAGAAGGTTTTCAGAGAGAGAGACGGACAGAGATTACACAAGCTTAATGTCAATTAGACTTGACTGATTTCTGCTGTTTACAGAATGCTGCAGAATGTACCAGAAGCAATCATGGTATTACCAGTGGAGTATTTGTTTGGTTAAGCGAGGGCCACTACCAAGTAAATAAATGCAAACCTACTGCGTCCACCCGGTCCTTTAGAGCTGTAGGTGATTTTGTTGCATAATCTTCCTGGAAACAACATTTGTCCGTACTGATTAAACAAAATAAATATGGACAAGATGCCCAACGTATGCAACCAATTAGAAATTAACAGTCACTCAGTATTGGAGAGCTTATGTCACCCTTTCATTATGTGCTTTAATAATCGAAAAAACATCAGTATTCTGTAGGCATAGATGTCTGAAGTGCAGGTGCTACGGGGGGTTGATGTACTAACGATTAAGAGTCAATGAGGCCGACCTTCAGACTGAAATAAACGTTCCAAAGACAGGTGAAACATTACTAAACAATCTGCTGCATTTCACAAGGACAGCGGTGCCCATGGGAGTATACAAGCATTCATGGAGAATTATTAAGGGACATCAATGTTTGATATTTTTTCTCCCTGACATAGCATTCGAGGATTGTTTTCCTTTGTGAAGAGAACACAATCCCATTTCTATCCAACTGAAATGTGTCCCTGGAAGCCGATGCCATTTTCGAAAAAATACTGGATCTGATTCAGAACACTGAAAAAAGATAGAAAAACCTAAAAAGTTAAAAAATAAATAACCCATGACCCACTTCAAACTATAAAGTTGAAAAAAGGTTTTTTGTCTCGGCTTGTTCTGCACCCCCTCTGACCTTAGCACAACTTTCCTCAACACCAACGTGCCTGGCCCCACTTCCTGTGACTTCCACTGCTCTGTCTCGCATACCAAACCAGACGTTCACACGCCCACAGTGACGGCTGAGCGTGACCCGGTCACTCTGTGAGGCTGAGAGGAGTTCCTGTTCAACAGTGTGCACATGCAGCTATACAGTGCTAGGTTGGTGGGGATGTGTTCGGGTAAACCTGTGGCCGAAAAGGGGGCAGGGTCCAAGGTGACGGCAGGGTGGGCGGGACAGCTGTCTGGTCCATTCAGTTTTTTGTTTATTTTTCTTACACAAGACTTGAGACGTCTTGGCACGTGCTACCCAACCCATCACATGTGATTTTGCTAAAACAAGAAAAATACAAGTCGCAGCTGCATGCTATTTGTGAATCCATAAGCAATCACGGTGCAAACTCGGATACCACTCATGTTGAAATTTAGGGGGCAAACAAGCTTAAGCTAAACCTAGCATACACTTTGTAAATGCATAAAGATTAATTTGTATAGGCCTATGCATAATTGGATAAATTTGTCTGTAGGAGTTTTCAATATTCACGCTTACTAACCTAGCTAATATCAAGCTAATATTTATTTTTATGCATGGGTATCGTTTATATTTATTTTGAAGTTCAGTCTATTGAAATTTTAGTGCAAAGCAGCCTAACTGTACCTCAAAGTAAAGTAAAATAAACTAGTTCACCTAACCTTGCTTATATCAAGGATAGTTCTAGTGCAACTCTTAATTACTCAGTCAACGAGAGTCTTGCTTTTTCACTTTCAACATTGTTGAGTGGTTGATTCAATTTATTCAATGTAAATGTAATCAGTGTAACCTTAGTAAGACAGAGGATGGGAGAGGCAGTAGCACTGCGATGTTATGAATGAATACACCAGACTAAGATTCAGACAGGCAAACAGTGAGAGGAAGGGCAGGTTAAATGTGGCAGGAATGTGACAGACAGTTGGGGAAGGCACGTTGACCCCCCGGCCCAAATGCTTCTTGGCGGGTTCCAGGTGTCTCACCCCCCTCCCACGTTCACACACGGATGTCAAATCTCCCTAAAGGAAACCAGGTCGGTTCCGTAGGGGAAGTCATAAGAGCTGGGAGGACAGCGAGGAATCTGCATCTGCGGGCCGTCTAGTCAAAACAAGGCTTCCGTGCTGTCTGGTGTTAGTTTGGGGGCAGTTACATGAGCCATGAGCAGAAAGGGGCCAGCACAAACGTATAAACTGTGAGGTCTAAACCTAAATATTACGTCTATAAAAAACGTGACCTAAATACTGTGTCTGTGAAGGAGAATTTTCCATCCTGTCTCCAGACTTGAATTGACACCTAGACCTTGTACTGTACACGTTTTTGACAGATTTTAGTGCTTTTTAAAGACTATTATTTTCCTTAACTTACTGTAACTGCTTACAGCAGTGTACCATTATAAGATAGGCCTACAGTAAGTATCAACTGGCACTTCCAAAACAGATAATGGCTATACTTTCTGTCTGAGCGGAGTCTGAGCAGTACTGGAAAAGGTGGCAGGTTTGGTAATCATTTCATGATGGATTTTAAATTAAGTTCATTCAGTTCATTCATTCTTTTTTGCATTGGTAAAATAAAAATGCCAGAAGGAGGATAAGACGATACATTTGGCTTCCCAGTCAGACAGAGACTGCCAGCCTGAAATTCAGAATATAAAGAAAAAGTCACCCAACTACAGCTAAGGAAAGACAATTTAAATCAAATGCAGCGGTTGATCAGAGTTCAGACAAATCTGTACTTGTCATGGCTGCTGGATTGAGAGTGGAATCTATTTTTGACGAACAACACAGCAAAGTACTGCAACAAATCCGACTGCTGTACTTCCAACAACAAAACCAATTCCAACAACACTGAGAGAAAATCGTTGCTGCTTGGCTAATTAAGTACATCTGACCAGAGCTATTCATCTGGACTGATATTTGAGAATTTTTTTTTAAATTGTTAGGGTTGAACCTTGAAAAGTTTCAAAACAAAGCTATGGGAGAATCTAGTGTTGCATCTGAGAAGTTGCTTCACCTTTTCGTTGTCAAGTATGCTTTGAAAATTCCATCGACCCACTTGATAATGTGAATTACTTTACTATTGGAGATATGAACTTCAATTGAGTTGGCACTGTCAGGCCACCAACCGTTTGAGTGTTTTCAGCCACGGTCAATAAATGTCTATTCCGAGATACTAGAATTATACCACCCTGGTCCCACAGCAATAATCGACAAACATCTATAATGTAATTACGTTAATAATGTAATGTAAAACTTCAGCGATCAATCACAATTGCCATTTCCATTGCAAAATATTCTCTCCGGAAGTTTACCGTCTTTAGGCTCCATTAAAACCGCAGATGCAAGGCCAATTTTGTCACTTTTGGTGCTTATTTGGTCACTTCGAGGCTCCAGGCAGTGGGCTTGTTTCGAGGTTGTGTGGGTGACGCGGTGAAACTTTCGAATTACATTTGCATTTTTTTTTTCTTTAATTGATGAAGGAACACATATAGAGACACAATTTATATGTAATATGTATCCTTTGACCTTTCCATTCTGATACATGCATTGCTAGAGACAAAAGCTAGAGATCCTTCCCTGTAAGTGCCTTGTCTGAGTAAATAGGAGGCAAAAAATGTACTGTGAATACTCATCTGTTCTCTCTGTCACAGTGAGTGAACCCAGATATCCTGCTGAGACATACTAATTCATGGCCACTTGTGTCCAATACCTCACTGTTCCAGTCACTACCACAGGCTGGTAACCACAGTGAGAATAAAGACAGTGGTAGGCGTACCTAAAATGCTGTCTTATTGTTCTGGTCAGGTAGAGCAGAATTGTAGCCTACGGTCTGATACATTTCCCTACAAAACACAAATATGTGTATATGATTTACCAATTTGTACCAAAAAACACTATAATCAAAAGGGAAACATATATCTAAATACACCTTTTTTGTAAAGATCTTCAAAGACCAATGTATGTTTTGCTACTGTCCTTGACACTCCCACTTGTGTTCTTATAGGGTTGAGGCAGAAAGGAACAGGGACCTGGGGCCTATCCGAAAACTTTTTTTTGCATAGGAAATTTCCTTTCCTATCGAGATGAACCGGAAGCACTCGGCAGATAGGTGATCCGAATTCTCAAAATGCTTAGGAAAGGCATAGGAAAGGAGCCTCGATTCATCCTTTAACCCTCCTTTAGCATAGGTTACTCCTGACCAACCTATGCTAAAGGAAAGGAGATAGTGGTATCCCATAATCCTTTACGGCGGCAAGATTTAAAGCAACAGGCCACCGCTGGAGTTTACCGACTCTACACGAATACGAACGAGAGGTAAAACAGAAGAGAGGAGAGGAGAAGAGAGGAAGATTTAACTCGGCTAAAACAAAATACCCCCCCTCCCCTATAAAGATAATAAGAACTCATAAAAGACCAACATCATAATAGTTATTTTCGTAGCACATAGGCCTAATTTACACCATAAGAAAATAAAATACCAACTTCACATTTAATGAAGTTACTGGGGGCAGTTCATCAACATTAGTGTAGCCTCTTTTTATTCCACATGTGAATTGGGATATATGCCAGTGATTCTCACTCTGTTGGCGACCACCTGATTAAAATCAATATGAAAAGAACGCATGGATCATCAAACGAGCGCTTGTTGTAGTCAATTTTCGGAGAATAGTGTAGTTTCACGGTAGTGACTCACGTCAGCAATACTCGCCGTCGCGCAATGATGTCGGTTAGGAAAAGTGGAGTCGAATTCATTTGAAACAGAGCTGTCCTTTCCTATGTTCGATAGGAAGCACCTTTCATCTCTCCTTAACCCCGATGACGTTTAGGGGTTAAGGCATAGGAAAGGAGGCTTATAGGTTAGGAGATTGGACTTTTCGGATAGGCCCAAGGTTTTGGATCCCTCACCAGCTTCCCACCAAGGAACCACCTATGTAACTACCAATTATGTAGTATAGGGCCAAACTACATGCACTACTTGGCACCATGCTTACTTGCACCAAGAGAGCAGTGACAAACATCCGCAATATACAGCAGTCTTTGAAAAAATGTAATAGTAAAATTAACTTTGAATTAATCCAAATCAGATATGCCATACACTAACTTCCTCCCTGCCAAACAAAAATACTCGAGGGCATTTTTTAATTAGAAGCATTGACAGGCTGCGTAATTCACTTTTCTATAAATTTAGAGATACGTTATTTGGCAGGCAAGGTTATTAGAAGGAATGTTTGGCAACATCTACTCTGCAACCAACGGATTAAGGTCAAGAGGGTTTGACAGAAAAAAGCTGTCATCCGGCCTAGGGACATATTTTCCAAGTCAATCATTCAAAGCATGCAGAAAAATGTAGCTTACTTCTTGCCATCATAATAACGACATAAGTATGCCTAGAAATGGGGCTATAAAATGCATGAAAGCTAATAAAAGTATTTTGGAAATGTGTTTGTGTGGGAAAAGTTTTTTGGGCAATTCTGAAAAGGCTTGACATTATGGAAATCATTTGGTATTTTATCTTATCAAACGTAACTAGGCATGAAATAACAGGAGGGTTACTTGTGCCATTTTTAATTATAATTCCTTAATGTGTCCACAATAATAAAGAAAGTAAAGGTCATCTGACAATCTGCAGCTTGGTGACCAGTTTCAGCGTATCAGGCTAATGTTTTGTATTATGGAATAATTAACTTTGGCTTCTTGTTGGGAGCAGACAGTTCTGCATTCTGCAGTGAACGATCATGCCATCCATTAAGAGAGGCATTTCCCTTAATAATAAAGCTTTTAAGCCACAGCCTAATGGATATGATTCATACAACCCCAATACATGTTTTAAAACTAATTTCAGTCCATCCATGAACTCTGCAATAAATAGGCTACAATGGCAAAATAAATGATGGCCTCAATCCAACTGTGTGAACCAGATATTTATTTTCCCCTTGGGACACTCTACCAAACCATTAAAGGATCAGAAGAAAACGGAAACTGCAAGCAGACCGGCTGCAGATAAGGTCAATAAATGAAAACAAAGTCAGACAGCATTTAAAACAGAATAAACAATAAACAACAAAAAGCGATTCCTCCAAATTTAGATGAGAACGCCTCTGAATTTCCACATCAATTATCCTGCTGCATTGTAAAACAAAGTGTCTGATCCAAAGATTTTAAGTACAAGTTTACAACCCCCCCACGCCCTCTCGACAGTTCAAAGGACATGGACAAAGTCCAGGTTTTCACTGGAAGCACATACTGTATAACTATCCTGGATAATGATACAGTAACCTGTATCGTTTTCATTGTCGTTACTGAATCTAGATAAGAAAAGCACTCACTTCTCACTGCAATATACTAAATTGGCAGCAACAAATTGGAAGACTGAGAAGGGTTAAAATATGGGAATCTAGGCAGTGAAAGTAGACAGGGTCCCATCCAACCCATGCAGTAGATATAATGTATTGGTAAAATATGATAGAAGTCATTAATCTCATCCAATTAAAGTCACCCAGGGCATTCTTTGATTCTTGAGAATAAAGCTTGATCTTCTTGACTCAATCTAATGCTGAACTACTATAGTAACACCGTATTAACATGGCATGCTGTGCTGCGGAGCCTAATCTGCATGCAGCGCTGTTGAATCTACAGCGGTAATTATGTGATGAAAATCAACCCCCGCAGTTCAATCACCAGCGAACGAGAGAGGGTAATTACTTCAACACAGGCATGTCTGAGGAAGAGTTACCGGCAGAGCCCTCAAAACATGACAGTATAATTGTAACTGACCACGCAAACAGGCGTGAAAGATATTCATCATGACAACAGAACGTGATCGATCACGTTGTTGTAGTTGACTTCTAACTCCTCAAGCAGATGGCTGATGGGTGTCCCTATTTTCCACGATTTCTCCAGTCATAAAAGATGCACCAAATAGTTACAGTACCACCTGTTCAAACATGTAGGTGAATAGTGACGCAGCCTACGCACTATTTATATACTTACAATTCCATAACCAAATTATCATCACTATAATTATCTTGATGATTGGCTACACACCTGGGAGGGTTCACGCAAGTAAATTTGCCTGGTGAGAGACACGCTCCTGCTCTACTGATAGCTGCACCCATCTGTTGCCATGGCAGCTGCTGTCAATAGAACACCAGATAAGAGTTTGGAGAAAACTTTTTCAGACAGTACACGCACACTGATAGCACTTTTTACCTCCTTCGTCACAGAAACAAGGAACATAATCACGGGTTTGCATAGTTGCAATGCTATATACTGTGCTTATGATGCTTTAGCATTCAGTATGCATGCTTTGAGCAACACAGTGTGTGTGTTACTTACAAAAAAAGGAATTGGTATGATGTTTTCTGGGTTATGCTGAACCATAACAGTTCTGTACACATACAAGGTGATGGTAATATATGGAATGCAAGAGAAGCGGTAACTGAGCAGTGTGGGCTCCCGAAGAAAAGCTGAAGAAGATTCTTGGACTGCTGGATATAGATGCAGCTGCAAGATCAAAACTGTATATGACCATATTGGATACAGAAGATACAGACCTAATTGAAGTTCTCTATACAATCCCCCTTGATGATGGCTTTGTGCCATAAGCTTGTCAACCCTGACTCATTCTATGTAAATTCTTCCATTATGTTCCATTCTCTGTCTTTGTTGATTGTCATTGATGATATCATTAAACTAATCATCTGATAGATGGTCCTGCTTCCTTGTGCTCATCCCTGATACCTGAATCAATTCTCAGTATTCCCAAATGTTCATCTTATCAGGTATGAATGTTTATCACGTTCAAGTAGTAAGAGCAATTTAGATTCCTCACAATGCGCCCAGCAGACCAGCATTTTAACTCACACAAAGATGATAAATGTAATTTCATCTCATTTTGGACTAAAGATTCCAATTCAGCTGAACCACTTATAATTCTGCCGGGGAAAAACAAAAGCAAATGGTCCTGCATACATTGCTATCCATCTGTGATTTTTTTGCAGTCCTGTTGTCTCCAAACACATTATTTATGCTCCTGCAACCTCAGGCATTGCCAATTTTCCATTCATCACAGCCGACATCTCCCTTGATCAGAACGCGGGCGAGAAACCATACCACTGCTATCTCCTGTGTGAAATATGAAAAAAAAAACTCAATTTAAATGTGAGAAAAGGTTTTGGCAGAGGGCTGATGGTGTGCGTGCATGTGCATGGAAATGGAACTTGCACCACGTCTGGCATTAAATGAAATGTGGTGGACTGATGGTAGCAGCGCGTCAATCAATATTGCTGCCGGCGGTGAGGCCCAGGCCCATTAGCACCATGAGCCAAGTAGAGTGACTGATGTGAAATGACAGTGGCTTTCACAAAGGCCGTTCTACCATTTCCCTCATTGTCATTCACTCTGTCACTCTCTCACATATGCACACACACACACACACACACACACACACACACACACACACACACACACACACACACACACACACACACACACACACACACACACACACACACACACACACACACACACACACACACACACACACACACACACACACACACACACACACACACACACACGGCTACCCCACATTGCAGCGACCCTCACTAGGCAACCAAGTGAACTCATGCTGTTGTTTTGTTTTTCGCAAAAATGTCTCGATTCATTATGTCAGTTGTCATAAAGCCTCTCTGTTCGTACAGTACATGTCTATATCCTTTGGGTATTGTCATGATGCCAATCAGCCATCTACTGTGACCCCATAGGATGCAGTTTGAACACATCACAATCATTATATTGACAAACTACATACATTATTGAGTGACAACTGAGGCAAACAGTCTGCACATTACCAAGATAAAGCACTGTGTAGACAGTAAACAATATTTTTTCTCTCTCAAGACTCTCACTTTAATGAGAAAATGTATAGTGCAGCACACGCAATTTTAAAAAAAATGCATTGTGCTCGTTCAAAGGGGCGTTGTCTTAAGCCTAATCACCATATCCCTTTGTATAGGCTGGTGCACAGCACAATATGGTTATAATGGGATCCCTCCATATGGCAAAGCTAGTGGTATTATGTGCAGCTTGGAGAGATGTACGTGGATCTCTAGCAAAGTAAAACATGTCAAAGTTAAAGTGTCACACATTTATACAGTGCATTTAATGTTGCATCACATAGTTGGAGTGAAAGTTAAGTGAGTTAATATTTAACTAAAAGACTTTGAGAGGAAAAATCTTGCTTTAACGCTTATAATGCACATAGTTTTGGCTTGTGTTTATAAACCCCTAAATCCAAGCTAATAGCACCTCCGGACTGTCCCATGGACGAGTCCCCATCACTTAAGCATGCATAGTCTACTTGCAGGTCTTTGCATGCCAAGTGACCACAACAGGGAATCTAGGATGGAGGACACTGCACGTTCCTCTCCACTTTCACATCAAACTTTTTTTTTCTTTTTAATATTCGGCGTATGGGACTATGGGTTCCCTACCTCTCCTCTCCTGCTCTCTGCCCCGGGTCTGGTGATCAGCGCCGTGTCACCGCACACCACCGCCGCGTCCTCCACGAACACGCAATCCGGGAACGACTCGTCCGCGGGGAGCTCGACCACCTCCAGCCCGAGCCTCGTCTTCAGCACCTCGACGTACGCTTCATGCTCCCTCCGCGCCCCGGCCAGGTCCACCTCCGACTGGCTGCCCATCCGGAGCGCTTCTTTGGCCAGGGACGCAGGGATTCCCCGGACGACGGCGTGGGTGTAAAGACCAAAACCTGCCATTAAACCAGCCATGTTTTTTTGCTTTCCCCTCTACACTTGGCACGCGCAAATCTGGAGGAAAAAAAAAAGGACTAAAAAAAAAACACAACTCAGCGAATGAATGACAGAACCTGCTATATGAGTTAACCCGATGCTGCCTGGCTTGGTTATTTGTTCCCTGGCAGTTTTTGTAATTCTTTATTTACTATAGCCTGCTGCAAACTGTCAGTCAGCGCTGTTTCAGTCTCCAGGCGAGCCACGGCGCTTCGGTTAGTGACGTGCACCGACCACGTGTAGCGGACGAGTTTGTCAGCGGTCAGCGAGGCGTGCAGCCCAACAAGTGACAGTCCGAAGCACACTGAACACATGTGGCTCAATCAATTTAACAAGAGCAGCAAAACAGAGCTTGCAACTCAGAACTCTGGCATGCTTTAAATTTATATAATTGTATTACATTATATTTGTCAGAAAATAACAGAATATTCCATATTATATTTTTCATACGTAGGCTATGTAAAGGAATCATTCAGACCTGAGTTGATACGGTAGTCAATTCTATTGATTTGATTAACATTTTTAAACTGAAAATCTTTGAGTTTGGACAGTTGAATCGACAAAATAAGCACTTTGAAGAGATTACATTGGGCTTTGGGAAATTGCAAAATGCCGTGTTTTCACCTATTTGTGTCTTGTTTTTTTTAATCAAACAATTAGTCCATTAAATTAAAAAAATGGTTTGATAAAAAACTTTGTTGCAGTCCTACAACCAAAACTTTGGAAGCATTAGTGTTTCTATGCACATAGTGACGCGTGTCCATAAGCTTCATATATCATGCTTTCTAGATGCTTTTTACAAAAGCCTATCAAGAACAAAACAAATCATTCTGAATGTCAGTGTTAAGGTTTGTGTTGGCAGTGGATGCCAGTCAAATTAACATGAGTGGAATTATAAGTTGTGTATCGTTGTGCAATCATAGAAGACATACATCATCAGTGACCTTTATCTGGTTCAGCTTTGGTTGCCTGCAAAAAGGCAATACCTATGACATTGGTAGGCTACACATACCTAAGGGATGGGCATAGTAAATTAAAGTTTCAATTGCTAAAAATAGAAAGCGAGAAAGAAAGAAATCTCTGTTCTTGAACCTGACAATTTGGAGACATATGTAACCACTTCCCACTTGGCAGACTATGAAATAATGCACACAAACGTCAAGGGCATGAGAATATATATCAAGGAGGTCTGTCTGCCTGTCCTGCAGGGTGAGAAGCCTATGGGAAGTGTGTGAACGGAAAAAGCAGTGCTGGTAAGTGTTTGTGTGGAAAGGAGGAATAGAGGGTGTGGGTGAGGGGTTATATTCCCTATGGTGCCATCTAAGGAAAGTCCTGGGCCCGGTGAAGCTATCTGAATGGATGGAATGTTTCTTCAGACGTCTCAGAAGCACATTCTTCCACCGCGGGACCTCGAGTTTGTCTTTTCTTGTTCCAAATTCACTCAATTATCCCTCCGACTGCACTAAACATTCCAGGAGCCCCGCATTCCTTTTTCCACTCCAGCCACGATCACCAGCCAGCCACCACCTTCCTCCCAAAACTAACACCTGCCCCCACCCAAACATCTCCGTCTTCTATTATTTTTTTTTCCACCACTCCTCATAATGGCTGGACGTGGCCCACAAAAAAGACCCTCTTCTTTCTCCCTGCTAAGGAATTTGGTCTACTTTAGATGAAGGAAAGCCCTCATACTTTCAGCACACCTGGCTGGTACATTGCAGAGTTATAAAAGAAATGAGTGAAAGCAGACACGATCCTCCAGCTGCCGATGGAGCGGCACCACCTACTTGTCTGGTATGATTGGACTCACGATGAGATGCCAGACAGACGTCTAAAGTGACACAGACATTAACAGCGTTATTGCACAGGTGCACCGAGCATATTTAACTGTAAGCAGTCAGGCAAATGAATGAACCTAATTACCCCAGGAATTAAAGTGATGAAATGACATGAGATGATATGAGATTATAAAACTGATATTTCTAGATGGAAAGGTTTGAATTTTGAGGCATTTTTGATAGCAACTGCAATTGCTTCCGCTACACGATGTTATTCAGCGCAGACAATTGTTTTATTTGCATAGAACAGCAATGGACTTCTAAAACAAGTTGTTTTGTTGTTAACATTAATATGCATTACACCCAAACATAACTGAAAGAGGATCTTCACGGACCCTCGAGTTTTCCAAAGGCATTCTGAAAATTGCTTCATAGTTGTACCACAAACAGGTATTATAGGGATAATTAAGGTTGGTAGGTTGATTTTCACATCAAATCCAATGTTCACTGTCCTGCTGCCAGTTAATACTTGGAAGTGCACCAAATGTGTAAAAATCCACGCCTGAAAGCTCCCAACAAAAGCACAATTGTATCCTTTTCCTGTGAAGTTTGCTAAGAACCACAGCACACAGCTGCTTTAGGAAATTACTGAGGCTTTTCACAAAGATTTGTGAAGGTTTGTTTTCAGCTTTCAGTAGGAATGAATGGACTTTGGGATCAGAGCCACAGACAGGCAAGGGGAATTACTTATTAAGAAATATAGACAAAAAACATTTGGGTTCGGTCTTTTAATGGGATTTGTTGACAATGAGAAAGATTTAGAAAATTCTCCATCCTTATGCTGTTCTGTATTTACACAGGACGTATCTGAAACTATAAGCTACCCCAAAAAGGTAATTGGAACACTTGATCACTCAATAACTCCTGGAATGCTTAGCTTCACAGATTGATATATTCTTGTGTATGTAACATATTAAATAAGAGGGAGAATTTTTCCCTTGAACATTTCTTGACTTTGATTAATTCAGACAGAAATGGCAGGCATGTTACCAAACAATCACAGCTGGCAATTAGATTTCTTGACAAAGATGAGGTTCCTCTTTTGTCATTTTTGGACGGGCGGCCGTACATTCCTCTGATGTGTGCCGTAACAGATCTACTGACCCAATTTCCCAAAGAATACTGTGTTGACATTTCAAATTCTTTGGGCAAGCTACATCACATCTAAAAAGTAGGTCTATTTCAAAAACACAACAGGTGTGTTCGTATTGTTAGCATGAAACTTGGGGGGAATTACACAATTGCACAATATAGGATACGGTTACATTTTGGCTGAATAAACATTATGAAATAGCCATCCTCCCTCAGGGCCTTCATTTAATTAAATCAAGATCACAAAGATACAATGGCCAAACACAATGGACTGCACCTTTTTTCTCTGACAAATAATAAACCAACCCAATGGAATTCATGTGGTTTCTGTGACATAGAGAGCTCTGCCTTCCCACAGTATTGCAGAGCATTGCTTCTTAAGAACTGACTCAGTATTTTAATGTGTGGCCTCGTCACTGGCCCCGTTCACACAAGACCGACCCATAACTCAGCACACTTCCTGCTGCTCCACAAGCTGACAGAGAAAGGAAGTGTTGCTAGCTCTGCACAGCATACCAGTTATGACATTTATCTTGAATATACTACAATGGAATCTGTTGTTTAAACATGCCGGCTGTCCTGTCCTGTTCCGTTCCATCTGTCACTTGGACATAAATGGGGAAGGCTGAGGCTCGCCACAGACTTCCTGAGAACCCAGTCCCAGGGCTGCTGTCCCTCAAGCTCCTGGTGGGATCCGACCATGGGTTTCCATTACATCAAGCCACAACAAGACACAACACACAATCGCTTGAATGTTGGTGAATCAGTAAAATCACTTAAGCATCCTGGCTGGAGGCTGCGGAGATACTCAGATAACCACACTACAGAGTTGTTGGTATTATCCAATCATAGGCGTAGATTTGTGTTTCAGACACCCCTGACGTGGACCATACCATCCCAACCTACAACAAGGTATTCTTCTCTAATAGATTCATTATTGTAACGTACTTGACTCCTTTCCTAAAAGAAAACATCCCACATTGAATGTGCAGAGCATTTGGAACAATACAGGAGAATAACTATTTATAAGATACAGCTACATCATGCCTGGGAGACTTACTGTATCCACTGATAGTTTCTGTAAAGGAGAAAGACCCTCCTCCTAACATTTGTAAGGGGGGCAGGGGGGGGAATTGAGTGTTTATGCTGTCTGAATTTTGTGAGGTTTCTCAGAAAGTCTTTGTGGAAACTATTATGCCAGAGCAACTGGAACACGGAGGCGCATGTCCAGCTTTTCGAATATTTCCCGAACTGAATGGGTAATTAAGGAATGAAGATTACATGTTCTGCTCCATTGACGTAGAATGACAACACTGTTTCCTTTTCAGCGTAACACATGGGCAGACGCACAAATGCAGATACACGCATACAGACTCACATACATTGTGCACATACACACTTGCAGAGGCTTGGGGTCAACACAACAGAGGACAATACAACAAAGCCTGACATTAAGACCTGCTCTCCAAGCAAATACATTCAGAGGTGAAATCAAGTAAATCACTTTCAAAATCATTGTCCAGGATATCATGACCCCTAAACACTACATTTAACATTTCAAAGCCCATTATGAGGGATATTTTTTCAAACTCACTCCAGGGTCAAATTATAAATTTTACTATCCGAACCCTTCACAGCCTGACTGTTACTAACCATGATGTGTACACTTATGCTGACGTGTAAAATGAAAGGAGTGAACCCATGCGGGCTTGCATTTGACATATAGGCAAATGGGTGTTGCAAATGGACACACAAATTAGCATAACACAACATGGAAATACAGGAGAGAAAGCATTGCACGTGTGCCCTCATAGACACGCCCCTTAACCAATCAGGATGCTGGCACCTCCAGCCCCAAAAGCTTGGGCAGGCACTACATGGATATGTTCACAATGTCATCAAAGTATTCATATTTCAAGTGTGCACATATTCCTGACATTTGGGCATTGGTCATTATTTAAATACAATTTCAAAAACATCGACATCATTCAGCCCAGAAAGTAAGCCCGGAGAAACCTTCCTTTAAAAGTTTAAAAAAAGCTATTGTGATAAATGTCAACCTGTCCCACGTCGGGAACGAGGACACACGAGAGAAAAAAACTAAGAAAGAAAAAAAACCTATCTGGAGTTACTTACTTTTGCAGAGTGAACGGTTTATTTTTCTAATCTATTTTTGATGCGATGATTCATATTACGGGAGAACGATGATGAATCAGGCAAAAGCTGATTCATACATACACGCATCAAAGACAACTGAAGAATAAATAAAAGACATCCAAACTCACCGGAGACGTTCTCCAGTCGCCTTGCTCAGCGCTGCTGTCTCAGTAGTATATCGTCATGTTCAAACTACGCGAGGTTACATTGAGAGAGAGAGAGAAGTGTAGTGTCCGATCCTTATAAACACAAATAAACACTCTTGTCCTCACGCAAAATGTCCTCTTTGGAATCTGCCAGCCGTTCATGAAAATATATAATGGTTTAATGTTGCGTCTTTGCGTCTTTACGCACTTCGTTTCCATCTGGCGAAAGTTTTCATCAACCGGAATAATTTGAAAACTTCGGTATAGGGGGACTTATTGAGACCCCTGATGCAGAAAAAGGAAGCAGAGACAATGACCAAGTATTTGTCTCCCCCCACCAACAACATCTCTGGTGGAAAATTGGATCACTTTACCTACAACTTCCCCCCCGAAAAACGTGATGGACAGATTGCGTGAAAAGTCAAATTGCCTCAAGGAATGAATGCAAAGGAATTTCCCCTGCATGAAGAACATATTTAACAAGCCTTTAAGCTGTCGGGAATGCTTTGTGGTCTGTTGGCCAAAGGGAGAGAAATATGTTAATAATGTAGGCTACTGCCATACCAAATATGGCAATATTGTTACGTCTGAGCTCTGGTGCGCATCTGGAAACGCTTAGCTCCTCGGAATATAAGGCGCTGGGAAGCCAGAAATAGACTCTGTTGAACGTATTTCTGCCCACACCTTTAGACCCACGGAGAAAAACCTACAGATATGTTAAACGTGGCCACTGCAACATGCTATAAAAACAAGCTCCTTCAAATAGGAAAAGCACTACTACACTACACAAAAGTGACTATAGTCTAATACAACACCGTACAACTGATGCTGAAATAAGTTTGTGATATAACTTTATAATACTTTTTGGCACTTTCCCTTCACCCATGTCACTTAAGGATATGCTCTGGCATGTTTTTTTTAATTGAAATCATATAAGTAGGCAGTTAAATATAGCAGGGATTCAATTGATTCAGTTGAACCAAAAAGTTATGAAATATTAAATGATCTCTTCCACTCATTTGTGCATACAGTGAAAAGAGGAGGGAAATCAATTATTCCCGAATGATTGAATCACAGCAGGTGAAAAAAGTGACAATACAGTGCATAAACTCCACTACTTATACAGAAAAGTCCACTGAACTTGAGTTGATAGATGTGAGAAGCGAGCAGCGCACAAAAAAAAAATTAAAAGGGGGGGATAAACAAGAAGGGAAAAATGTGAGACGGAAAAGTGTGTTCAGATGGGATCCAGGGGGGAAAAATCCATTTGAGAAAGAAAAAAAAAAGAGAAAGGTTTAGACAGGGTGGAGCTTAGGTCTTGGATGGAAAATGCGCCGAGAAACATTCCTGGCATAGTTTGGGAACAGTTCAGCAGCAGCCCAGGAACGACGTCAGCTTCCCACTACGGTATAAAAGACCGGAGGTGGCCGGACCTTAGCAGAACGCAACCGCTTTACCGAGAGCCTCATCTACTCTAAAAAAGGAGCCTCTAACACCGAGATACTACAACAAATCAAGAGAGACAAGACGGCTTTGTGAGGGAATACCTAAGGACTCCTCCGAAGACAAACATAACTACTTTTCTTATTTTTTGGAAAAGGATTCTTCTTGAACGCGCAGACAAAACCGTTTATCCAAGATGCTGATGCTTACTGTTGTCGTTGCCTTCCTCGGAAGCCTCAACTTGGTGAGTTATTACTCCATTTCAATCTGTAAATGAAGCGTTTCAGAAGTTATATTTGTCTGTATTGTCTAATAAGAGGAAGCTACGCCAATGTTTCTTTTGACTGGGTTGACACGCTAAAATATTGCCCAGTCAATAGTTTTGGGGATAGTCTGTAAGGCATGACTTTCAAAAGTTTCAGTATTTAATATCAGGTTTTGTTGCTGGCTGTGCAGGTCCTCTCCTCCTCGTCGTGCCCCTCCGTGTGTGAGTGTCCGCTGGAGATGCCAAAGTGCGCGCCCGGCGTGAGCGTCGTTCTGGACGGCTGCGGCTGCTGCAAAGTTTGCGCCAGGCAGCTGAACGAGGACTGTAGCCTGACCGAGCCTTGTGACCACACGAAAGGGCTGGAGTGTAACTTTGGGGCGAGCTTTGCTGCTGCTACTACCCGTGGCATCTGTCGAGGTATGTATAAAGAGCTCCAGATGTGCATGCTTTTCAATTAGTCTTCAGTTTATTTTTTAAAAGACAAAATAGGGGGATTTAGTTCAGCTGTATGGGAACCTGTGTGATTTCAACACTTTGGAATGCAGATGGAACTAAACTTAGACTAAACCTCAAAGCACAGACAGCCCACTGTGGCTCCTCAGGCAGCCTGAAGAATTTCACAGTTTAACTGATCCTTACCTGGCAGCCATGTGATGTCTTCAGCAGACGTCTCTGTGCAGAGCAGGAAAGAATAACATTCCTTTCTTTTTTTCCTTCTCCCATTGCAGCCAAGTCAGAGGGCAGACCTTGCGAGTACAACAGCAGGATCTACCAGAACGGAGAGAGCTTCCAGCCCAACTGTAAACACCAGTGCACATGCATCGATGGGGCAGTCGGATGTGTCCCGCTGTGCCCACAGGAGCTGTCCCTGCCCAACCTAGGCTGTGCCAACCCCAGACTGGTCAAAGTAGCAGGCCAGTGCTGCGAAGAGTGGGTGTGTGACGATGGCAAGCAGAAAGACATCCTTGAGAAGATCTTTGGCAAGGACACATTGAATGAAGAGTTGGAAAGAGACCTCACCAACAGGAATGAACTCATTTCTATTGTCAAAGGAGGACTCAAGTCTCAAGCTGGTAAGCAAGCTGTCTTTCATCTTGGAAATTGATTTGTATTCTGGATATATGCATGGATCTTCAAATATGTCGGATTCTTAGATGCTAATGTTCTTTTATTTCTTCTTTCAATCACAGCATTCAGACCACAGCCTGAAGTCCACATGTTTGACAACCAGAAGTGTATCGTCCAAACCACACCCTGGTCCCAGTGCTCCAAGACCTGTGGGACTGGAATCTCCACAAGAGTCACCAACAACAACAGCGAGTGCAAGCTGGTCAAAGAGACCAGAATCTGTGAAGTGCGGCCATGCACCCAGTCAACTTACTCCAGTTTAAAGGTAAGTTTGAGCCACCATGACTGATTGTGATGGAACTATTCATGATACTGACAATGCATCACTTCTGGGTTTAAGTACACCACTAATCTCCATCTGCTTCTTGTTTATTCCTCTTGCAGAAAGGAAAGAAGTGCAGCAGAACCAAAAAGTCCATCCAGCCGACAAAATTCACCTACGCCGGCTGCTCCAGCCTGAAGAAGTACAGGCCCAAGTACTGTGGAGCCTGCGTGGACGGCCGCTGCTGCAGCCCCCACGACACCAGAACCATCCGCGTCAAGTTCCGTTGCGAGGATGGCGAGACCTTCAACAAGAACATCATGATGATCGAGTCCTGCAAGTGCACTTACAACTGTCCCCATGCCAACGAAGCCTCCTACCCCTTCTACCGCCTCTCCAACGACATCCACAAGTTCAGAGACTAAGATTGGGGAAGAACATCCAAAACCCCTTTACAAGAGAAAGAGACATTACAGACAGTACTGGCTGCCAATGGCGGTCCAGATGAACGCAGGGGTGTAAATAGACTATACCAATCTACCAGCTTCTTGTTGTAACTAGATTCCCAAGGAATTGTGGGCTTACATCATGAGGACTTAATGAAGTGCACTGTTTGCTGTGACTACATCAGCATTCTTAACTAAGAACCGCTTCGTATTAATGGAGCATCCCGAGTAGCTTCGTTATGGAGCAATATGTAATTAATATTTGTACATTATTGTTAGTCGCTGATATGAATTCACTGTGTATATTTTGATCCTTGACTTCAGACATGATGACACAGACTGTAGACTTGTGTGTGCATATGTAGATATGCACATGCGCAACTTCAATTAGCATACCATCCTGTATCTTAAGAGCAAAACACCGAAATGTAACCTCTCGACTTGTTTGACAAGTGTGCGGTTCCATTCCTTCCTGACGTGGGCATTATTGTTCATGTTTTGTGGCAGCTATTGAACTCCCTTCATGAAAAAAGACAAAGCGAAACATGTCAAAGGATGAATGAATGTTTTTATTATTGTTATTAATATTATTTATCAAGAAATTTAGCTACTTTATTTGGATATTATGTGTCATACTGGAATAAATTGTAAAATGATTTAATTTTATATGCTACAAATAAAACTGATTTATTTATGAAATATGACACTGCCTGAGTTCACTCTGTTCCAAACTCCACCACAGGACATGCATGCACGGTGCTGGGGGAGGATATTTAAAGTCACGATTTTCAGAGAAAATCCTCCTGTTATATCATTCAGTGGACCCAACAGAATCCGAGACAGACATTGAGCAGGGTCAGTCTGTTCTTAAATAACACAACCTTGGAAGCCTCTCTGCTGACTTTTCTCTGCTTTGGAATGCCATTCTTCAGCAAGCTAGCTTGCTTTCATTTGATCTGGCTAAGCCATACACTTGACTGATTCTGAGAGGGGGAGATTAAGTCCACGAGTAGCAATGAGTATGGGAGTATGCCAAGAATCTTAAGTGCTGCTCTGAATGGGCTGGGATTAGACACCATGCAAAGAAGGACAATGACCATTATTGTATACTTTGGGCTGCATACTAAGCATGCATTCCCGGGACAGCCTTTTTTCACACAGTGGAATACCACTTCCAAATTGAACCAATTCATTAGCAGTTCCTCTGTAAAAGTGAATTAGTTGCATTGGCCTCTTTTGGCTCTTAAACTGCAGGGGTCTGCTAAACAGTTGTAAACAGCCCAGCAAAGTAGGGAGGGCTTAAGGTTGCCTTCCAGGTTTCGGTTTAACAAGCATTAAGAAATACTATTATGAGGCAGAAGCCAGGGGAGGACAGGAAACAGGGGTAACATAGTTGGTTCAGTGGCCTTAGAAACTTCAAATTCAGTTTTCTAGCTACTGATGTGTGTGTTGCTACTGTCACAAATGCTACTTGACACCTGATCTAGTGTTTTCATTATCTATGTTTATCTGAGCTCAGATTGGTCGCGTCAGCTTTATGCCTTTAGGTTTTATGACCCTGTGGTACATGAAAGCCATGCGTTATGAAATGTATAATTAATGAACACAACAATCACAGTCTGAAAAGGATGCGTGTAATGTTCTATTTGAGACCTAGGGTCTGGTGGCAGATGCTTGCACCTGGTACAAATACCTACAGTGCAGTTTGAACTGAGCTCAGGGGCAACGACAGGGAAGGGTTTCTGTTTTGATCCAGGTAGAGGGAGCGGCTCAGGAATGCAGCTGTGGCTCAGAAAGCAGACATCCTGATGGGCGGCAGATGTTGGAAAATATTTCAGAGCAACATGTTCACTTTAGCTAAGAAGATTTTCCAAATATACACAAACACTCCCAAGCACTCACTTATATCCACAAAAAGGGCATTTATCTCCAAACAAACAACTATAAAGACATGTCTATCCCAAGGTTCACGGCACCCCTGCATACCTTCCCTGGATAGCTGCTGGAAATAAGTCTTAATCGAGTGTGTTTAATAAGAGGTTGAGCAGGACACATTGCCTTTGATTGAGCTGCATACCGCACAGGATGTGCCCACTGAGGTTTTACAGATTGCTCACATGAAAGGCTTCTGAGGTTTACCTAATCACAAAGATGTGTGGCTGCCCCTTGCAGCCCGGATTTACAGTCCAAACACTTTCAGGGAGCCCTGTTTTTGCTCTTTCCCTTTATGTTGCTTCCTAGACAAGAATATTTCCATCTTAGTCCTGCAGAGTTTGGAGAGTGCCGTCCAATCAGGCTGTCATTTGTCCTGTTAACACAATGCAGCTAACTTGGTTATGTAATGGCACCTGTATACTCTATGTGAGGAGGCTTTTTGGTCAGCCGTAGCATTCTTTTATAATGTACAAGCAGAGTGGCCAAGGGTTCACAGTCCCTCAGCCTTAACTGTCTCAGCGAAATCCAAAGGTCACATCATATTAATGAGAAATAAATCATGATGTCCTAGTCAACACAGCACAAACCTGCAAAAACTATTGCTCTCAGGAACACAAGGCAAACAAGGATCTCACACACATGTGCCCTTGCAATTAAATCACTCCAAGACTACCTCATTCCTCCGAACCCAACATGTGTTTATATGACAAAGACATTAGCATTAAAGTTTCATTAAGCACTACGTAATGCTGTGCAACCAGAAGCTAACAGGATCGAGAGTGGCCATTACAACATGCTGGAAGCCGCTGTGCACTGATGTCAGCTATTTTTACAGCCCCCTTGTCAATAACCTCAGGTTAATATTCACTGTTATAAGGAACTCAGCGGCAAGAAGGAAGGAGGGTTAGTGGCAGGCCACCAAGTACACATGCAGAGGCATACGCTCATTTAAAAAAGCACCACCTGCTGGACGAAACAGGAGAAAGCATCCTGTGTTTGAAATGGATTTAGACAAACTAAACTGATTGATTACACTTGGACATTTTGAAGACCTGTTGCTTTCAAATGTGGAGCTTAATTAAACTGACCAAACATCTCACAAAGTAATGTGTCTGCTTATGATGTGCTAAATCTCACTGAAATAAAGTGAAGTAAATTAAAATCTATTTGCCAAATCCTGACAGGGTGTGGGACCCTCTCTTAGCAATCAGCATGAACACACACACACACACACACACACACACACACACACACACACACACACACACACACACACACACACACACACACACACACACACACACACACACACACACACACACACACACACACACACACACACACACACACACACACACACAATAGTGACAGTGATGCAACTCTTCTGACACACCCATATGCAATTACATAGGAATAACTGATGTGTAGGCTTAGGGGAAAATCAAGAGTCAATTCCCTCCCAGGCGGTTGGATTGTTCAGTTCGTCCCTAGTGGGCCACTAGCTACTGGAGTGATTATGTGCTCAATCAAGCTGAGCATTAATGAAGGGAGAGGCAGAGTCTTAGGGCGTCTTGAGTCTCAGCCCAATGGAGACGAAATTGGCCTGAATAAACTCCAAGGGGGCACATACCGTCAACAGCTGAGTTAATATCCGCATATGCTGCTCTCACCATTGTTTTACATGGGCAGCCCAATGAGATCACTCAATCAGAAGCTGTACTTTTTGCCTTCACTTCCCTTAATAAGAAAACTAAAATAAAATGCATGTTCAGTCAAATTGTACCTACATTTTTGTTGCATCTCCCATTTCAAACGTTTTAATTTATATTTACAGTCCCTGATTATCTACAGACTGTCTTGTAGACTAACCCACCACCTTTAAACATTTAAATGACATAATTGCTCAATATTAAAACAAAAACAAAAGCATGTGATGACTATTTTCCAAAAGAGAGAGCTCTTGCCTTCTTTATTTCTCTCATATGACAATTAAACTTTTAGTAAAAGCTGGTCACATAAATGCAGGGACGTTTTATTCATTTCATTCACAGACCATTTAAAAGCCTCACCACAATGATTGATGTCATGAAGCCCAAATTTCTTGGTTAGCATGTTAATATGGGATTTGAGCTTGCAAGCAGTGTCTGGCCTCAGTATCAGGATTTTGCTCAATTTTCGGTGGAGCATTACGTGTCAAGAATGATGTATTTTCCTACTCTCTTGTCTATCCCATTCTGGGTTAATTGGATCCTGGTTTCAACTGTTGTGAAGGGATAAGGGTGTTAGAGTCATTTGTACCAACACACTTTCCCCTGTAAGACAATTTCTGGATCTGACAATGGATGTGCCATGGACATGCTGCTTTTGTGCACCATTGGGCCTTTAATGGTATCTTCTGTCATTGCAATGTTGTGTTGGGTGTGTCTCTTTTGGGGTCCTGTCTTGATTATTTGAACTGTTGTATGGCACCATCTCCTCTGGACAAACTCTGTTGTTCTCTTGTGAAAACGCTAAGACAGCGGCCCCATCCAAGGACTGATTCCAGTAAGTGAACCTGGTTACCTGATCCTAGCACAGCCACTCCCTTCTGTGAATCCCATTTGGTTAAATCAGTCACTTAATACTAGTTTGCATATGAAGACCCTTCCCTGAAGCTATTGACAACACACAGCTCTCAAGGACATGGAGCTAAGCAAATTCCACCATGATAAAATGGCAATGCTTAACATTATTTGAATTGTGAATTATTGCAAAAAAAAGGTTGCCATTTTACAATTTAGAGACTGTAAATCATACTGCATGTGCTACAATGCAATAGCAATAATGTCCTTATTATTTCAACCAGATGCTGTCTATATTATTTCAACAAGCTCATTGCAAGGTATGCTGCTCAGGAATGAGAGTTAACAATGTGATTGATGGTTACATGTCATTGGGATCATTTGGTATGGTTTACCTTGCAATGAAACAAACTGATCATATTTGGTGAGTACAGTTGGGACAAAGCAGCTACAATAACATAGTAGATAGACACTATGAACAGAAAGTCTCGTGGGACAACAGCAGGTGCTCTAAAAACCACTTCAACACGATAGCTAGAGGCTGATAAAAAAAAAGAATAACAGACAACAAGCAGGCTCTGTTGGGTCAGACTGTCAGATTAACACAAGACAGACAAAGGGGAACAAGTGAATCACTTCCTGCGAACGACCTACAGGGGATCGGTCTCCGGGGTGACAGTTGGGACAACATTGAGGACTGTTTGTGTTGGAAGTGGGGCTCATGAGCATTCTGCTTTTTAACTGTCCTAAAATACAATGTTGTAAGCAAGAAATACTAATTCAGTGCACAAAATAATCGTTAGTCTTCACACAAATGTAGAATTTATCATACATGGGTCCTGCATGGTATGAGAATTGATTTATGATGGGAAACGTTAGGTGGAAATAACAAAGAGAGAGCCTGTGTGTTGACCACAGACAAATTGCCGTATTACACAATAACTGTCTTCAGATTTTACTTTTAGGCCCTGACAATAAACAGGCCATAGAAAACAACTATGATAAAGCATTTATTTTCAGGAAAAACAGATGGCTTCATTTAGTAGTGCGTTTATATGCTGAGAACAGAGATATAAGAGAAAAAGCAGTTGAATATCCATTCAAATTGTGAAATATGTTTGCAAAATGTTAGCCTTGGTTTCAGATGAAGAGTGTTTGATGTTGAACACAGAGATTTTTGTTATGTTTTTAAAGATAATTTTTTGGATTTTTCAAGCTTTATTTGATAGTACAGAGTTGAAATGGGAAGACAGAGAGAGAGCGGGGAAGACCTGCAGTAAAGGTCCACAGGTCAGACTTGACCCGCGACCACTGCAACGAGGCCTGAGCCAACATGGTACGTGCTCTATCCACTACGCCACTGGAGCGCACCACTGAGAAGGTTTTTAATGAAGGTTCTGCTCGATAAATGATTTTTAGCGTGCCGAATTACAACCACATTGTGCCATGTAAATGGGTGACATCAGGCTCTGGAAACATGATTTTTCGCTCCAGTACCTGCCTTTCTTGGAGCAGTTTTCTGCCAACACTAGCCTGTTTCTGGATTAGGCCACCAGAGCAGATCTGTGTCACAAAGCTGGTCTTGAAAAAAAAACACTCTGCACGCAGCACAATTGAGCCCTGCCCACAAAATCAAGACTAATTAAGTGCAAACCCACTACAGATATTTCAAAGGGCCAATTACCTAAATTGGACAAATTATTTCCAAAGCCTGTCTTCTCCACAGACTAAAAACAGCTCAAATTTACTTTTAACAGCAAACAGAAACAAAAGCAGAGCTTTTGTGTGGTCGCATTGAGTAACTTTATTGAGATAGAAAATTAAGCGAACTGCTAAAAGAAAATGGGTGGTAATTCAACACAGGCAAAACCAGACAAAAGAACGACCAGATGTGCATAAGATGTTACTACTTTGTAGTTCATCAACTTGGTCATATGTTACATTAGTTTCTCCACAGTGCAAACAGTGGATTTGTCTGCTTAAAAGGAACCACATATTAAAGTACACTAAGTTTTCGATTCTGTGTGGACAACACACTTTGAATCATATACTAGTCAGTAGTAATTAAACACTGTTGGTGGCATGAAAAGGTCTAGGCGCAGAAACGTCTCGCTGGAGGACACAACATCCCTTTTGCTTGCATGTTTAAAGGAATAGTTTGACATTTTGGGCAAATACACTTTCTTGCTGAGAGAAAATCAACGTACCAACATCTCTAAAGCACAATAATTCACATGTTGGATCTCATTTCTTTACTACATTCAAAAACGGAAGGGTAAAAACAATCATTTGTAGTTGTGTGAAGCACATTTCCAAAAATTCCAAACATTTAGGCGGTTGACACTGACATTGTTTTATTCCATGTACAGTATCCTTTTTTACGTTATATTTGTTACACTTTCTATATGCACTATCTTTCTGTTTATTTAGGTCTTAGGTGGCTAACTTTACTTCTGTTTTTCTACTATACGTTTTCTTCTCATATTGCATTGTTGAAGGGAGCCTTAGACTAAATAATTGCATGGCCAATGACTATGGCTTTAATAGTTGTGCATTTTACAAATAAACCATCTTGACTTTTTGATGAATTTGTTCAATTCTTTCAAATATTGCATGCAATATCTGAGAAGAAGCTTCAAGATGCAACATTTCTGTATGAAAACACACATTAGTTGTGATAGTTGTTAGAAGGCCCAGCACAAGGTCCAAAGTGAATGGCAACATTTCAACATAAAAAATGCACTTAGGAAATGGAGTAAATGAGTCTGGGGACTTTGCATCCACCCTCACAGAGGGATGCGCAGTCATATGTGAGATCATTGCCCCCGACTGCAAATAGGGTGGAAAATGCGTCATCACAGGCCCAACATCAAAGAGTGTCGGTCCATAGGGGTTAACATTCAAAAGAGGTTAGCAGGGGTTATAAAAACACATCTATAAACACAGGCCCCACCAATGAGCCACACTGTCAGTTATTACTGGCACTCTGTTGTCGTCATAAACTAACATTAGGTAAGAATACAGTATGTGGAGGCACCATATGCTTAGGAACATTCACACGGGGAGACACCCCAGAGGTGTCAGAAAAACCAGCATGTCAACATTAACTTTTATGAGCTGATGGAAAAATTAGACTAATGGTCAAACTGGAGGCAGACAGAAAGGAGAAATTTGACGAACTTCAAAGGTGACTGGGCACAGCGTGGGATTGGTTTCCCTTAGTTTTCAGTTAAAACAAACGGTAAACAAAGGTATACATTACGTGCAGTTTTGAAACACATTCAATGTGTACTTTTGAGTGTAATGAGTTAAGACATTTCTCTTGAGCTGAGCTTTACAATAAAATAAAAATACATTATATGTATATGCAAGTGTTGTTCAAGATTTACTCAATGACTTTTTAGAAAAGGATTTACGTTTTTTTTTAATACAACCTCTACAAACACACTACAGGCCCTAGCAGAAGACATGTGTATTAGGTGTTCTTCAGCTTTCAATCATACCACTTATGAACAGAAGGAGTCTGATAAAGATCACCGAAAGTCCCAGAAAAGCTAATGTATGGAACTTTAGCATATGTCTCCATCAAATACTATCCGTGTGTACAGAATAAAGGATTTCCCCAATAAGATGATGTATTAAAGAAAGCATATAAACAGACAAAACAAGACTTTAAAAAAAAAGAAATGTATTTAAGAAAGCATATATCCAGACAGATTTGCTAAACATAAACATTGAAAGGGTTATATACACAATGGCAGAGTGGTATCATAATCATTGTTTCCTAAAACAGTCTCTTTAGAACAACTGAAAAAACTGTCAAGTAATATTGGTCAACTGTATACTGACATACGATTGACGACTTCCTGTCAAGATATTTCTCCCTCCTCATTCACTCCAGTCTGACTAGCTGGGCATTTTCATTTAAATCAATCCACAGCTGTTAGCTGCATTAGCTGACTCACTTTCATCGTGACAGTGATGATGGGTATGGAAAAGACACAGCAAATTCACAGCATCCTCCTTAGTCATGCTGACCTCAGCACTTTAAACTGTATGGCAGCTGATATCCTCATTTACACTGTGTTTATTAGGACCATTATCAACATAAAGTGTCTTCTGGTTCATCTTTAAGCCCCTGTAAACACAAATCCACAAAATCCTCTTTACTGTGTCATTTGGGGAGTTAGTTGCATGATAGCAGGCATCTGAAAAGGGTTAGGCACATTTAAACAATCCAAATTAATATTGTCATTTATGTTTGATAAACGGAAATTTGGCTTAGATGAAGCCGACTGTGCTCTGGATCTTACACAAGCAAGTATTTGTAGTATTTTGAAACAATCACAGCAATTCTCTGCACGAACGTTCTATAAAAACAATGATTTCTGCCATGGAATCTGCTGGTAGCTGATACCTCCATATGGATGTGTTTAATAGGACTATCAACAACATGCAGTGTCTGCTTGTCCATCTTCAATAACCTCCACGTCAATAGCAGAGCTTATGGCACCATCACAGCTCTTACTACATGAGGTATTTTCTTCAGCATTTCCATCCTCGCCGTCTTCATCACTACTTTCGGATATCTCTCCCTCCTCTCGCCCTTCTTCCCCTGCCTCTCTCTTGGCCCTTTTCTCTTGTGGGGGTTCAGTTTCAGGGCGGTTCTTTGGGGTTCCCGCCCAGATGTCGGTTCCCTGCGGGGTGCCAGACCCTCGTAGGGATGGTTGGGTAACATCCTCCATCTCTTGCTCCACCCGTTTGTTCTTTGTTGCAAAACTTCTGCAGGCTGATGCAGGTTCAGCTGAAACAATATGACCCAATTGTTGTATAAAAAAACATTATAAAACATGGCTCTTGCTACAGTTCATTCTTGCATGCCCAAACGTATACAGAAGTGATCAGAGCGGTGGGTTGCATAACAATGGTAAACTGGGCTGGGGTCATGCTTAAAGGTGCAGTGTGTAATAGTGGCATATTTAGTGGCATCTAGTGGTGAAAGTTCTAGATTGCAATGCTCCCTTGGTAACCCATACCTATCGGACAACTACAGAAGAAACAGCGGTATTCACGGACAATAAGCTAGTTACTAAAAAAGGCATCATCCACCACTGCCTTGAGTCTTTCCACAATATAATGTGATGAGGTGAAGATGTATTTAGTTATTTATTCCATAGCTCTTATTCTTTGTCTTCCAACAGGTGCATTTCCCCAGGAGACCCACTTTATATTAAAATGCCCATTGCCGTTAAGTTTTTCCATTCTGTGCTACAGAAGAAACATGGTGGTGCAACATGGCAGCCTCAGTGGAGAGTGGTAAAACAAACAACTTTTATTTTTAAGCGATAATACACTACGGTAATTAAAATATACTTATGAATATTATATTCCATTTCTACCAAGCCTGTTTTGAATGCCAATAAAGTCTACACACTGCATATTTGAACAAAGATGGTGAGATAAAGCATGATAAAACATGGCTGTTGCAACAGTTAGTTATTGCATGCCCAAACGTATACACAAGCGATCAGAGCTGAGGGTTGCACAAAAATGCTGACCTGGGCTGGGGTCATGCTTAAACAAAGATGGTGAGAAAGAGACAGAAATGACATACAGTTTGGGAGTGATGACGCTATGGTTTGGCTCCAGAATGAGGCACCGTGCCAAGCAATTAGTTATGCAACACAGAAGGGTGGACGTGTGAAAGAAAGGCTGTCAGATGAGTGACTGTAAAAACGATAATTGGGAATTACAAGCAATTCTTCCCCAACGTGATCTCCCCGCAGTCCATTTGTGGAAAATTGACTTTAAACCTCAGACATTTTTTGCCAATGCATTTTCGTCTGTTTCCTAAAAATGGTTATCCAGCTGAGATTATTAAATGAAGCTTTTCTTCTTTGCACTGCAACATGAGATGCAATTAAAACGCCAGGCCTGCCTTACGTAACCTTATATTCTTAGCACGGACCATCAATGTAAAAGCTCAACCATTCTTTTGCCCATATACATTTAAGATGAGAGACTTAGTTGTGGTCTGTTAATTCTTTCATCAGAGACCTGGCACTAGTGACACATTCTTGCTTGTCATTTAAAAACCTCCTTGAGAAATTGAATGTAATCATTTGAAATGGAACTCTCAGTGACTATGTTTTAACTTTTTGGTTTTGGTGTTACATGTTTGATTGATTTTGTTCCTGACCTATCATTTGTACACTTTCACCCTCACACCTACAAAATAAATAGTGACATTAAAATATACTTTAACATATACAACCCAAACAGCAAGTTTAAAATGTGCACATTCATCTGCCATGACTGGCTAAATGTAGTTTGAACCAGAATACTGACCGGTTGAATGCTGCACCATCAACATTACTTTCTCCTCACTTGATATGCTGCTGCCACTGTGTCCGATTGCTCTTTTATCACTTCCTGCCCAGCTTCCCAGGCCATGGCATGTGCAATTATCAGGATGTTTCTATGGCTAACATTATAGCAAAACAGTGTGGCACCAAGGCCTTATCACGGAAAACACACACTCACACTCAGACTAAAAATTACCTCATTCGTCATTCGGCCCCGTCCGGGTCTGACAGTATAATGATACTGGGTTAGTGTGGTCTTTTGTGACCCTACTGCGATACACACAGTTTGACCACACTGTGTGCAAATATCCGTGTGCCTTTCCATGATACGTTGTCTTACTTTGCAGGACTTTTTTTGGCCCTAAACATCCGGCGCTGGAGGAGACTGACAAACAGGTGAGAAAAACCACAGGCTGATGTCCTGTGTTCTTGTCTCCCGTCATTGCACAACTCATGAGGTCACTGCTCCACAGTAAGCCATGTTTGATCCTCTTTTTGGACATGGTCGCTGTTGAGGTTAAGTTGGTGTGTGTGATGCTGTGCAGAACACCCTCATTTCCGTTGGGTTAGCATGTTGCCATAGCGAAAAATAAGGAAACAGGGAGTCTTAAAAGTATCAGCTGTAGAAAGCAGGACATTATACAATGCTGCTGGAATTGGGGAAGTGGAGAAGGGTAGGTGTTTAGGGGCTACGTAGGGTTTTGATTCCTGTCACATATCCACCCTTCAGGAAAACATTTGTGAAAATCAAGCATTTTAGGCTGAATTTAGTGATGAAGAAATTATTAAGAAGACATTATTTTTTATTAATGAAGCATTAGTAGGTTAGTGCTCCTGCAAAAAGTAGTTTAAAGCGAGACACTGCAGGCCAAAACTTTTTTTCTTCCAAAACTGGTTCAATCTTGAGATTTTTGGCTATTTTGCTACCATAGTATAGCATGTCTTCTTTCAAACTAGTATAAATAAAATTTTCTAAGTGTACATTTAGGTGTTTATTTTATCAAACCGTGTCTGTTTGTATTGATTTATCTTATATGACCATCTTCAAACTGCCATTATCTCAACATTAGTTTTTTCAATAGTCTGAACGAAAAATCTCAATTCCTGAAGCACTTTCATTAACTACTTTTCATAACCATTCTTGGAACTATTCCGAAAGTAATTACTAATTACAGAAGGATTTGTTTAAATGTTAATAGCCCAATTTATGATACATTGTGTTCTTAAAAATATGCTACAAATGCATTCTTATGATCTGTACATAATATTTGTATGTAAATGTACGCTTTTCACATGCAGTCTCTTGCCCTTAAAGCCAGGACTTGGCACATTCATTAGTACATGTAAAAAGGTAGATACGGAGGCATTTATTTACCTTGTCCTTTTAATGGATATTCCTTCCAATGATCTCGAAGTGCAACATACAGCACAGGATATTCAATCAGTGTTTTGTAGCTCAGGTTGTCCTTTAGGCTCTTGTGAATGTCCAACTCATGGTACCTATTTGGGATGAAATTTAGCCGCAACAAAAACACACAAGGTGGTGATTACAAGACAACCTCAGTCACAGCATGTGGGGTAAATTATTTGATTTTTTGGTTGGTAATTTCATGTTGTTAGGTGCTAGGTAGCAACACAGACGGAGCAAAGATGGCGACTGTGGTTAAAACTTGTTAACTGGTAATTGTACCACGTCAACGGCTGAGAATCTGATTGATAGAGATTTGAGTCATGGCTTGGCACATTAAGGACCCTGCTTGGTGTTCCTCTGAAGAGATGAACCCCTCCTTTAGCTCTTTGGATGAGATGACATCAGTCTAGTCTTGTCTCTTAAGTACTCCTGTCATGCATTAGGGATGCTCGTAAATCACCAGACTATATGGTTAACAAGAGAGACACGGCTTCGTCTCTGCACTCAACCCATTCAGAACCATTCAGCTTAGGCTGTCATCACTGAAAAACAAGGCATCGTATATTTTGAACTGGTACTATCTCCACGACTGTCAAACCTGTGCCAGTCCTTGTTTGTTTTGCTAAAAGCATAAGCACACCAAGAACCACCCAGGTAGACACCTACTCCCCAAGCCAATCGAAGCACTCCACTATAATATGACATTTACAGTTCCTTACTGGCGGCCCTGCTTCCAAGAAGCCCTCCCCTCTTGCAAAAGTTTATCTTAGGTGGGCTACAGATCATTTTGCATGGTCCCACAAATAATATGTGTTGGCACTTCCTGCAGAACAGGATAACCGAAATAAGTGATAGCATGTCGGTTTCAAACCACACAGGACATTTCTAGCCACAAATAGCCGCAGTGTATTGCTGGCACATGTCCACATCAGAAGAGTAGAAATAGCCTATGCAAAGATGGACACAATATTTGGCACATGGATTATAGGATAGAAAGCTACAGGTAAGTACAAATGAACAACTAGGTCAAACAACTAGGTCAAAGTTTAAGAAGTTGCACAAGTTTGTAAAGCGGGTATGTGAAAAATCATTATGCAAATATGAGCAAAAGTAGGTCAACAACAAAGTCTGCATCCATTTGTAATGTGCATGCCAGATAGATATACTGTTCCCATTTCATTTGTTTTGATGTCTAGATTGCCATAAATTAATGTTAACGGATGTTTTTATTTTTGTAAATATACAAAATAAACTAAAACACAAGTGTTTATACACAACAGTGACAGAGGGGAGGATGGCAAAGCAGATCGCCTTGGCCTGTGGTGTTGAAGGGATAGTTAAAGCTCTGGCCATTTCTAGAAACACGACTGAATGACTCAGACAAGAACACGCACACATCTGGTCTCTATATAGTGTTCTAGTGAATGAAACAGAAAATAAGGCAATACTGATGTTCTCTTCAGGGAGGTTCCTATTGTTTTCCACTCCACTGCTGAGACCGATCAGAAAAGCATTTAGCAGTTGGTACAGTCTAGGTACAAAGAAACAAGTATTTGGATGTTGTACACAATTAATTGACATGTCTCTAGCTCCGTACTAATTGGTACCAGAATTGTTTTGCAAAACTGACTAACTGTAGCATGTGAGACAATTACATTATTTTCCATTTGAACATATTTTGCATGCTGCAGACAGCAAAAGGTTTCCAAGATTTCTTCAATTTGTAACAGGGCCTCATTTATCAATGTCTCCAATGCACAAATCAGATCTTCAAAAATGAATATGCTGTTAACAGATTGGAAACAATTCATACGGATATAAATATTACTTAAAACAAACTTACGACTAATTTATCGTAAATGTAGCGTTATCGGGATATCAACATTGGGATGTACATATCGTGGAACTGCAATAACTGATAACCTGTTCCATTAGTCATTCATTCACTCTGTGCATGTCAATATAGTTGGCCAATTAGATGTAGCGTACCAGAACATGGTGTTAATGTTGGCATAAAGATGTTTTGCTTAAGTGATCAATACATAATAAAACTATGATGTTGGAATGGAAGAAATGCTTTCACTCTTTTTTAAGTTGCTGCATGGGCTACTCACTGTCTGGGATCTATGTTGGTGAACTCAAAGCAGAGACATTAACACTGTATATTTAAGTGTTTGTTCATTAATTGCGAGTGATATCGTCATTGCAATGTTCAACAATGTCATCGCATATCACAAGTTTTCCTGATATGCTGTCCTTATTTCAACTATAATACTGAACAATTATTCATCTGCTGCTATTAATGTTTTGTTATTTCAGTACCAATACTCATAGCCAGCCGAGCAATGCAGGAGGAAGCATCTGCTGCACAGAAAAATACTTTAACATCGCTTTAGGGCGAGCTGAGGGAGAGCAGAACGACGGGCTAAGGAGGGTTAAGGAGAGGGTCTGCCACAAATATGTGAGAGAAAGCACTGGACTTGGACAGGACAGAACGATCACTGTCTAATAGTTACTCAACACTGTTTAGCAAAAACAGAATGCACACACGCATATGTAAATACAGCCTCCCCACTTCTGACAGGTCGCCAGGCCTAGATGTTGTGTGGGATTCGGCTGGTTGAGAGGAAAAGACGAGGTAACGGAAAGAAGGAAAGGGCATCCTCTGGATCTCAGGACTGGAATGAATCAAAACTACACACGAAAAAAAAAATAACACAAATAAACATCCACAAGAAGTGTGAATGGTTCTGTTGAAGCACGGCCCTTCTGCTTTCCAGTAAGAGAATGTTGACTGGTTACACAGTTATGTTTAGTTTAGCACAAGCGCTCCTTTATTGGATCGGGTTGATATTCCAGTAGACATTCAACAACAGAAACATGCAGTCAAAGTCTTTGTGTTAAGACTTGGCAATCATCCTCCAAGTAGCCATGACTACTGCTGTCTATGACTTCCATACTTAAATAATACCTTTAAAATGAGGCGCTTTCTTCTATGACTGCATTATTCAAAAACGTGGAGCCCCCTTTGTGGTTGCAATGCTTCTTGCAAACTTGTTTGGGACCTCTAACATGACATGAGCTCAGTCTGTAGGGGGCCTCTCTTCTTATTAGAGCTTTAGTTTGAGCCTGTGGTCTGATAGAATTTTAATTTTTAAATATTAATGGTGTTATAGCCCCCATCATTAATTTACATTTACTCTTATATAATCAATTGAACAATCAATACATTCATAACATGTGATCTATAATGCTCTCATTTCAGGCCTTGAGCAGGGACAGTTGGAGGAGGAGAAATAGCAATAAATCACTAAAATAGCAATAAATCTTGTTGTAAAACTTTACGATGTTTTTCCCATAAGATAAGCCTAGAGGGCAAGGCGATGTATCTGTTTTATAACAAAGGCCTTCTGATTAGGGATGGCCATTTAGAAATGTTTCTTTAACCGGTTAACCACAAGAATTAACGGTTATTAATTAACCGTTAAGATTTAATGTAGCCTATTTATAGTTAAATATATGAAACATTATAGCAGGGCTCCCAACCTTTTTTTGTTCCAAGGACCTGCATATTAATTTAACATACATTTTGACATTCACACGGCACCTTGTCTGTTGTGAGAAGAGGTCTAGTATGCGAATGTAGGAGCAGAAAGTGAAATAAGTGACTGAAAAGGGACATTTATACACACACACAGGCTTAGGGGATGCGTAGCCTACCGAAACCCGGTGCTAAGTGGTGCTGAGCACGGAGCAACATTTTGAAAGACCCTAGTATTGATAAGCTCCGACGTTATCAGTATTGCATAACGGTATTTTACGCTTTTGTTCATGACGGATTATCGCTATTGATCCTCGCACACAAGCATGGCAGACCTCTCTGTCTGTGCAGGGGCACTCACTGCCTGTCTGTCACTCTGTCACACTCACTGAGACGGTGATAGATGCAGGACAGCATCCACCTCAAGAAGGCTAATGCTAGCGCTATGTTAAGCTAGCGGGAGCCCACGCTGTTAATTAAATTATACAAACACATGGCAGGGGAGTTGTGACCATAAGTTTTGACTGGCTATCTTTCCGGGAGCGTACCATGGACCTATTATAAAGTTGAGAGTAGTCTACACAACTCTTTTCATTCTTTACCGACAGTTGGCATTCTTACATCCGGTAGCTTAACCCTACTTTCGGCATAGTAGGAAGAAGAGGAGGACTCTGAAAACGCATGACAACGACTTAGCCAATCAATACCCTTTGTTTAGAGATGTTTAAAATGCCTTGCTGTTGAGAAGGCAGATCACTTTTTTCACTTTTGCTGTCTCTGAAACCTGCATACGCTATCCTGTGATTTGACTTCATTAAACAACACTTGAGAACTTTGAAACTTTTTCCAGTCATTCTTTATTTTTTTACCTTCCATAATTCCGAACAAACGAACACGTATTATTATAGTTTTAATAGGTCCAGTTATGTAACTGTAGGCTATATAGCTAATATAAGATAATTCCCTCTTAGACAAGCATACCCAATGTGGTCCCTACTTATATTCATGAATATAATGTTGATCATAAAAAACACTAAGAATTAAATTAGACACAAGTCCATTATTATGCATCCAATGCTCTTAGCTATTAAGGTATGACAGGAAAAGGTTACTGAGGGAGAAAGAGGGCAACAGCAGGGCTGTACAGTGCGACAGTTTTGATCGCATTTGCTACTAAAATTGATCACGTGCGATGAAGAATACAGGTCTACTCGCACTAGTGCGACAGGTTGCTAATGAGGAGACGCTGTCTCTTTGAGACACAGAGGAGCGCTGCACAACGCTGCTTACATTAACAATAATGGATTGGATTTATATAGCGCTTTTCAAGGCACTCAAAGCGCTTTACAGGGTTCCAGGTTCCATTCGTTCACACACAGTCATACCGGTGGTGGTAAACTACGAGAGTAGCCTCAGCTGCCCTGGGGCAGACTGACGGAAGCAAGGCTGCCATTCCGCGCCATCGGCCCCTCCGACCACCACCTCAAACACACAGCAATCATACACATTCACACAAGGCACGGTGAAGGTGGGTGAAGTGTCTTGCCCAAGGACGCAACAACCATGACACAGGTGGCCGGGCGGGGATAGAACCGCCAACCCTTGGATCGTTGGCCAACCCGCTTAACCACCTGAGCCACAGTCGCCCCAAACACTCGCCAAATGCAGGTGAATGTAGTCTTAGGCAAGTAAGTAGTTGAGTCCACCCTCCAATTTGGCTGGTGAAAGATGAATGCTCAGGAGCTGTGCTCGTGCGGCGATTCTAGCGACTTCACCAACGGTTAAAAACAGGAAGGACACGGCTCTCTTATACATATATATATATATATATATATATATATATATATATTCTTAACCTGGAGCGTTATAACCTACCTTGGGTTAAGACTGTCATTATAAAGGTGACTGTGAAAGGTGTGTCGCTCCAGAGAAATTACCCGTTAAAAAGTATTGAAACTTTCATTAAATTTATGTATGGGAAAATGGGGACAGCCCAACAGCTCATGCTGAATCTTGGCTCATGTGTCACATCTCTACACTCGTCTTTCAGTAATTCCACTCTGTATGCTGCCATAAAGAGTAATTTATCGGCTTAGAAAAAGTGTCAGCCCAGCCGAGTGGGAAAAACAAGAGGACCATGTGTGTGTTACAAGGATGAAGGATGGGATGGGAGGTTTCATGACGTTTGATGCTGGCCAGGGGGGTAACGATAATTTACTCCATGACGATTTGAAAATGGAGGACAGCCAAAGAATCCAAAGTGTGCGAGGCAAATGTGTGCCATCAACACCGTCCCCTGACCCCCATGGAAAAAAATACAAGACAGAGAATTGGCGGGAAGAGAGAGAACACAGGACAGTTACCGTGGAAACATAGAGAGTGAGAGAGAGAAAGTGTGAGAAAGCCGGGATGGAAGACGTGGATAAAAGTTGCAGAGAATGTTCTTGATAAATGGCATTTCTCAAGGCTTGAATCAAAAGAAAAAGGAGGAGAAAACCCCCTTAAGGCCTCACAGCCAAGAGTTAGTGTAGCTTTGCAGGAATTTACGATTCAGTGATGTCATGTTCATAAACAAATGATGCCGATTTTATACAAACTAAGAAATCAGTCATGTCGGGAAAATCCAATCAAACGGTAACATGGACCGGATGCCTGAGCAATGACAGGATGATTACTTAACTTTAAAAAGTGCTGTTTGCTTTAATTTACATACAAAACTCAGCAACACATGTTAAATGATTATATGATACCACACATTATGTTTTTCAATAATTTGTATAAGATGTAATACTTCTGTTTTATAGTGCAGGGCAGAATCTTATGTACTGATTGCACTTGTTTTAGCTGTATACATTTGTCCTGGTATTTCAAAAACTACAGTGCAACTTAGTACTATTTGGATAGATAAATAAATACTGGATCCGTATCAGTTTACTACAGGTATATTAGAATCTGAATGTCAACTGAGAAGAAACAACCATTCTCAAATACAGCATGAAACAAGGGGCTTGAACAGCCAAGAGATGCTTTCATGTTTTAAGTATCAAGTAATGCACTCAGTTAAAAGGTTGCAATTGTATAATAATAAAGGATATTAATTAAAAATGTTGTTGTTATAGTTTGTTTCTTTTGAAAAATTAATATTGGCCAATGATCCATTTAGGTGATGATAAACGATTTAAGCGCATGAAACACAACAGGTTACATAGAGGAATCTTTCTTCAACGATATATAGCTCTTTTCAAACATGCTCTGTGAATGGGAAATTTGGGGAGTCAAGGACATATCACAGTTTACTGATGGGAAATGAGATGGGAGGCAAGTAGAAAAGTGGATCTCACCTCAAAGAGTTAGCCTTTCTCCCCTCTGCTTTCAAGAAGACTTTCACATTGTCAAACGGATGGTGCACATACATCTTCAACCTGCAACAGAAATTCACGTCAACACAGAATGTTAGAGACTCCAATTTAACCCTTAAAAAAGACAATAAAATACCATATTGGAACAAGGAATGTGCAGACATTTTTTTATAGGTTACTATAAAAGTTCAAAACACAGAGACTATATACATACATATCTGATTAGAATTGTATTTATATTTAATGTTATGTATCACATATTGTTTTTTATCTCCATCTAAACCACTGACTCCGCACGCACGCACGCACGCACGCACGCACGCACGCACGCACGCACGCACGCACGCACGCACGCACGCACGCACGCACGCACGCACGCACGCACGCACGCACGCACGCACGCACGCACGCACGCACGCACGCACGCACGCACGCACGCACGCACGCACGCACACACACACACACACACACACACACACACACACACACACACACACACACACACACCCCAGAGAGGTTAAGGCTGCACCTTGACTATACAGTTTCAGAATGTACAATAAGCTCATATGCTATGCAATATTCCCCAGACAATACGATGCAATAGCAAATGAATGCAACTGCGTCACACTGGTTTCACTGCATCTGTGTCTTTAACAGCAGTTGTTGTGAACAGATTAATTAGTTTAGTCTGTTCCAGTATCATTCACAACTCTTATAAACATGAAAATCCATTTACTACACACAGCTTCACAGTATGTGCCAAGAGCAAAACTGCTCATTTGAACTGTTCAAGAAAACAGTGGGACTTAGCTGCTGACGTCATCCCGAAACTTTGAGGTTTTACAAAGCATTTTATCAAACTGGTGTTGATTTCTGTCTTTTATCACATTGTTAAGTCCAGTCAGTGGAACAGAACCACTAGGGAGCTACATTTCTACAACTGAATGCAACAAACAAATCTTTCATATTAAGATTACTGGCTTTGCTGCAGGATTCAGCAGGGAGTGTAGTTGATGGCAATAAATTAACTCAATATTAGTAAACAGATGGTGATAAAGCTCAATATACGTTAAATAATGTCCTTGGACACAACTTCCAATCCAGCTGTACACGGCCTGTAGCGAAGGCTCCAGCACATCTCTATCTAACCCTATTCCCAAATTCATGGGTGTGACTTGGCTGCTTACTCTGCCATAATGGACACAGTTGGAAATGTGGGCAGTTTCCAAACCAGGTGGGTAAATATTAACAACCGCCAGTGATGAACACAGCTGCTCACTGCTGATTGTAACACCAGTAATCCCACAGTTGAACTGATACATATACATTAGAAAAGACAAAACGGCGTGTCAGACTTGTAGCGACACACATTTTTTAATTGTTTTAACAATATATTTTTTTAAATGTTTATGGCCTCAGAAAAATGTTGGTGTACTCTTTTTAGTCTAGGTGCTGGGAAAGTTTTGTATGCGCTTCATTTAGCGGAGAATATCTCAACTGTTATAGAATATGACCCCAGTGAACAACTTGGGATGTGTGACAAAATCTCTATCCAGGGCGAAAGTCCTGAAAATGACCACAACAGGTGACACTAGTATCACACTACGTGGTGAATGGGACCTTTTTTTTCTTTTATAGATATTCTCATACTTTTTTACCAGATTAATCTTCATTATATGAGAAATACTTTTTGTATTACACTTTGTCTAAAACATTTAATAAAATATGCAAATTAGGCAATATCTCATTCAATATGTGTACATAATAGGTTGACTGTTTTTTAGCCATTTTCATTATATATCAAATCAGAATGTTTACACTCTTCTATGACCTTATACTCATTGTCATTGTGAACATTGTGATCCCCTCAGAACATCTGTAACTTCAAGGGTTTATACGTACGCATATTTAATGAGATAATGGATATTTGCATATTTTATTACATTTTTAAGCCAAATTGTATACAAAAAGTATTTCTCTTAATATGAAAATTTTCAGGACTTTCGTCCCGGATACAGATTTTGGCACACATCCCATGTTGTTCAATGGGGTCATATTAGTCTATACCAGTTGAGATATTATTCGCTAAATTGCATACAAATCGTATCCAGGACCTAAAGGGTTTATATAGGCTACGCATATTGAATGAGATATTGCCTAATTTGCATATTTTATTAAATTTTTAGACAAAGTGTAATACAAAAAGTATTTATCTTAATATGAAGATTAATCTGGTAGAAATGTATGAAGATATCTATAAAGGAAAAAAAAGTCCCATTCCCTAGTCTGATACTAGTGTCACCTGTTGTGGTCATTTTCAGGACTTTCGCCCCGGATAGAGATTTTGTCACACACCCCATGTTGTTCACTGGGGTCATATTAGTCTATAACAGGTGAGATATTCTCCGCTAAATGAAGCGCATACAAAACTTTCTCAGCACCTCCACTATTTCCCACTTACTGAAAAAAATTGAGAAAAATACTGGTGCTGCATTGGCAATATGCTAATATCCTGAGTTGCAAATTGTTATAAGGGTGGATCAGTCATCTGAACAAATGTGCCATATAGAAGTTAAGGATTAAAGGTGGAAAATCTCACTTTTGACGTGTCACAGGGTCCGACTCTGTAGGGTGGATATAAGGGGTCAAGATCTGCTCCAATGAATTATTTTCGGACACCCTACAACAAGAAAAATAAATGTGAAGTTAAAAAATAATGTGGGGTAAAATATGTCAATGTTAACATCCAGATTGAGTCATAATAGATAACATCCCTGTGTAGCTTTGTTGATAGACATATACTGTATTGATCTGAATGGTCATTCTTGCCAAGTTACACAGATATGGTTATCTACAAAGCATCAATGAATCTGTTGAGATGAGTAGAGTAACGGTATGGATAATTTGCTTTTAAGTCAATAAACACTGACATTTTAATTGGTAACTCACCTCCTCTGACTGAACTCTGCACTGCTCTGAGGAAAGATGAGCTTCAGGTGCCACAGGAACAGTTTTTCCCTAAATGAGACAGAGAATTTTATTTTTTTGTAGTTTTGTTTTTAGTTTCAGCTTATCGAAAACAGTAGTGCTTGATGCCTGTTTTACAACACAGACAGATGAGGTCACCGGAGCTCTCACAGTACTCCCTTCACAGTCAAACACAAATGCCCTTGTTTAAATTCAGAGCATAAAATGGATTCTGCCTTAATCTGTCCAAGACAATACGCCTGGCTGCTTCCAAAATCTTGTCCATCTGTGTGACTGTGTGTGTGTTTGTGTGTGTACATGAAAAAAAAAAAAAAAGAATCACCATGGAGACCGTGACATATACACTCAATACTAGGACACCAGCTGGTGGATATCAAATAATGATGATCACTTGTTCTGGAGCAATGCTTTGGGCAGTAACTATTAAACTTGGTTGAGTTTTTTGGGGGGTTGCTGGGCGTGCTCTACAACCAAACATTTATCCCCTAGACAGCTGCTGTGTAATGTCATCATGATGCAGAAATAGTCAACAAAATGTAATATACCAGTGCGGGTGATATGCATAAAAAGAGAAAGACTAACCCTGTTATCTGGATAAAACCAACAAAAACATAGAAAGTCTATTTTTCCTGTCCATGAAAAAATTTAAATAATATAATCTACTGACACATGCATCAATAAGTCCTGCTCTCCAGTCATAGACCCCAAATACTGAGCTGAACCTAACTACAAGGACTTCTGTTGACCACGACCACAGAACTTGCTATATATAGGGTGGAGCTGATTCATCAACCCATTATCCATCAGAGTAGAAGAACTGAGGTCTTGATGGATCTGAGGGATGAAGTTAAAGCATACGATGCAAAGCATAATTGTAAGGCATGGACAGGAGACCTTGTTATTAGGGCTCTGTCCTCACCAAAAGGGATTAAGCGCAGAACTTGGAGGTTTCTTTTGATATATGTAAAAAATAAATATCTTCTTTTTTTTACTTAAGTAAAAATGACTCTGTTCAGTTACCCTTGGATTGATCCCGAGAATTAAGTAGAACATTGTGTCGTTTCCTGCTAAAACAAGAAAACCATTAATCTGATGTAATTTAATGTTCACTACTCTTACTATTTATATGACGTTAGCATGGTCACCTAGCATTATACTTCAAACACAACTGAGGCTCAACTTAGCTTAACTTAACTTAGTTACTTAGTATTTAACTACATAAGTGAAAGATAAGTTAATGAATGAATCAACAACAAAATAACTATTCCGACCATTTCTTTACGTGTTGGCCATTTTTAAGCAACAATGCAAGATATGTTTTCCTCTTTTATATAATTGAAATTAAACATATTTTGGGTAAATCAAGCAAAACAACACATAATAATGTGTTGCATAGGGCTATACTCAAAGGTCTATAGACAGTTCAATTTAGGTATTGAGATTATATATTTTACATCATTTTTTTAACAAATTATGTTTTCATTCTTGTTTCTTAAATGAATTGGTCAGGATTTGAACACATACTGAACTTCTGGTGATTGTGAGGTTGTTCTGTTGTTCCAGATGGTAGCATTACACAACAGGTGGGATGTTTTTTTCCTTGAAAACAGAAACAGGATGGATAGGGGGAGTTCAAGAGTGAAAAAGTATGTGCTCGCAGAACACCCAATGAAAGGTCGTAATGAATTTCCACTTGGCTGTAAGGAGACTGAAGGGGTTAAACTGTGAGTAAGATGGAACTGAAGATAACAGGCTGGGAGGGGATTCCCTACGCAACTGTAGGAGGTACCAAACACCTCTAACCCCTTAGTCAGAGGAATTTATGTGTTTGCTTAGTTTTGGTCGAGTTTCTCCTTTGGTGTACGCGCATGTGTAAACGTGTGCAGGTGTGTAAGTGTTTGTACGTGCAGGCAAATGAGGGTGGAGCACCAGGTGTGATGCCATTATTCTGTCATTACAGCAAATGGAAAGTATGTCTTGCAATGGAAAGGGGCTTGCCCAAAGATGCATGCAATCATTTCAGGCAAGGTCCCCGTGCATACCTGGGGTAAGTGCCATCATTCATTGTCAGGGTAAAAAGAAGAGAGCAGAATAAAAAAAAACTGTCAAAAACAGAAGCACCAATGGTAGAGGACAACCAGATACCAGAACCTGCTGAAAAGTATCATGATGCACTACCTAGTCCTTCAACAAGTATTGTTGAAGGGCCTTGAGCAAGGCATTTAAACTCACAACAAAAGCAGTGGAAAGTTTGTTGTGCCAGCCAGGTCCCAGCTGTAGCGATACGAGAAATACAATTCCTTAAAACATGTCGGTTTTAAAAGATGAAGAGTTTAAACCACAAAAAGATTATGTTGAAAGGTTTACAACTTCAACAGAACTCCACCTTTCATGGCCTGCATTAAACAGCATTCCTCATAAAGGGATTATTCATCAAACAATTTGTTGGACTACAAGAACTAAGCCTAAACTAATGCAGTAGGATTGATACATGGCCAGAATAGTCAAACATATTAACATGTTTGATAAATAAAATTGCACAAATAATTAAGTCCTTGTTTCTAGCTCATGACTGAATTCATGAATGGGAATCAATCTGTAAATCTGTAAATTTACATATGAGGAAGAACACTCCCGAAAGTCGACATTTTCTAAGGGTAGCCAAGACGTTTCTGATCAGTTCTGAAAGTAATACATTGAGCTTTGAATTAAGATTCTCTATATTGTTCTAACTCTGAAACCTCAGTGTCCTCTGTAAAAGAAACTTGAGGTTTTCGAATTATTTTCAGCATCCTGGGTGACGTAAAGAGGATGGCAGTGATCATCTCTTGCTGCTTCCTGAGTGGTTGCTTTTTCCTTCTTCTCAAATTGGCAGCACAGCAATAGTATTTTGTTTTCCCCAGCAGGCTACACAATATTCACACAATAGAACCGCAAACATCCCTAGCCTGGATTTATGAAAACTAAAAATCCTAAAGTGGTCCCTGAAGCGGCAGTTTTAGGAACAAAGGCAGGTTGTTGAATTTGTAAAGTTGAACATTTCTGTCCATATAAATGCTAACAGCAATCATAGTTATGCAAGCCCTTGAATAAGACTGACGGGTGGGATGATTCAGGACAGTTTGTATTTCTTATTTAAAAAAACTGGGAGAAGTGGTCATTCCCACTAATTGATAGATTAGTTTATTTACCTTGTAGAGCTTTTTATACAAAGTCTGGTGTCTAGGCTTAGGTGAGTAGTATCTTCTGGTCACCTGACTTATGGTGATTGTGCCATCAATAATAGAGAGCAGAAGCCCTGACTAGTGGTCTCGCATTCAAAGGAGATCCATCTGGTTGGATTAAGGATGGGAGAGCTCCAATAAATATGTTGCAATACATGACACTATGTGTCCCGTTGTCTGTCTGTCAGTCAGAGGTTAATGCCAGGATTTGATTGGCAAATTGGGTGCTGAAGGATGAGACATCCATTCTCCAAAGCCATTGTTGGCTCCAGAACCTCAGAGGTTGGAGCAGAGGGTGATGGACGAAAAAGGAGGCAAAGATTATCGGAAGCTGTATCGTATCTCTTTGAAAAGCTCATGAACATGTTGCTTCAATTCCAAAAAGGCAAGAGACGTGGTCATGTGTTTAGTGTCTGCATAATATGCATGTGCGTGTAACAAAACTGTACTCTAAAGCCACACTAGCAGCTCTATTGAGGCTGTGAACTCATTACTTAGGAGAGAAATAAATTCTTCATTTTGATATTCTTACCACTAATGGAACAATAAATATAAAATTTGGTTTTGACTTACTTAGATATTAGATTCAGGTATCCTGCCAGGGATCGTGGTGTACCACTGGAAGGTTTGACCTGATGGTCATTCATGATGAAAAGCCGAAGTATAACCAAGGTCTTTAGGATTATTCCTCTGGTGACCATGTATGTCTGCCCTAAAGTTTATGGCAATCCGTCCAATAATTGCCAATATATTTTTGCCAATGTAGTGACCTCTAAAGCCAAAGTATTAGTAAATGAGAATGGTTTCAAGCCCAAATGTCATTCTGTCCTATGAAACTATAATTAATTATGAGCAACACATGGTAACGGAATTATTAAGTTTCAGTCAACCTGACACATGGTAAGTTTATACTCAGGCTAGCTCATGCAGCAGATGGACATTTCAGCTTCATTTACAGTTTGGAAGCTCACTCGGAGCTTGAGAGCAAAATGTAGCACACAGTTATGTGGCCAATTGTGATGACAGCGTCTGCAACTGCTGCTTGCCATTCTGATGTGAGGTTTGCCTTGGGTGGCAACCGGCATAGACTCTGCTCTGCATCAGCAGTGGATAATCAAGCCAATGACAGCCAGGAGGTTGTCTGGTGGCGTCTCAAACATTTGGCGAAAGCTGCTTCTGATTGTTTAATTTCACCTACAATTCTGGAAAGTAGGATAGGATCTGGGCTGGATTATGGCTCTGTCTGCTCCAATCCATTTGTGCATTCATTAATTCATTACATGCAATATGTCATAAACCACTCAGGTTTCTACAAACCTGTGAGGCTTGCCACGGCTACATTACAGCATTTTTGAAAATTAAAATAGTTGGGCTATTTAAGGTTCTAAAATTACACCTGGTCCCCATTGTTCCCAGTATTACTCTAACTGATGTTTTGAAGTGAATTCCACTGCACCTTCACATCAGGGCCCAGTTTTTCGAAATTGTTCATTGTTTTCACAACTACAGCAGTATGTTTTGTCTTCACAAACTGTTTGAACTACTGCCATCAGGCAGGAGATACCGGTCAATGAAAACAAAAACAAACAGACTACAAAACAGTTTTTACCCAACAGCAATAACCTCACTAAATGCTGCTAAGACTAGGGCATAGTGTGACACATTTGTGTAAAGCACATTTATGAATGTGGATGGTGTGTGGGTGTGTCTTATGTGTTCCTTTTTTAATGCCTATAGTTGACTATTTTTATAGTTTTAATTTATTTTTTATTTATTTATTTATGGATACATAATACTATCTCAATGTGATGTGTAATGAGAGAAATCATTTTCTCATAACAGATGTTTTTGCACTTTACAAGGACTTCACTTAATTTCATTGTACCTGTTACAATGACAATAACTATATTCTATTCTATTCTATTCTATGTTATTAATGAATCATTACATTTTGAATGGATATTGTTTTAGCATGGTCTTTAAAAAAATACAGTATGTCTTGTCTCATGTGTCCTACATGTATTGACATCCACCTTCTATCCATGCTGAATTCTTTCAACAGGAGATGGATAAACCAATCAGGTTGCTTAATGCTTAGGTTAACATGCCAATGATTTAGTAGGTGTGATCTTTGGTTACCTTTACCAACTCCTCAACATTAACTCTTCAGACATGCATACAAATATCGCCAGGGAACTTTAGAAATCGAGTCCACTGGCTGATATATTTTTGTTTGAAAGAAATGTCTAAATCTTTATGTAAAAAATAATTCTTTCATATAGGCACATCCGTTTCACATGCTGCACTGGAGGACTTTAGCACTTCCCCCATGCTGCAGGGAAGGGGTAAAACAATGAGGTGCGGGTGACTGTTGAATGTAATTTGGAAAAACTCAAACCATCAACACATCATTAAGCTAAGCAATGTCTTTTATCATGTTGTTCTTAGGGAAACACTATTCCGTTGTCTGCAACACAGGCTGGGATCACGTTTGCTTGTTACGTATCCAAAATATATCAAAATATAGCATCGCCGAAAAAACATGGCAACATGTGTCATTGGCCAGCTCAGAAAGTACTGTAAGCTGCATAATTTGTAAGTAACAAAATGTTAGATGTGTTCATAATACATATACATAGTGTACACCTACAGCTAATAGTCATCATTCAGCAATAGCGTAAATTTGACTCAAGGAACTAAGTGATTGACAGTGTCATCTTTATGGGAATGAGAACATATCTGTTTCCATTTTGAATTATGAGTTTAAAAAGCTAAAATGGCACAAAGAGTGTAAGCAATAGACATATATTTTCACTTCACTAGATCCTTGAATCTTTTTATGGTTGATGATTACTGATTATTACTCAATGACAAAATTATCAATTTGTTCTTATATTATCTAAAAGCAGCACCTGGTTTTGACTTCACTGCTCTCCAACATCTGCAAATATTAGAGAACAAAAGTAGGTCTCCTTTGACCCAGAGAGCTGAGTTAATTGATTCCCAATACATGAAAAATTAACATACATGGCAGATATCCACATCCGCTCATATTACTTATTATTTCAAGTTGTCATAGAAATGTGTTCAGTTATTATCCAAAGTTACTGCCGCTGCAATATGTTGTCCAGTCCACTCAAGCGGTCTATGAGGAAAATGCCCTGCCATGCCAGCCTGAGCTTGTAGAAAACATAATTCCACCTCAACACAACTTCTCCCAATGTTCTGCCAAATGCCAGCTATTATTTACTCTCCAAGGGCTGAACTATGAGACAGCCTGCACATTTTTTGTCAGTTTCCTCAAGTTTGTGCTTTTTTTTTTTTTTTTTTTTTTTAATTAGTCACAGGCAGAAGGTGGCAAGAAAGTCGTTGCACAGCAATTACTTTGCATACAAACATTTAATCAAAGAGACACATAATCACAAGTTCACCAACTCACACGCAAAGGTTCACACTTACACACACACCATCGCCAGGCATGAAAGCCCTCTAGTCAGCTGTCTGCCAGTAATGATCCTTCTTTGGCAGTGAGAGTGCGTAGCATGAATATGTCGCTAACCAGCTGCAGTCACACGGCTCACACATCTGCTTTTTATATTATGTACTCGGTACATTCTCTCTCAAACCCACAAAAGTTATTGTATACCTTCCATCCCATCCCTTGTGTCCGTTTGCTGATCTGTGAATGGGGACACTTTTGTAGTTAGTTGAAAAGTCTTTACAGTGAGACGCAGAGAAACTGACCAGACTAAACAAAAGAAATGTGGCTGAGCAGCTGGCCAGATATTCTTCTAAGGATAATGAAGCTACAAAAGCATTTTGCAGTTTTGGACATTTCCCAGTTGTTGAACCTATATAACAAATCATTAAAGCTCTAGTGCTTAACTTATGTATCCACCATGAGCATGTAGATGAAGAGAGAGACGAAGGTGTAGAGGTAGACCCGGCTGTAGTACCACACCAGGCTGCTCTTCTGCTTCATGTTCTTAAAGGTGGGGAACATGTCGTTTGTAAATGCTGCCATACGGAGGAATGCAGAAAGAGTTTAGTGGAGCGGATAGGCTTAATCAACTTTGTGTCAACTTGTTTGCCGATGGCTTGAATGTAACCGAAATGCATTGATCAAAAGTTACGCACTATAGCTTTAATGTTTTTGTCTCATCCTACAACTACTTTCTGTCACCATCTAACAGGTGTTGAGTTGGGGCTGAGGGAGTATGGGGGTTGGTGGGTGGGCAGAGTGTGCTACTACAACCTGACATAATGTTCATTTTCCCACAGATGTGGTGCGAGCATTTAATTCATCGCTTGCAAAACACCACAGACAGACAGACATGACAGAGTGGTGGACTTTAAGGATGGAAAATAGGGTGGTGAAATAACATAAAACCAGCTGGAGGGACTGACAAAGGATTCTTTTAGTGGCAATCCTGATTGGCACCTAATGCCGTCCATGGGCATTTTAGACTCGTAAATCTTTAACATGCAGTTCAATAAGCATTTTCCCTTCATTCTCTCCTCTGTATTCTTCCACTGAGGGATTAGAGTGGCAGGGCTAAGCCTCAAAAGAAATGGGAAAAATGACTGGCAGAAGGTTGTCCAAAGAGGGAGAAAACGTGCAAGACGTGACAAGAACACCAGTAGAACAGAGCCCATGCAAAATAGTTACTTACAAAGTCTAAAAGAAGAAATAATCTTCTGTCTCCAACTTCCTGCAAGTCTGCAAACATGACTACACTACAATTGTTTCTCCAAAAATCATTAAATTACCAATGAGGGAAAGTTCAACGACATCAACAACCCTTTACATGTGTATAGGTGTAATATAAATAATGTATTGATAATATAATATGATTTTTTTTTTACAATGAGGAAACAAGCAAACAATTTTCAATTGAGGTCAACAACATCTCAGGAGCAGTGGGTTGGTGATGAGTCTAAGCCAACTTTGCCTGAAGATTCATCTTAAACTCATCTCATTCAGGTCCAGCCATACAGTTTATCAAAATTAACTATTTGTACATAAATATCTATGAGAATAGAGCAATTTTAGACATAATGACATTAAAATACATTTTGAAAGTGCTCCAACTTTAATCAAACATGCCTTCCAAAAGTCTATTTAAGAGAGACTTATGTTTCTTCTATATTTTTATAGAATTTGAAGCACACTTTAACTATGGGATAGCTAACTTTTAGTTTTCTAGTAGTGCAGTAGTTTAACTAGGGTAATGGAGATGCAATGCAGACTCTCAGTGATGGTTGGTTTGCACATGATTAAAGGAGAAGTAAGTGAAATGGTCCTTGCAGCTAACTTCCTAACTGTAGTTAGCAGTCCCCTCCCTCGAATCCGCAGCCGTCTTCATCAGATAGTGCCGTGATGGAGAGCAGCGAGTCATCGTAACCGGGCAAAGAGACCCGCCTTTTTATAGCGCTCTGTCTCCTGATTGTATAAAAACGTGCAGGATACTCAAACCTTTATCTGGCTATTAGTGCAAAGCTGAATGACTGGGAGACCTGTGTTATGAACTGTGCATACTGTTTAAGTGATTGCAGTATTAATATAGAGTGATTTAACACTTAAAATGAACTGAAAAATATCAAGTACTTCTCCTTTAAGATGAGTTGAGCTTTTACACAAAATTGTCTTTGCAATTTTGTTGTATTTTACAGCTTTTCAATCCTTTTCACAAGGTGACCCTTTCAGAGGTGTTCAGTTACAGGGTGTTTGCAACTTCCTAGCAGTACACAAATGAACACATGCACTTCCATGCTAAGGATCAATAACATCATAACTACCAGAGACCGGTGCACTGATGTCAATAACGCCTGACTTGCCCCAGGTAAAATAAGATCACACATATGTAAATTGGTACATGACCATCGACTCTCATCATCACGCACCATGCTGCCAGTAGATAACCTTAAAGAGAGCCAGTACTGGATGCAACTGCTCTTAGGGCTTAACAAGAGTGCCATCCTGTGGTAAAGTCAAACATCACTAATCAGGAGCTAGGTTTGCTCTAGTCTAAGCATGACTTAACTGCAGAAAACCGTGAAGTGCTGTGTTTGACTCAGACAGAGCAAATCACAAATTGTCTCAAAAAACTTTGGATAAGATTTTAAGCGCTGCAGCTCCGATGGAAAATCCCAACACTCATGGTGCTGTATTAATATGTCTTGTTTTGTCAAACTACAGAAATAATATTATGTTTGAAGTTAAAATACATTTTCTGTATGTGACTTATTTTATTCTTACTTAAAAAGGAAGATGGTGGAGTTTTCTCTGCTCTTGGTGAAGGTGACGGGGAGAAACCTCAGTGTGATGTTTATCTTCCTGGCGCTGGCTGAAAGCTTCTTTGCCTGGAACACAGAAAAGCACAGAAAGTTCATATTGGAGTTGAAATTAGATGATCCATTAACCAATTGTCAGCAGCAATTGCAATTCCTGATTTTTTTGCAAAAAGTCCCAAAGGTCAGCTTATCACATATGAATATTTGGTTTGTTCTTTATCTTTTATTATAATAAACTAATTACCTTTCTGTTTTGCACAGACAAAATAAACTGTTTGAATATATTTACTTGGGCTTAGGGAAATTGTAATCACAACATTTCCCATTTACTGAAATTTTATAGAACAAATAGTCAGTTGATTTGAGAATAAAAAAATATGAATTAATAATGAAATAAACAAACATTTCTGGCCAACACTTCCAAAGTTTCATGATATATCAGTTTCACTGGAAAATACTGGTAGCTTAACAGCACAGTTTATATTTATAGAAACCCACAAACACATCAAAGTTCATAAAACAAAACAGAAAGCGAGGGGGGGGAGTATGTTCTCTTAGAACAAACAAGTCTAAACACCAAACATCTGTTCTGCATGAATAAATATGGCTGTGCAAGTTCCATTAACAATTAAATGAAGAATTACCTATAAACTTCTCCTTACTGATCTCATCTAAATTTAATAAGCCTTTCCTTTCTGGCCCTCGAGTAGCTCTTTTATGAATTCAGACTGACTTGTAGTGGAAGACACTACAAAATATATTATTATAAAATAGGGCTATACAGGGCTAATAAGAGATTACAGCACTTGTAGTGTTGTGGTGGAAACTCAAATCCCAAAACTCATGTGCCAAGCTTTAAAAATCCCCTAAAAAGAACACAAGTTCCTCCAAGCTATTAAATATATCTTGTGTTGTCTTGCGGTAACAGGACAGGTAAACGCTGGCAGGGACACTGAATCTTACATAAATGAATGTCTGTGGTTTGAACCATTACATAAACACACATTTTACAAGTGAAGCAACACAAGCTCATTTAGATGATTCTGGTTTCTACCATGGAAAAGCCAAGTTTCTTCTATTATTATTTTCCCCTTTGGATTTTCCTGAGCTATGTATATTCATGATATTTAATCCAACATAACAATGGATCAGTGACATGTATATAAACTTTTCTTTTAATGCAACTGTAACACCCAACATATGCATATTTCCCTTTTGCTTTCAGACTGTTTTTAAAAAGTATTTTGCTGCAACTATTTCTCAAAATGTAACATAGCTGAAAGTGAAAATTGTGACAATTGAAGAATTAACAGTAAACATTCTCAATATTAGTCCTGTTAAAGTTACCAAAATAAAGGCAATTTATCCCATTAATCCAGGACATACCTTGAAAGTGGAACGAGGAGTCTTGATAAGATTGTCTCTGGTGGCAGCATCAGAAAATCGTCCTGTATCCTCCAGAAACCTGTAGTCTAAGATACAAATTGTAGCATTTTTTTATGTTTTAATAACACCACTCATTTAGAAAACACCATTAAACAAACTGTGTAACAGCCTTTTTTTGCAACTAACAATCAGTTGCGGGTGAGTTCAAACTTCAATTTAAAGTGACAATCTGTCAACAATATTGTCTTAAAAATCTAAATTCAGAATTAAAGGATAAGGGATAAATTCAGTAAAAGACGGCGTTCACCGTTGAGAAGCGCCATTTCATCAAACTGCGAGAGGGTCACAAAGGCTGTTTTATTTCGGACTCCACTGCATCCCGAATCCTCCTTATGTTTCTTCACACACAGCAAGCTGGAAAAAAAAATTCATTTGTTAGGTAATGCTTCAATTATTTCAATGGAATTTGGTTTAGAGACATTTAAGCTTGTCCAGACAAAGCAAAAATGAAAACTGGACAAAGAGAGATAGAAGACAACATGTACCAAATGTTACATAAGGACTGTTTATCTGATGAACCGAGACCAACAACTATGAAACAGAAGCAAAACCCCTGAATAATCAAAACAAATAACTACAGCTGCAGGTGGATAAACATGGCTAGATTTACCGATTATTTAAAAAAAAGGTTATCATCAACATTCCAGAAAGATTTAATATCCCTGGTTGGACCCAGAGAAAACAAGATGATGCTTTCATGATTTATATGTGTGTGGACATACATCCGTTAGCTACTTACCCAGACAAAAACCCAGAACCAAAATAAGCTCTCAGTATCTGTATGCTCCACTTACTTCCCAATATAAACTCAAACTTTCAGCTCTGAAAGGGCTGTGGAACTGTGGAAGCTGGATTGGAAAGATTTAGTGAAAGTGATGACAATTCGGAAAGGAAGAGGTACGGTTACAGAAGTCAGGCCAAAGGTATTAAAAATATAAATTAGTGACAAAAAAAAGGAATGTAAATTCAATTACATTGTCCTTAATGCCACAATGAATGAATGAATACATAGATCTATGTATCTATCTATGTATCTATATATTTAATTCAACCTATCAATCGATCTACATTACATAACATGTATATGTCAATAAGGAAACTTCTATCTATCTATATATCAATCTATCTATCTATATATCTAGCTAGTTAGCTATCTATCTTATCTTTCTTTCATTTGACCTATCGATCGATCTATCAATCTGTATTATATGACATCTCAATAAGCAGATACTACTATATATCTATCTATCTATCTATCTATCTATCTATCTATCTATCTATCTATCTATCTATCTATCTATCTATCTATCTATCTATCTATCTATCTATCTATCTATCTATCAGTAGCAGTTGCTACAAACAAAATAATGTTCACCTGAAACCAACTTGTGATTTAATCCAAGAACCGAAGGACCCATTTACAGATGCTTGCTGAGAGACAGGTATTTGGCCGGGGGTCAGACAAAGACTGTATCCGTAGAAACTATGTAAAAGGAATGCTGAATGATGCCCAAAAACAACAGGCAACAATGAGACAAAGGGGGAAGCACATCCCCTGGCGCCCTTTGATAAACCTTAATGAAATGTTCAGGTATGACCTTCAATATGCCATTTAGTACGTGAAGGTTAAGCTGTAAATGCTTCAGCATCCACAGAATTCAAAAGGAACAGGCCGTGGAGCATTGCCACTGCCGATGGCATGTTGTTGCTGGCCGCGAATTAAAGTAAAGTTCAGTCAGGAAAAAAATGGCAATGAGCCAAACATGAAACGTACGTAACTGCAGGCTACAGTTGAACACATTTCATTACATCACATCATTTTAATTAAAAAAAAGCAGATATTTGGGTTGGATTTTACTAACAATATCTTAACAAAATAAAGCTTTTAATACATCGTTTTTTTCTGAAAATGAACTCAAATTAAAAAACGTATCTGTGATATATGATAAAGGTTGAAAAATAGGGGGAAACCCGTGTCAAATAATGCTCATATCATAACTTTCTAATAATACGAGACGAACCGAACTAGTGCATTTTTTGCTCAAGGTAGTGATTCTTTAACTAAACTATTAAAGATTTAGGTGGACCTTTCTCTTTCTGCTTGCTTTATTGCCACTATCTATTGCCAGTTGTTCCACACACACACACACACACACACACACACACACACACACACACACACACACACACACACACACACACACACACACACACACACACACACACACACACACACACACACACACACACACACACACACACACACACACACACACACACACACAATATTTGAGACCGCAAAGGAAATGTCTCTTTCCTGTAGTCAATCCATCCTCATCTAACCTCACATGTTACATAACTTCAGACTCACAAGGAGATGATGGTTTGTAAGCACCTGGGGAAGATCAATTCGAGCCTTGGCCAATGTCTTTTTCCCCCCATGTAATACGAGTTTTACAACACTTTGGCGTTTCTTCTTCTATTTCTATAAATGTGAAATAGTGTGCTTTGTGCGTACTGACAGAAGGCCCATGGATGCTGACATTGCTCATATTTAATATTTATTATATGAGTGGGGTCCAAAAGTCTGAGTCAACAAACATCTATTTTGCATTTCACTGTGGTCATTATCTCTCTCTCTCTCTCTTTCTTTCTCTCTCCTTTGTTTGTCTCTGCACATACTGTTACTGCCATATCTCTCGTGGGGTTGCTATTTCTTAGCCCACCCCAAGCATTTGGCCTTGTGTTCCTACAGAGAAGTGTTGTTTTTTTGTAAAAGGGGGTTAAGTTGGTCGATGCAACATTTCCTAAAATTGTATTGCAGACTAGATGTATGTAGAAATGTTCTTCTTTCATTTTACATGTAATAACATAAGCTGTGTTTTTAATTGTTACTTAATCCTCAAACTTGCTGATTATTTCCAGTTTAACGTGAATTTTTCAGGGACATCATATAGAGCTTCTACAGCTTAAGTCACGTTAGATATAAGACTCATTGTATTTACCTACTTGGGATTAAACCAAATACCAATTCTGAATGTGTTACTTTGGCATAGGGACAATTTTACATAAACATGACTAGTTTTTAAATTTCAAAATATTTTTTTTATTTAAAATTCTGTCTTTGGATTTTAAATGCATTTGAAAGATTTTTATTTTTTTTAACCCAATGAAGTTCTTATTTTTGATTGATTCATTTGAGATGCATGAACATAATGGGATTCTTCATTTGCCAGTAAAATGGCTGCATTACTTGCACAATAATCTCACCTGCATGATTGGGCAAAACAGGCCGGACATCTGTACTTGGCCTCTTCTGATGCACAGACACCACAGCTGCAGGACAGACCACATGTATTAGCAAGATGCATATAAGTGGGGCAAGTTAAACCGAAACAAACTTTGACATGTCATGGACCCCCCAAAAAAAGCTAATTGGAGAACCCACACATGGTGGGAATACAACTTCCCGGAAACAAGAAGATATTTTTTTTAAGACATTTTGAGAACTTTTGGCGGCTCTAATACATACACTATTTCTATATACTTACAATTATACAGACAAACCGAGGCACGAGAAGACATTAGAAGTAGGCAAGAGCATGTAAGCTAAGTTAGCTCCTGGCTTGCTACGTTAAAGACGAAAAAAAAACACTTACTTGGAGAGAGAAATCTTTCTTTTTGTCACTCTCTGCTCTTCTTCGTCGCTGCTGTTTGCCACTTGGCTCTCAGCAGTTGACATTATGTCTGTTGTCGGTAAAATAACGGAGCACTTCATGGGAGCGATACACACACGTTGAGGATCAAACCGAGAGGCATCAAAACAAACGCTCTTCCGCCTGTGGCAGCACGTGGAGACAAGTGACTTCCGGTAGGGAAGGTTACTCATTGGCGCCTCCAGGTGATGGTGGACACGAACTACAACTTTCTGCAGCGAAATCAGCGTAAACACACCGAGCTAGTGTCAGTAACAGAAGTATTCAGATCCCTTACTTTAACACAGCGTTGCTACAAATCCTTAAAAATTATTTAAAAGCATTGAATGAACCAATCTAGAAAATTAACCATTATTTTTTTATCAAAATGTCTTAACTCCGATGGCTGGTGACTCACCCATAATCTACAAATGTCTCTCACATTAACGTTTCTCACGTTCTCACGTTTGACTGAAGACAAAAATAACTTGACAATATCCCAAGATGTGTGGCCTAAATACAGCCAAAAGGCTGTTTTGCAATCTAGTCATCAATGTGACTTTTACAAGAATACAAACCATTTATTTGTAGGCTACCATAAAATTTGTATTGTAGCCTACTTGGTTAGTGTTGTTTAGAGCAACACCTTTAAACACCCTGATTATGCTTTGACACAATCACACTTATAAGCTGTGCCACAATCTTTTTAATGAGGTATTTCACTATGATGTTATGAGTCACTATGAGATAGGCGGCCTACTACGTGTGTCAGTTTATATGAAGTCCAGTCACATTACTGATCCTGTTATGTTGATAATGAAGAGTAAGTTGATCCCAACACTGTATAACTTTCAAAAAAGTACACAACCATTTGTGGATAAAATGTTCCATTTATTTGTTTGTCAACTTATTTATTATTTACACATTTGCATCCAACCTTATCCTCCACAGACTTTATATAATTACACTTTGTTCAAGGTAATATAACTTAAAGAGTATGTTGACTGCGTTTTCTGTGTATTCTGACGCTGGCCTACTGTAGCTGCCAGTCCACCTAAACACCACTGAATAAACCAAAATAATAGAATGATACCTTATGGTAACAGGAGTGAACACACAAACACACCTTTTTAAACATAAATACTTCTTTAGACTGAGTTGTGGTTGACCAAATAGTTCTCTGAGAGTATAACTTACTGTGGTACAGTAATGTGAACAAAAAACAAACAAAAAGGATATAAATAAACATACAGTATGCTGTCAATATATACACAGGAAAAGTAAAAACTCACTGATGACTCATTCTTTGTTGCAGCACCAATGATAGGTTTGCCCTGAAGAACCTACCACAGAGAAGGAAACGCTACGAAACAATATGTGGTGTATCAAAAAAATGGTTCATAAATTAGAAATGACCAAATCAACATAAGTACTTATAGAACATAACAAATCTTGATGTAACCGGTACATACAACACAAAGGCAAAAAAAAAAAAAAAAAAGACTTGACATAAGCAACTATTCTAGAAAGCAAATGAGCAGGAAGAGGTAGAGCACCATCTGTCAAGATGTACTGGTCCGACTGGACAGGACCAAAGACAAACAATATCATGAAAACGATGTAAAATATAGCCTTTGATCGAAAAATGAAATATTTTAAAAGCAGTCACACATTATCCACATGCTATTGCACTCAAACAACCTTTTAGTTAGACAGTGCTCCTATGTAGGAGGCCTGAAACGCTCCTTCGGGTTAGGCCTCTGCGTAGGATGGTCTGGGTGTGTTTAGTGGGGGGTCATGAGGGGTGAGAGGGAGGTGTGAGTTTTAGGGGGTTTTGATTGGCTGCTGCTTAGTGAGGTCCTACCCCATGTTTAGGGAGTAACATCGGCCCAAATACAGCCAACCTAAGCACCGTTTTACTATTGACAAAACATACTTTACACATTTATTGTTAAATATTGTTATACACTGTCCTTAGTACCACAGACATCGAGTTATTCCATGTAGATCTGCCTCTTGTTGGAAATAGTTTTACTCAGGTCCCATTAAACAGTTTCCAAGGAACAAACTGTGAAGGACACTCGCACTCTTTGGTAGGAAGCCATTTCTTTTGTAACAGCCTTGCATTTTAGCAGTTCATACAAATGTGTTACAGGACGGTGGAGTTGGTGTCAGAGGAAGCAGACAGGACCGATTTCTATTTTCCGCTGACTATTGGGATGTGATGTGGGAAATTCCTGTATGTCTACAATAGGTAACTGACGACTGTCCTGAGTTTGGAAGAAGAAACGTGACTGGTGCCAGCTGCCATCTTGGATCTGAGAGTGGATGAATGGAGGAGAGGAAAAAAAGCATTATTTAAATTATTCAAATTCCACATTCCACAAAAATGTTTAAACAGAACCTGTTTGTAAAATGTCTTTCAAATGATACCAAAAGTAGCCTGACATATGAATTTGACAATATAAATATAATGCTTGAATGAGATTTTTCAGCATGTAAGTTGAAGCCTTCTGCAAATCAGCTTTTTAAAATATTCTTGACTCTATGCCATATCCCTTATTTCCATCAGGTTGTCCTTGCATGAGACAAATGTCTGACACCATTCCATGCATAGGTGTAGTAGTGGAGAATTGCTCAAATGTTTGTTGGACCAGGTACTAAATAAACCAAATATCTATGAATATTCATGCCTTATATTTTTATAGACAGAAAAAGATCTCAAATCTTAAAACCAAGATAAATACTCTAAAAAACACCAAATGTAGGCTCTTTACCTTGCACTCGTCTTGTAGCACGTGTGGTTCAAGTACCGTGTCTTTATGAAACATCTGTTTGTTCCAGCCACGAAAACGAAATGTGACGTTATCTTGTGGGGCGGATCCGAAGGAGCTGAAGCCTGCTGTGCTGTCGTAGGGAGGATCATTGAGACAGTGCAGCGAGATGCTTTGGCTGGCCTCAGCACTCAGCAGATGGAGAAACTTCATTTGGACTTTCCCTGCACCAAACACCATCTGCGGTGGAGAGCAGAAACATGACTGTGATCAGTATGGTGTCATAACCACAATGGGATAAAGACACATATCTCCTACATTAGAGTAAAGGACAATGTAGAGGATTGTTGCAGTGACTGTTTGATTAAAATGTAAACATTCAGGGTCCAATTATGTCAACGTTTGAAATATTCATTGAAGTAGAGTTTCTAAAGAAATCTAAATTAACGCTTTCCCCACCATCCAAAAATATGGAATAATAAGCACTATTTTAGGCTTCAATAAAGTAAGGCTTTTAACAATACAGAATATTTTTTCCATTTTAACACTTCACTTTACCTTATTAGAGGCCACTGGGTGTAAGCAGGTCTGGCCTCCTGCAGTAAAGTTGCAGAAGACCTCGAAGGCATCAGAAGTACAGCCCATGTTTGGATCGATCCAGAACCAATCTGAAAGTCAAAGAGAGGACAGAGAGAGAGAGAGAGAGAGAGAGAGAGAGAGAGAGAGAGAGAGAGAGAGAGAGAGAGAGAGAGGGGGGGGGAAAAGCAAGACATGCATTTTACAAGAGGTATGCAAAACTAAATTTGAATCCCATCCTTTCAGTGTCAAGCAGACGAGACCCTCACCATCTTTGAGCTTGTGATGACAGTCGAGCAGATCTTTGCAGACTCGAGCCGGGTTCTCCCGTGATCCCAGAGGCTGTTTGATGCTCTCGATCACCGTGCTGAGGTACCGCAGCGTCTTCAGTATCTCTGTGTTCTGGTCTGGCAGGCTCATTTCTGTGTTCTGGAAACTCTGGTTAAGAATGGGGGGAAAAAACAACGTTGTCAAACTCAGCCATTGTTAGACGAACCATACCAACGAATGGCCGAGAAAAAACAGCGTCCTTTGAGTGAGTGTATTAGTGCCATACCTCTCTCCGGAGGGCCTCATTCATGACGGATACATCGTAGACCGCTGATTCATCATATATCAGTCTCTGTAGGGTTCAAAATTCAACATATTGACTTTCATGAAAACATAACAGATTCAGTGAACCGTTCAAGTGAAATATTTTAATCTCAGGGGCTTGTTCATTGTATGGAAAACACGGCAGTTTCAAAACGCGAGCAGTTTAGAAAGGAACTCCGACAGGGTAAGAATACACATTAATAACAGGGAAAAGCAGTAAAATAATTCTTGCATCAATAAACCGTGGCATTCTTGACTTCGGCAGGGGAGAAGAATACCACATTCCACTCAGTATAAACACTACCGTTATCACATAATATGTGTCAACAAAGAAAGACATCTGATACACTTGTTTTTTAAAGGATTCTCTTAGAAGTGTTTGAACAGGGCAAGGTCACTCGGAGAGCCAAAAAGCTGCACTTCATCCACATGTTCCGACAGATAAGATATGCGGGGAGGGTTTCTATCACAGTGCCAGGGAAGGATAATCATTGATCCCCTGGCAATGCTACTGAACAAAAGTGTCCTTTTTCAACGAATTATGATTGAAGTGGATGATTTGTTGGCTCATATGGGGTTAAACTAATAGGCGACAAAGACATTATTTGCTCCGTATGCTCCACTATTTCTCTAAAAAAGAGTTTTGAAGCTTGGGTTTGGAAAGAGAACAGAACAAGATGTAACAGGGTCACTCTCACAACCAAAGGGAGATTAACTAATACAATGGGATTAGAATACAGGGTTTAAGTCAAATTGTATTTTACAAAGAACTCAGAACAGCATGACAGCTGTCTTCTAGCTGGTCCTGTCTACCTGTCTGCACGAGTGATATGAAGCACTTACTGTGGGACCGGGAGCACCAGGAGGTCCCTAAGGAGGAAACAAAGAAGAAGAAGATGACAAAATGAGTGACACAGTGTAAAATAACACTTTCTGGTAAACCATGTCTGTGTCTGGGGGCTCTGACAATACATTAGGGGAGACTTTTAAGCGTGCAACCAAAGAACTGGACCAAAATTGAAATCTTAGATCATCCATATGGCATGCCACCAGTAATTTAAGTAAGATTTTTTTATAGATTCTGGCCCTAATGCCTATACTGACTGAATGAATCTTTCATAAGCATACATTGCTGTATTGATACAGGCATAGAGTATGTGTAGAATTAAGCTGAACTGTGATAATGAGGTTAATACTTACTCTGGGTCCTGGATATCCCTCTGGCCCTTGTGGTCCCTGAAAGTGCAAGACATCAGGAATAACATTTACAATGATGCAAAAATGATGAATTATTTTTGAGCTGTTGTGAGTGTGAATACTCCTGCACCCTATAAATACCGCATTACTAGCTAAGAGTAATGTGTATAATGAAAGTACAGCATCACTGTGAACAGTATGGCACTCAACGAACAATAAGAGCCTTATGATTCATTCTTCTCCCTTCGTCTTTCTCAGTATAGAATTTGACTGTATCTCATACTGGACACATCTACTGTGGTTAAATACTGGGCCCTCTGGCTGACTCTACTTTAGAAGCTACCTGGAACACCTGGACTTTATTAGGTGTGTTGGCGAGACTTCAGGAAGGTCAAGTCTATGTATGTGAGAGTACGAACATATTTAACATAATTGGTGTTTGAGAAAAGGCTTGAAAGAGGGGGTACACCACAGTCCGTGTCTGAGTCCGTGTGTATGTGTGTGGTCAGTGCAGAGCCCATTTAAGAATATTACATCAGTTTGCATTGCAACCTGGGAACAGGGATGTTGAAGTGAATCTGTGGATTGTGCTGTGGTTTTTCCATACTAACATTTTGACAAGGCATTTCCTCAACAGTGTGTGAGAGTGGGGGGTCTGAGAGGACTGTGCGGCCCCACAGCGAGGCTCCAGCAACAACTAACTTCACTATGACTCAGCCATGGTGATTTAATGTCACATTAAGGAACAGTCATATAAACAAAGCTACCGCTGGACCCCGGCTAGCGTTTATGCTAACATCTTTAAGCACAGCTTTAATACGTCTTTTTTTAGTGTTTTTTATATACACCCACAATCTGCTTTGAGGTGGCGCCATGAGAACTGGACCCGACAATGATTCTTCTGTAAGGAATTCTAAAGTCTGACACTTCAGTGAAGCATAATCATGATATAATCACACAGTATGTCAGCATGTAATCATACGTATTACAAAGCATTATCATATAATCAGTCTGACAGGTCTTCAAATTATGATTGCTGGTTTAAATCCGATCTTACCATTTCACCATTGATTCCCCTTGGACCCCTTGGCCCCTGTGGAAAAACAAAGGGAAGAAAATGAAAACACACTGTATATAGCTTTGGATCCCACTCTGAATTATCAGCATAATGTGGCCAGTTAATAGACTGGATTTATTTAAAATTATTTAAAAAAAAACTCTCATCATTTCCATTGTCTTGTGATAGTGAAACTTATTATATTATTCTTGTGACCCACACAAACACACACACAGACGCAAACAGAAACTTACAGGTTTTCCCATTGGGCCGATCATTCCTTCAGGGCCTACAGGTCCGGTGAATCCCTGTAACAAACACAGTGGGGTTGAGGATGAGTTAACCAGTCTGAATTTATACATGAAACTCTAACGTTATGTTACAATGTAACTGTTCAAGGTATCGTACGTAATTGTACAAAAGGTTTGCGTCCATATGTTTTTGGTTACAGAGCTGGGTAGAAGACAATTGTAAGTGTTTTTCTGAACCTGGCATTCCTTTTCATATTACTCCTCTACTGGGGGGTTCATCTCCCAGCAGCACATTCGAGGAAAGCCTTCAGTTTCTATTTGTATTAAACTTACCGAGGTCCCCATTGGGCCTTTGGGGCCAGGGAAGCCTTTCCATCCTAAGTCACCGTGTGGCCCCTTGTTTGAAGGAGAAAGAGGTCTCGTCATCAAATGTGGACAATAAGCTGTAGGACTTTTCAAAAAATATATTCATCTGTTGTTTAGCTGCTCAGTCTCTTACCTGTGGCCCTGGAAAGCCCTGCAAACCAACCATTCCCAGATCTCCAGATTCCCCCTACAAGCAAAAAAAAAGACAATGAAATCATAGCAACACAGTAGATTTGCCTTTTACACAGTCATTTTGACATTTAGTATGCATTGACATACAGAATATTCAATAAATAAGGGCATTAAGTATGTGATTGTTTATTCCTTTGTGATGTGATATCCCATTTTATACAGAGAAAAAAATACTGCACACTCTTTGATGCTCCATTTTATATTAATCGCCAACGTTTCACTGAGTGTGCAGTACTTTTTCTCTATGTTTGGATCTTGCTGCCAGTACCGTCACCTCACAAAGGACTGGTGTGCGTTTTCCCCACTCTATTTTTGGAGTAACTTATCCCATGTTATACCCTCAGCTCCAGACACAGTAGAACTTAGTAAGTTGGCCTTTTAAAATTGTCCTTGTCCATTTAAACAGAACAAGGGGCTCACACAAGGGCTTTATGTCTGGATCTACAGTAGCCCCAGCACACGCACGCACACACACACACACACACACACACACACACACACACACACACACACACACACACACACACACACACACACACACACACACACACACACACAGTACAGGGTTAGGTGTCTGTTCCCTATTTTTGTGTCTGAGCACTGTCTGTCGTGCGGGGTGGCAGACACTGTGTTTGTACAGCCAGTCATCCACATCCTCTAGACAGCTCTGCTTACAGGCCAACAACTTTGACCAAAGAAACTCTATTCACCAAAAAATGTAAAAGGATCTGACCCAAGGGCCTGAGTCTGCTCTCTCTTTCACGAGCATCAATGGAGAGAACTAGACGACGGAGGGGAGAGCGAGGGATTGAATGTTCTTTCTTTTTTTTTTCTTCTTCTTCTCTGAGATGTTACATAAGTTAAGTGGTGCACCTCTTTTCTGCAGGTCTCAGGAGTGTTAGGAACTTACATAACTTGGCCTCATCAAGCGGAATGTTTCCATTCCTGCTCTCGCCCAGATCATTTGTTACTCAGCTCAGGGTGGAAAAGTGTCAGACACACATTTAAAAAAAAAACACCACAGATTGGCTAGCTAAACCCCTAAAGCTATATTTAGAAAGGCATTCGATAATGTATATCCGCTTATAAAACACTCGTTTAAGAGCATTCCCAGGGGTGGTATCAATGTAAAAAGAACAATACACTGACCTACACTGTTATGAGTTCGACAATTGAAAAAGATAATCTATGTGTCAACGATACAATGTTTGAATGACCATTAAAGAAAAGGTATGAACCTGACTTTAACCCCGAACATTTGCCAAAATCCATATAGGCGATGACAGACTTTTGTTTTAAATCACATACTCCTGTTTATACTCACTGGTTGTCCTTTGAATCCCAGGTCACCCGTCCTGCCCTGGTCACCTGAAGTCCCCTCCATTCCTTTGATTCCCAAGCGTCCCCTGTCCCCTGGAAGTCCTGGCTCTCCCTGAACCAACAAAGGTCAATCATTAAAAATGGCGGCACAACTTAGGAAAGTGACACCAGATGCATTGTATTACTGTAAAGACACACTGCAGCAATTTGGAATACTTAAGGTCATTGTGTATTGCCATTATCCTTTTTCACCTTCTGGCCTGGAGGTCCGATTTCTCCAATCTGTCCAGGAAGACCACCCTCTCCCCGGAGGCCCGACCGTCCTACAGGTCCCTCTGGTCCCACCAAGCCTCTCTGACCCTGAATGCAAACCATAGGCAATGTCAATGACATGTTGTCAATGTCAAATAAAGAGTATGGTTGTGTTAAAATATAGTATTATTTACAATGAAAATGTCAATCCACAGTGTGTGTGGGCTTTTTTTTTACAACAAGATACAAAGAACACAGCACCCCATGCATCATAACATTGCTCCATATACCATTGGTATACTTTAAAAAAAAAGGTTAACCAGGCTTAACCTGCCCTTCCTTTAAATAAGGAAAACAAAATCAATCTTAATGCCTTTTGAAAAGGGAAATTTTAATGTTAATAAAGATGGTTATTTCATAATGTTGAATACCTGGTCATAATAATTAAAGCGATTAACACTTAAGGGAATAACACTAGATACAAATGTTCCAATGTATATTAATCAATTAATTAATTAAATGCTTTAATTTCAATGTCTATTGCACTTCAAATACATTTTTCCTTAAGTGGCATAGTCACAGCTGTAAACCGCAGTGCTGAAGTCTGCTGGCCTCTCCTGGACATAATGTTCCTTGACAGTGTGTTCCCTGAATGCACCCTCATAACGCACTGTCTGTCACTGAGTAGCCGTCTCGCGCCGCAGACCGCAGCGGTTTCCTGCTCCATCAGCAGTGTGGCGAGGCAGAAGCGAGCCAGTGATATTAGAATAACACATTGAGTGGGTCGTCGCCTCACACACGGCTTTACTGTTCCTCCATCAACGTGAGGGCAGCAGATAAATCAAGAAGCAGGTTGGAATCACACCATTGTAGGCTCACTAGGGCCAACCACCAACCTACAGGTGTTTGGTTAGCTTTTGCATAAGAATAAAGCCACAGTTTCTGACTTTTAAAATGTCCCTCAGAGGTTTAATAAGGTCTTATCCATCCAACCCTCACACAAACGGCAAGCTTTTCATAGGATTCCCAACTTTTTGCAGTGCCCCTGAATGCAGGCAAGTCCAAACGCAACACTGCAGACGTTCAGTGTGATAGATGCTCCCATTTAGCCACTGTAAGCAAATGGATTGAGAGATATGAGATATTATATAATATTTGTATTTGTCTTGCATATCACACAAATCAAGTTCACAACACAATATACACATAAGAAGGAACTATTCAAAGCACATTCTATCTTCTGGCTTTTCCAGGTTTCCCAGGTGAATGGCTGTGTTCTATGTTACTATTCCTACCTCATTGGGTAATGGACTGGATAGTATAACTTATGTTTGACATCATGTCGATTATAATAGTCCTATTGATCTTCATGTATTTAATTGTTCACCTCTGCAATACACAGGAATCCAAGCAACAACACAAATGCGCTTCTGTTCCTTTTCCTGTTCCTTAGTTAAGTAATGCTTAGCTAAGCATGAACTACGCATAACAGCCTAGTTAATGCTTATTAAGTAATCTGATTTACTAAATCCTTATTAATTCTTAATCCTCCATGTATATATATATATATATATATATATATATATATAAGAAAACCTCAGATTTCATGTCACGGCCAGTTTTTTAGTGGATGGTTAATACAGATGAGTCAGCAGCAGCAGGGTTTCCTATTGTTATCAGATGTACATACTTTCTCTATTAAACGGCTGTTCCAAAAGCAGGAGCGTCCAGCAAAAACACCTGTCTGGCGTTTCAACTTTAAACAAGTCTGGCTCCTGAGATGTTGGTGGCATTTTGTCAGTTTAATTACAGGAGGAAAGACCTCTCTGCTGCATTTCTTCCTTGGCGCTCTCTAGTACCAAAAGACTGATAAAGCAGAAATGTTCCAAATCGAATTCAAAAAAGTATTTCCCTTTTACCGTGCAATTGCATCCAACTGGCAATGTGAATAGAAATAAATAGGCAGCAGATAAATAGGAAAAACAACCAATGAGAAGATAATTGAGAATAATTATGGAAAAATGACTAACAAGAACAATGCGGATAGGGGACTATTGCCAGCACAGGCAGAATGAAGCAATAGCACAGTGTCCTTCCCACCATGGAAGCATGGCGTGTGAAATTGAAAATGGGGTTTTCCTGCAGACTTCTCCTGCTAAGAAAGTCCAGAGTGTTGTATAGTTAAAAAGCATCCTAAGAACTCTAGAAATCTGAAGCAGACCGTTCAAAAGCAGCTCACATACAAGAAAATTCCGAAGTAAATTAAGCATATTTCTAAATTTATAGCTACTATTTTGGATAGTATAGGAACCAAAGTAAATATTGGGATTCAGTCTGCAGTCAGTAAGAAACCCTATCATTTCAATCAAAGTAAAAACAATTCCAGTGGCTAAATTATACTTAATTCAACTCAATTAAATTAAATTAAAAAACATTTTTTTCTATCGCATAGTGAAAGAAAATTGCTTTCAGTTTGTGGAACACAAACAACATAAGACTCACATAAAATCACACAAACAGTTCAATAAAACAGTAAAAGCATGTGTGTCAAGCAAAGCTGCATTAAAAAGTAGGGTCTATTTGGCTTTGTTTAAGATTCATATTGCAGTGGGGTGGAAAGAGTTCTTGTAAGTTCCTTTTTGAAGCCAGAGGGACTCCTTTTACACAACGACATTATGTAAATGAAAGGACTTGGCTTTCCCACTCTTGGCTTTAAAGGACAAAGACACTCAGGCATGAAATCCCAATCCACTGTGGCTGGCCACATGTTTGGATAAACCCACTGTGTCGCGACCAAAACCACGCCAATCAAATCAAACGGCGCATTTAGTGATTATTCAATCTCAGCCGTATGTCTCGGTCTGAAAACTGCAGACGATTACAGTTAAAGGAAAGCTTTTGAATGGGAACTTTTTGAATAAAGTCCCTGTTCTATGGGGACAATGTGGCACCAATTAGCATGATGGCTGAATAGGTGGTGTGGTCTATCTGGTGTCTCCTGAGGCAGTTTGTGGTAAGATTACAAGAATGCAATCAATGCAAGATCAAAAAAACAATCTTGGTGATTAGGCTGCCTACAGCATCATTCCACCTCTGATAGTTTTCAGCTGAAATGACTAAACTTATTCCACCAGTTCACTTTCTGTGGTGAGCATTCACACAGTCACTCAACCAGAGCATTACAGGATTTGAACTTTCTGCATGCTTGTTGAGTGAATGGGGCAAAATACAAGCAAAAGCTGTGAAGGAAAGGTCCTTAAATGGTAAAGGTGAGGAGGGTGAATCATTGGCTTCCTATTAAACCCTTCTTATTCAGCCAAAGTCTGCGATAGAGATTTAGCATTAAGTAGATGAAAGGACACGTCCTCTTGAAAAGTTCAGTTATGCAAGTAAATCTTCTGACTCCTCCTGTGGTGCTGATCAAGAATGTTTTGAGACGTTGCCTCTCTGTGTGTGTGTGTGTGTGTGTGTGACTGTGTGTGTGTGTGTGTGTGCGCGTGTGTGCGTGTGTGTGTGTGTGTGTGTATGAGTGTGTGTGTGTCAGCCACAAAATCCCACTCAATCACTGATCATTGATGTATCTAGTGTCTATGCTCAGTCACCTATGTCCTCCTGACTGACCTTAGTAAAACGTATCAGTGAACTTTGCCTTGTATATTTTTTTTAGCAAATGTATCATTGGCGAGCAAGAAAAAGGAACGTGTTAGTTAGCATTTGCCCTTTAGCGTAGCGTGCAAAAGATCCAACAACAACGTGAGATGTGGGGAACTCCAGAAAACTTTTTGCTTATATTCTGCCAAAAATACAAGATGAAAAGACCTTGTTGTAAAGTAAGATCCAATTTCATTCAATTACTTCTGTTGTGCCTTTAAGTTATCAAGCATGGGCATGATTTTTTGGGGGGGGAAATCGAGAAGAAAGAATAGAGGTTGCAGCTTTGAAGCATAATTCCTTTATTTTGTGTGTGTGAGCATGTGTGCGTGCATGTGTGCAGGGAGGTGGTGGGTTTAGATGGAGATGAAAACAACATGTGATACACAACATTAAAACTAAATACAATTCTAATCAGATAGCTATATTGTTGTTTGTATGATGCTGTCGTTGATTACCTGTCGTCCTTGTTTGCCTGGATATCCCTGCAAGCCAGTCAGTCCTGGGGGACCGTCTAGCCCGGGGAAACCCTCCATTCCAGGGAGTCCAATTAAACCGGTCCGCCCCTGGAAAATTTCCACCACAGCAAAAAAATGTCACTCGATCTTAATCTAGGCCTGAGGGGCATTTCACAGACGTACCATTAAGTGCCATGGAATTCTGAGAAGGTTCAAATAAAACATCTGCTATTTAACCGTCCTGTTTTCTGACCTAAACCAACAGATGTTCCTGTAGACACAGAGCTGTTTTTAACACTTAAAGCAAGTGTCATCGTCAAACCACTTCTAATACAGCTGTGGAAAAAATGAAGAGACCACTCCAAATGTTCAGTGTCTCTCATTTTACTATGTACATATAGGCATATGTTTGAGTAGAATGAACATTTTGGTTTTATAATATAAACTACTGATAACATTTCTACCAATTTACAATACATTTTTTCATTTAGAGCATTTTCAATAAGTTATGTAGAAATGAAAATTTGAGAAAAATCCAGACTGGTCTCTTCATTTTTTCCGGAGCTGTATTATTCAAACTCTGTGCAAATCTATGTATGTGTGCCATTGTAACTGTGATCTAAAAATGTCCATTCTTTGGAGTTTGGTACATTTCTGGTGGCTGTGGTGTTTTTATTTAATGTGCACAGTGTGATTTGTGATGTCTTTTTTTGCTGACTTTGTCTATTCCAAGATGCAGTCACTCGAAGTTTTATTTTCTTGAGGTGGCGCTTCACAATACAACACTGTTGCCGCTGCCAGAAATGCATCAGGATATTTTCTTGGGAACAGCCATGCATTACATCAGCTGTGATGTGGAGAAGTTTTAAGTTTCATGATCCTTTTTTTGTATTCAGTAGTGGTACACCACACAAATCAAACATGCAATACTTTTGGTGATGCTAGAAGGGATTTCGCAGTATTTTCTTCCCCATGCCACACTGCATCATCATCATCATCACACAGTTACTCACAATGAAAAGTGCCCTTGATTCTACTGTTTCCATGCATTTGCTTAGAGGTGGTGTGATACTCACTTCAATGCCAGTAGTTCCAGTCAGCCCCCTTGCTCCCTTCTTCCCTGCTGAGCCCTAGATAAACACACACACGGAGAATAAAACACTTTATACATATATCACTCACTCGCCTCTTATTAATGAGCGGAAAATCTCACTTAAGAAAAAGACCATGTTTAGTGTGAGTCTTACGGAGAAACCAATATCAGGACTGTTTCTATAGTCAGTCCGGACTGTCGAAGAAATATACACAACTGTGCGCTGTATATTTAACACCGCACATGGCATTGCATGAAATTACAATGAGTTATTTGAGTAAAATATATTGCATAACGCTAACACATGGAACCTCCAGTGCATTGTGTTATATTAACAATAACACGCGCTAGAGTATATTATCTTCCTTAATAACATAAACCCCATAGGATTTCTTCCATCAAAAATTATTATATACATTATGCAATACATAGAAAAATGGAAACACATTGAAAATACATAGAAAACTGTAATTGAAACCATACTTTGCTTTAAAAAAAAATCCCCCCTTTTGGCCTTGAGTGTAGTTATGTTTACAGCGCTTACGAGATATCCCTCAAGGAATTCTTTACTGAAGCTGTTCATTTTCAAACAGAAATACAACAGATCCTAAACGTTTCCAGTCTCACCATGGAGAATGTGAAGTAATAAATGGCTCCTAAATGTATATGGGTCTATATGGTGCACAGCAGTAGCTCTGTCTTACAGTACTTGAGTTGAAAGGTTAGCGGTTCATGTCCGGCCAACAAGTAGTTCACCTACTGGGCAATGCTGGGTTGCCCTTAAGCATGGCACCAACCCTATAACTCTCGACTATCCTCTGTATAGTAATGTATGTGTATAGGTCCTGGTTGTGCGTGCGACTTTTTCAGGCCTGTGTGTCATATTACAAAAGAGTGAAATAATTTGATTTCCTATAGGGGATAAATAAAGTAAATAAGTACATTTATTGTTTTTAAGTAAATAAAGTAAATCTTCTTGTTCTTCTATGTTACATGTGTGTTGAAATGGTTAAAAAGTCAATTTCAGTTCAAGCCAAACTGATCAAATTAAAATAAATAATCCCATACTATTTGAACTGCTTACAAAATCATTCTTACATAAAAGCTGTTTCACATGTGGTATCTGCAAAAATATTTTCTATTACACTTACTAGGGGCTTTGTGAAATTTGATCAAGGACCGTTAACAATAACCATATTATACTGTATAAGAAATAAGAAAATGAAGTTATTTCATCAGAAGGCCTGTGACAAGGTTAAGGGGTCTCCTCTTCACCCGATAGTCCAAACCTCCTGGTTTTCCATACAAGGAGATAAGCTGAATTTCTCTCCTTAACTAAAATTCCAACATATCTGATAGGAAATGATTTACCCCAAAAACACAAACAGCTCAACATATTTGTGCTAGCATGCTCATCTGGTAACAGGTGAATAATCAAAATATGTTTTTGGGCCAAATATGTGCTGTGGCTCTTTCATTCTGGCAGCAAACCCGAAGGATTTCTACATTTATTGTTTTTCTAAGAGTGAAAACCCCATTTTGAATAGAAAAACAACCTGATAGATAGTAGTGAGACACATTCCGAAAGAGGCCATTCCATATTTCAAAGATGGAGACCAAGTTTCATTACCTATTCAACGTTTTTTGCTTTATACATGAGTTAAACAATGTACATAGATGTACAGTAAGTTTGATTGACATGGACTCACCAGAGCTCCTGTTTCTCCCATTGGGCCTATTTCGCCAGGGAGGCCTGGTGTTCCCTGAACAAAGCAAGAAAATAGACAAAAACACATTCAAATAATAATACTAAGATGCTGAATCCAAACTCTGCTTACATGATAAACTTAATTAATACAGCATAACGGAGGGATAACAAACTTGTCAAATTAAATAATGAAATAAATGGAATCAAATCTTATCAACACTGCTTCGTAATCTGAGTCTGTTCATTTTGGACACTCCGTACAGAACACATAATAGGTGAGCTCATAATCTAATAGGCAGGATAGCACTCCAAGCACATTCACTCTTAAAGGGACAGAACCTTCTAACTCTAGGCCCTACTCTTGTGTGGCCCCTAGACACAAAAAGATGTCAAAGCTGATATATATAGTACTATTATTATATACTATGAATGTACTAAAGACATATAGTGACTTACCGGTGGGCCTTGTGGTCCAACAGCTCCACGAGATCCAGTAGGACCAATATGACCCTGAAACACAATTTGAATATACAGTATAATTATATTTTCCTCAATGATTCCCATTTGTTAGATATCTACAAGAGCTAACACATCCATGTCTAATCCCATTCTGTAGGAACGTCATCAGACCCAAAGCTAAATTGTTGCTCTTTCTTTTTGATGTCTAATCTTGATGGTGTATTGTATGCCCTTGTAAGGCCCTTTGGATGGCCTTGTGTATGAATTGTGCTATATAAATAAACTTGCCATCGCCTTGCCTATTCATCAATGTATGAATTGTAGGTGCTGCATTAATCAAGACAGGTAAATAGGATCTATAAAGTCTGCCCCTGCACAAATAAAATGCAACAAAAGCCGAGAATGACCTTTTAGGGTACTTAACGGAAGACAGGGGAATGATGACAACATTGTCAAACTAAATGTGAACCAAGGCTGGAGCTGAAAATGGAGGTCAAGGATTATATAGTGATTGTTTTGCAGGACTGCAATTGAAACAGTTACACACAACACGTTTGTTACCCAATGGTTTCCATAGTTTTACTGATCAAAACAGTATATTTTTATGATTAGCTAAATCAAGTGTGTTTGCCTGTTACGAATTTTGAAGCTACAGGACCCATTTGTAAATCCATTCACAGTCTCACAATAAACACCATCTGTTCGCATTAAAGTAACTCATATATCAACTTGCGTGCACGGCGAATGCGTGCATGCGTGTAAACTTTTTGAGAGCAAGGAATCCTGGGTTTGCGAGGCATGAAGTGGCAAAAACAACAGATATTGCTGGGAAATTGGTAATCCTCTCCAACATGTGTGGTCCAGAGCGGAGCAGTGTTAAATGGAGCTCGAAAAAGACCATGAACAACAACCGAAGTAGACAAGCACACAGAGGTGACTGTGTGATATGGGCCTGACGTTGATTTAGTGGTCTTGTCTACCTGATATCCTTCATCCCCTGGCTCGCCACGCTCTCCTCGCTCTCCACCGGGCCCCTGTAGTAAAAACAAATGCACACACATGAACACACACATACTGTATATAATATGCATGCCTTCATGTATAGCCACACAGCTTAAATTGAGCTGGGGCAGCTACTTTAAGACAGTGGGCACTTCTCAGGCTAACGCACAAGCAACATTATTCTTAAATTGTGACCTATGAGTCTGGATCTTAACTGGAATCAAATGAAAAGGCGTAATTCCACCGTGAACTTTACTTTAGGTAAAGGCTGCAGCAAGACACAGGCTACCATTGTGTATTTCTCATGCTATGTTCTCCAATCCTGTGCCAACTTAATCTAGTGCTACTCATATTGTACAATAGGTCGCTATCTATACCTGTTGCTATGTAGCTCAATGTCAGTGGTCATGTCAAGTTCCCGGAAATGTGTTTGGAAATGTACGTAAGTCATGGTGATGTATAACTTTGAACTTTTCAAAGCTCTTAAGACTAGTTAATACTTCCTAATCCTCTTTTGATATTAGTCTGAGAATGACTTTGGTCTTTTTGGGTGTGCTTTCTAACAAGCTGAATCCTTGAAGTAATTTAGGATTTAAAACTGTTTAAACTTTTTTTCTATCCATGCTCAGCCTGCAATGAACACAAGCCGTCCGACCCACACAGTCAGTATGTGTGCAAGGTTTAAGAATAGAAACACATTGTTGTAGTATTATTAATCTGGTGGGACAAAAAAAATTACTCAACGTGCTGAAATCAGTTAATCGGGATTAACGTTTACTTCCGATGTCAATCTGGTGTTGTTTCTGTGCATACATGTAGGCCTATGTATGCAGATATGCATGTATGTATGTATGTGTTTACGTGTTTTTTACGGGAGGGTGGGGGTGGAGGAAAAGGATGGGGGAGATATTGACATGTTGTGCACAGTTTGCCAACCCATCCAAAATAATAAAATTATGAAAAAAAAGAAAGAAAAAAATGAAAGGAGAGTTTAAAGGAAAGCAAGACCTACTGGTTCACCTAAGGGCCCTGGCGGTCCTGGCGTCTTATTGTCCTCTCCTGGATAACCCTAGAACGGAGCAATAACACAAACAATGACAAACTTACCTGAGCATTACCTTGAAGAAAAGTAGGCCTCAAACACAAATAATTTATATAATTCGATTTCAAACACTAGTGTAGGTATCATATTACCTTTTCACCTTTAGGCCCGGGTGGTCCTATGGGCCCAGTCTTACCAGGGTGACCCTAAGAAAAAAAATTATCTGATTATTGCACTTAACAAAGCAACAGTACCATACCAATACTGGCTACAGCTTGTTTCTTGGAGAAACATGAGTGTCCCTGGCAGCATATGAATCAGAAGTGTTTTATATAAACACAATTCCTGGTAGAGAGGCTCTTCCATTCTGTCACTTAACAATTCAGATAACTGCGTCAAGTGTGAACGAGTCTGAGAGCGTCACTACACAACACGCACACACACGCACTCTGACACAGGCACAAGCACGCACACACACGCAGGCACACACATACACACACACACACACACACACACAAACACAATTTATAAAATGCGTCAACATGAACTTAAGGTGCCCTGTTAAAGTTTATGCAACCTAAACCAACTGATGCTGGTACTGACACAGCTGTGGAGTTGCCTGATAAAAATGGCTTGTTGACTTAACCATGTTTGATTCCACCTCTTCTTTTCACTCTGTTTATTATTTGTGTATTTTTTATTAAATATTAATTTGAATCAAAGGGATAATTAGCAGTAATGAGAGTGATGGGACATATAAGAATGGCAGGGATGATGTGCAATGTCTTCTACCTGAACTCAGCATGTTTCAAGCACATGCCAGGCTTATGGCACATGGCTAACTCAGGGGGGGTGAGTTGGTTAGAAGGAAAATAAATTCAGCAGCTAAGTCGAGTTGAGATCTGCATCTGAAGTTTGTACAAAGTTCTTTGATGCAGGATTACGTTTGATGGATAAACATGGAAAAGCTTTTACTTATAGGGATCTAAGGGAAATCCAGGGTTTAAAAGTTAGTAATCCTACTTTTGGAAAACAGACCAATAAATGTTTAAGCATAATGGAATGTGCTGAGCCCAAACTGTCAGGGTTAACTCCACATATATTCAGTAAGAAGATACTATCTTATCAGAAACATCTGCAATCGTTGTGTGGGTAAATTAATGATTGTGTACGATATTTATGTATTTTGCACAATACAGTATGTACAGTACAGTATGTGTCAATGTAGCTGTAGCTCAGTGGGTATGGTGGTCAACTTGCAACTGCAGGGTTGGTGGTTCGATCTCCTGTCTCCCCGTCTCCCTCTTTCTGATAGAAACACATATGGGTGAAACTTACTGCGTATCCTGCCAGTCCTGGTTGCCCTTCTATCCCCATGACTCCAAGTCGACCCTGGAAGCAACACACAAAAGGAACACCAAATAAGAGTGAATCCGTCCTCGTGTTGTTTGTTTTGCTTTCAGCTAAATATAACATTGGCCTCAAACAGACGCTCTTGCATGCTGAAATGTGTGAGCATGAGTTGTTTTATGGCGGGGATATAAATCTTAACCCCACAGCTATTTCAACATGGTTTTTTAGTGGTTCAGATGGGAAGGGAGCTGCCTTTCTCTGTAAAGAAAATTGAATGGATGCTATCCTCTTTTATTTGCTCTCACTCAAACCTGGCAAAAATAAAGGCCTTTTATGCTTTGTTTTTTAAAGGGTTGGCTATAGCTTTTTACCTTAGTATACGGTAAGAAACCTCCTAACTGGAATATATAAAAAGAGAGATGTGTTAATATGCCTTTGGATTATATTTAGTGCGGTACTATAATTTAAAAAAAGTATATATATTATTGCCTGGAACATTAGGTTGTTGAACGAGCCAACAAACAAACTTTCACCCGGGGAAAGTGCACTGCTAACTTCTACAGGCTACATAGCTAACTGGCAGCACAGTTGCAGCACATTATCAGGTATGTAAAGTACCTGTAAATGGTCACTTAGTTCCATGCAGTATATTGCTTTTACATTTTAACATTGGTCCTCTGGCAAGCTATCAATCAAACAATGACATGTCACTCTAACCAGACTTTAATTTCCTTTTAGTAATAAAAAACTATACACAACACGTTTAACAGAAACACGTTGACATTATTGTTGCCTATTTTCAATGGACTTAAATACAACCACCCATCGCTTCACAGCCCTGGTTCTGACATATAGCTCGGTCAGAGTGAAGACAGCTAGAATGGGAACTTACTGGTGTGCCTCGAGTTCCCCTGGCGCCTTTAAGCCCCGGCTCGCCCGGCTGGCCGATCTCTCCTCGACCGCCGATCTCACCAGCGGCACCGTTAAGACCTCTCTCTCCCTGGGAAGAGACACAGCACGGCAGTGGTGGATGAGAAACACTGACAATACTGACAACAATCCAATATGGAGACTATCTTTTTAAGGTGGAGTCAGCGATTCTGGAGAATACTTGTTGTCAAAATCGCTTTTTGCCAAAGTCATATGAATATCTCTGCACGATACCTGTACGTACTGTGTGTGCACTGAAAAAAAAAGATGGTGTTAATACACAGCCTTGGCTCTCTTATACAGGTATCTACTGTAAACTAAAGGGTATGTAGACAAAAAGGGCCGACCATAGCAAGCAACATGCCTGTTTACAGAGCCTAGGCTGTGTACTAACACTGGATTTTTGTCAGTGCACAGTGCACACGTAGTACGAACACGTAGCAGATCGGGGGGAGATATTCACAGATTTTTGACAAAAAGCAATTTTGACAAGAAGCGTTCTTCAGAATCGCTGACTCCATTTTTTTAACTTGAAAGTCAGCAATGAAAGCACGTTGACAGCAGGAAACATCCACTCTCACTAAGTATCCTTCAGTGTCTCAGTGTTTTCCTCTTCAGCACTTGAGTCAGTCACTTTACAGATGACTCAGTTGTTCTCTGGAAACACTTGAACGCCAAAGAGCCTTGGACTGTGTGCTCTCTGGCTTCCTTTGTTTCACTGCTGGGGAAACGACTGTACAGGAGGAGTGGTGATGGAAGAGGTTCTTACCTTCTTGCCGTGTCGTCCTCTGTTCCCTGGGTTCCCTAGTTTTCCTTCTGGCCCCTGTAACAGGAGATCATTAAATAAATACCACACACGCACGCACGCACGCACGCACGCACGCACGCACGCACACACACACACACACACACACACACACACACACACACACACACACACACACACACACGGAAAATCTGTTTCATAATCAAAGGGAATTAAGAACTTCTGGAGCTGAAACATCAACATCACTTTTATTGACATGATGTATCGTATCCTGATACTGTCATATTTTGGTGCCTGTTCAGAACCCAAGAATCCTGACACTGCAGCGTTTTTATTTAAAACATTGTTAGCGATGTCTATGCATATGTTAAAATAGCGTGTATGTTGTAGTGTACAATGTTGTTCCAAGTGTTCACCAGATTTTTTTTACACATTTTTAAACTACGCAATACTGCTTTCCAAGCTATAACTTTGTGTGCCTTGAAAAGTCCCTGCCTCTCATAGCACATAGCTATATCTGGACCTGGATCTCAAAAGAAACAAGCACTTCGGCTTTGATTTATCATACAGTACTCAACATCCACAATATATGACCTTTAACTGCCCCAGTAGCAAAACATAGACTATAAAGTCTTTGTTGAAGTGAAGGCTGACCCCTACTGGGATACCGGGGCATTATTAGCTTAAGAACACTTATGTAACCTGCTCTGACAGTTGCATGTAAAAATCTATAGATGTGATTTATTTTTGCTATACATCTGAGGAAAGTATGTTCATGATCCATCAATCTCTTAGCAGCATGATATAACATGAATAACCACAGTGAAAAAACAAGAGCAGCAAGTTCTGCAACAACCTCAATGCACCTGACCTTTTATTCACATCTTATTTTTACTCAAATTATGTACAAGAGTGTATTTTCTGAATCAATTATGGTGCCAATATAGGCAACACTTTCTAATTGCCTCTCATTTAAATTAAAGGTGGAGTCAGCTGTGTATGCAATGCTAAAAAATCTGGTGTCAATACACAGCCTAGGCTCTGTAAACTGGTATGTAAACACAGAGGTCCTTAGCTTGCAACATGCCCATTTACAGAGCCAAGACTGTGTATTAACACTGGTGCTCACACAGTATGTACCGGTAGCGTGTTTGGAGACACTCACTGATTTTTAAAAAGTTATTTTGACAACACACCTTGCTGACTCCACCTTTAAAGTTGTTCAATAAAAAAGGTTTTATCTGACAGTTTGGAAATATAAAATCCACTCACTCGAAAGCCTTGTTTCCCGGGTCCTCCCAGTGTTCCCGGGGGCCCCGCGTCCCCTTCTGTTCCTTTGTCCCCGTGCTCTCCGATTGGCCCACGCTCACCAGGATCACCCTGACAGTGGGAGAGAAACAGTGGAAAAGAGTTAAAAACAGTTCAGTTGTATACTGTATAGTAAGTTTCATATAACCAACAGATAGATGTCAAGAGGTCAGACAGCCTGAGTTATTCAAAAGCTGACAAAAATGCTTTAGTGTAATGGCCTTATTTGAATGTCCAACTGAATACATTCTATTCACATTTAGTGTGGCATTGTAGGGTTGTAGGATAAGTAGTCTATTGTGGTAATGTTCAGTAAAATCTAAACATTTTTCAGCCCTGAACTTTTGACTTTGAGGAGCTTAAGCAAGTAGAGTCCACGGACAGCTATATAAATATTTCCCCGCTCAAAACAAATTCATAGTTCATTTTGGCTTCAGACTTGGTTTTGTTAGAAAGGAGTGAAGTGAAGTTAACGTCTTCGCTGCATTTTACCTTGGGTCCATCTTTTCCTTGAGGGCCGTCTTCACCATGGGGACCAGGGGGGCCCTACAAACACAACAACATTTACAAAAACAGAAACGTCATGGTTTTGAAATGTGACGAATCAGCACGATTACATAATTATCCCTCCTCCTCGGCTTCATGAGAACTGTGAAATCCTTAATTGTTCAGAGATGACTGATAGTTCAAAGTAGGCCAATTAAGGTCACACTATCTGCACAGCTAGATATCACTACAGGTAACTCTTTGGCCCTTTCCCAAATGACTCCCTATGCACTCCCACTCCGTGAGCGAGTGTGACTCGCTGTGGAGTCACCCTCGCGGCTGTGGAGTGCCACTCGATCATTAAGGGGAGGGTATAACAACGGCGCGGCTTTGGCAAGCCCTCGCCTCTGTCAGACGGAAACAGGAAGAAACCTGGAGACACTAGTTAACTGTTAAGTCTTTATTTCTCACCCTAAAATAAAATTCCACCACTTTTATATTTGACCTGAACCGATCTTTACATTCATAAGCTACGCATATGAGAGTAAATGTAGTATTGAATAAAAACAAACTCACTCCCATGATTTTTTGGCTGCATAATTTATTTTTTGTTAAACATTTTGTAACTGCATATTCTTAATTTTACCAGCTCAGTCTGTAGTGGAGAAAACGGGTGGGTGATCCGCTGTTTAATTATCCTTTTAGTTTACATGCACAGCAGCATACAAAACCAGGGAAAAGAACAATAATCTGATAAAGCATGTATTCCACTTGTCATGATACGTTAATCTGCCATTTCGACCCGCAAATCGCGGCAGTTAATTAGCGTGCATAAATTATAATGCACTGCAAGGGTGGTCATAAATAAGAAAAGTCATGCGCTCCAGCTGACTGACGTCACCGCCGCTATTACTACCCCTCATTGGCTTTAACAGTAACACAAATCTTACTAACAATTTAAGGAAATAATAATCACTGTCACTTAAATCAAATCAACAAGTGTAAAACAACATGTTAGTTCTAAAATTGTAGGCTACCCTCTGGTTCCGTCATTTAGGGCTATGCATAAAAATAAACAATCAAATGTCTGTTTGAGGTAAGAGAACGTTTCATTTATAATTCGGGAAACAAACTCCATGGAACTCTCATTTGTAAGTTGGCTCCTCCATTCCGGACTTAATTGATTGGCGGACACCTGTGTCAAACGTAGGGCTAAGCCACTATCGATGCAGACTCGGTGATCGAGGGCTTTATAACCCACTCACACTCGAGGCTCTGTGGTTTGGGACGACACTCAATATGGCGGGCCCTCCTCGCGAACGCGCAAACGGAGGGATAGTGGATAGGGATAGGGTGTAGGGGGTGGATCTAGATTGGGCCTTTATAGTGTGTAATTGCTGTCGCCCCCATGAGGAATTCTGATGCATTACAACAACACTGTCAGCACGTCTACATGAGGTGAGCCTTTGGAGATCAAGTGTGGATTTTCTACTGTACATCCAGGTTTTTTTCTTTAAAAAAAAATGCACCATAGTCCTGATGTTTGAAAAACCTTGTTGAAGAATGTTGAATCTAATTATGTGGGCAGGGTTAGAAAGAAGAGACTCGAGAGGTCTCTAAGTGCTATTTATATGGTCAATCAGACAAAAATAAACCTGTATCTGCTTTCTTCGGGGCCGGAAAGATTAGACATGCCCGTCCCAATGAGGGGGAGTAAATAAATGAGTGGGGTTAGATTTACCCAAACACAAGGCAGGAGGGGGGGGGGGGATTAGTGGCTCGTCTGCAGTCACTTACTCTGATTCCTTCCTGTCCCTGCTCCCCTTCGGCTCCCGGAGGACCAACATCACCCTGCAGGGACACACAACAACACACAGGGCTGTCTGAATGTCAAACACACACTTATATCTGCATGCACACCTATCGTTTAACTCAGTGCCACAGTTCTGTCAAATACAAAGTCTTGTGAGAGCTGAAAGGAGGTAGGGTCTGGAACTCTGCATAAAAAAAAACGTTTTCTAAGGCTGGATTCACACTATATAAGCATTACTTCTGTTTTATTTATTTACGAATTTATCACTGAAATGTAATTTTTTTTTGTTTGGGGGCTGGGGGGCTGAATTGAACTGATCCAAAGCATTGGTTTACTGCTACTTCTGTAAGGAGGCATGGCTGGATGAGAAGTGGTGGCATTGTGATGTGAACGGCTTCACACAAAATGATTTCATCCAACATTTCAGGATGTCAAGGGGTGACTTTGAACAACATCTGTCGAACAAGGGTGACAAAATGTTGATCTAGAGTTATGTCAAAGTAGATTGAAGTCCAATATGACCGTTCAGACTGTGGTCGCACTGGAAAAATCAGACCTGCATTGGATTTAGTACGAGTTCCCAAAGTGGCATAAACAGAATGGAAAAGATTTGAATTAAAGTATCTATGAAGATCATTCAGTTTCTGCTCAAGGGGCATCTTCAGACAAAAGCTGTAGTGTTTTTACGACAACAGATGTTACTCGTCATAAATGATCATCAGATGGAAATATTTGACTGTTTCATAAACATTTAATGGTTCCTCGTAGGAGGTTTAATGTGAATGATCATCAAAACAATTTTGGCCACTTTTTCCTGCAGTTTAAAGGTGACGTAACGGATGCAAAAAAGGCAAACTTGAACTGACCATTAATCCCGGCTCTCCGATGGCACCCATTTCCCCCTCTGCTCCAGGCCCACCCTACAGAGATGGGACAGACAAACAAAGAGCATCAGTCATGTTCCATTTGGTCTGTAAACATAGCACACTATACAAAAAATGTTTTTATGATAAATTGATAAATCGTTACGAATATTGAATGAAAAGTACTTCAGATCCTTGTTCTCCATCAGGTCCAGCCTCCCCAACAGGTCCTTTGGGTCCCTGCAAGAATAATAACCATCAAGAAATGCTCTAAAGACACAAGTTGAATGGTACACTCATCTCATTGTTGCACTAACTAATCACAGTAAATCGGGGGAATTGAACACCAAAACAACATAATACACAATTCCAGCATACTGTATAATGCCAAAATAAACAAAAAATTCATAAGCCTGCAGGATAGGGAAAGCTCGGAGCTGAGAATGCCTGGAGTGAAACTGAAGACAGGCCAAGGGCAAGATGAGACCCATAACCTAAACAGCGTCACCGAATCCTCCCAACCCAAATAAATGTTTGTATTATGATTGTTTGACATTCTTCATGTCACTGAGGGGTCGGCAGATTTCCAGAAAATCTGCCAAGAGCTTGACGACTAATCCAAGAAGGTACGAAGGTGTGAGGAACGCTGATAGATAAAGCAATATACAAAGACAAATACAAATACATTTTCCTTTTTGTTTAATTTCCTGTAGCGAAACATAATATTCATTGACCAATTCCGACCCTGACGGCTTCCTTTCTGGCAAATTTTTGTTAGCAACAATGATTCAAGAGGATGTTATCTTCCACACATACTGTAGATTTCACAATTGTTGGTGTATTTTTTTCAGTTTCCTCAAACAGCAGCGTCAATGCAACAGTAAGAAGACAGCTACTTACTGGCTCACCGTGGGGTCCCCTCTCCCCGCCGCTTCCTGGAATTCCTGCTTTGCCCTGGAAACACACACAACTTTAATCATTAATTTGTATTATTACACAAAACAAGCATGGGGAAAAACCTGGTTCTGGCCACAGTCATATTATCATCATTAACGTCATCATTAGCAACATACCTACACACCATTATGAGTGTAATATTTCAGTGTTGTGTATTGCCTAGAGAGGCATGATGCTGAAAACCCTTCGATGCAATATAAAATCCACTGGCTTCCCTGCTTTTTTTAGATCTCTTTGTTGTAGTTCAAACATTTTGTTGCCAAGTTTAGACAAGGCATCCTAATTTGAAACAGGGTTCACTTCCAACATTACACAGAAGATGCTAGTTCATTGTGTAAGAAAAGAGATAGCGGCTTCTTCCAAGCATTGAAATGAATGTGAAGTTTGATGAGGCAACAATAGATTCAGTAGCATCAACCACTAGGAATAGATTGTTCCACATACATATTTGTCTAACACAACAACATAACTCATCATAATTAAGACTCAAATACCTTTTAAGTCTATTCATTGAGTAGATATGACTCGGAAAAGAAAATACAAAAATTGCAAAATGAAATATTCAAATAAATCAGGTATTCAAAGAGTGAAGTTGAATCAATTGAACTAAAGGGAAATTAAATGAGAAAAAATGCCTTGAAATGTTTTTACAGCCCCACATACTATGTTGTGAAAATTGCCGGTGAGAGTTAATTTGAAAAGTGAAAGGGATGGAAGCTATGTTTATAATATTTTAGAGATACAGGAAGATTTATGGAAAACTAAAGTATAATACAGTGCCTTTTTGAAAACACCCACAATCCTTGACAAATGCATAAACTTCACAATGGCATTGAGTACTGAGCAAAATGGGACAGGAATCGCAGAGTGTAGAAATGTTCATGATAGAATTTGAAGGAAATCCTATCAGACACAAGATGGCGCTATCAGTCCAGAGGTGGACAATGCAAATGCTGCCCTGATACAGAAGATACCCAAAGCAGTGCCATTGATAACAATCAATTACTGCATATTTCAAAGCTAAAGTCAGCGTTAGAAGTAACTGTTCACTCTGAAGTGGAGGTCAAAACACACAGTGACCTGTGTTTGAAAGCTGCCAATGTAACAAAAAAAAAAGGTTTCAGTGTGTGCATAGGAAAACAGGTTGCAACTAGTCCCAAGTATGTGTGTGTGTTGCTATGTCCATAGTGTGTGCATGAATCCATGTGTGTGGATGTCCACATGGCTTTATCTGAGAGTAACAGGCATGCAAATGTCTACGTGTGTGTTGGTTTAAAGTAATTATGAAAAAAAGACTCAAGTTTTCAATGTTAAGCCGATACATGATTAGAGAAATTACAGAACTCGCAATTTGTGAGTTTCAAATATGGGAAAGCAACACTGCTTAAGCATGCAGATGTAAGAGCTTTTCTCTGACTGAGGATTGTCTTAAGTAAGTCGTGGCTTTTCTGCTCTGTAAGAAACATACAGTGTACATAATGATCATCGCTTGACTACAAGACATGGATCTGCACTGGAATCTGCTTTTGATCAGTTTTTGTTTGCATGCCTCCACCATCTGTGAAGCATCAGTTATTTTATCCTTTCACAGTTCAAACGCATTGAAGGCACCATCTTTAATTTTTCTGATGGTAAAAACAACATTAAAAAAACCCAAGGCTTTGCAGGCAAAATGATCCCTGGAAGCTGCCGAAAAATGTGTTTTGTGTTGCACTCAAACAAGACACTGTAGTCAATGAAAGTAGTTTTGTATGCGTGTCTTACATAAAATTATTAATGCTAAAATGACTAACTTCTTCCTCTGGGGTTGTTAAAATGCCATCCATGCAGCTTGCTGATTTCATCCACCATTTTTATTAGTACGGGCACGCATGTCAGCATTGTAATAACTAACAAGAAATTGATGTAGAGAAATTATAAATATATGTTTGTGGTAAACCGCTTTGCCATTACATAAATTGCCCACCAGAGAGCACTGAAAAGTTTATTGTTCAACTGTACATTGTGCTTCTCCATACTTCTCCATACATATCTGTACATACTGGATATGTCATAATAATTATTGAATATGACCATTTTCTAAAGGTTTGGGTCAAAAATGTATTGAGAGATTAAGAGACTCAAAAATCCAGTATCAATGAAAATAAAATCTAAATGGCTAGTAAAAAGCGCAATACCCTAACACAGACTCTTGACAACTAGACATAAAAATACAAAGACAGTTTGAATAAAAACAATTGTTCCGGTTTAATGGCTGAACACACAAATAATCAAAAGATTCAGTCGTTACAAATTGATTTCAGCACTCTCTATGCTGAACGAAAACCACCAACAAACACCAGATGAGCGAGGGGAAATCCATTCACGATTTGATTATGAGCCTGCAAACAGTGTCCTCTTGTAACTCTGACAACTTCCTCTGGGGTGACTTTATTGGTGCACACTCCCTAAGTAATAATTATACATATTAAAGGTGAGAGGAGGATGTGGAGATGTTTGACAAGTCTGTGTGGTCTGCTGGCTTCGTGCTTAGGTGATGAAGATAATTAAACCTTTTGAAAAACAACTTTAAAAAAGGTAAACATTGCTTACGTGCTTCCCATGGGGGCCTCTCTCTCCTGGACTGCCAGCCTTGCCCTGAAAGAACAGAAAGCAGTATTTGCATGATTAACATGAAGTTTCAATCAACCCAACTGCTTTGAATATATTTGGGGAAACACATTCATCTTCAGCGTCTTATGATTGGTCGGTTTTGCACTGATAGGATGATATGCCTCGTGACAAAATTTGCAGCAACATCAATATCTTGATTAATTTTTTTGGCTCCCTTGGGTCTTGATTAGACTATTTAAAATGTCAAATGTCTTACAATTTCTCTCAGGGGAATACAATATCTTACTGGTGCAACTAGAATCAGAAATGACTATGTTGTTAATCTGGTCAGAGGCATTTGATTTAGTTTGCCCCCCCAAAATGTGTCAAACACTACATTTTCTACACATTTATTATTATTATTTTTTTTAACCTTTATTTATACAGGTTAATCCCATTGAGACCGGAGACTCTTTTTCAAGGGAGACCTGTTCCCATTCCCACGTTACCATTCACACACATTCATACACCGATAGCAGGCTTACTATCAACATTCACACATTCTTGCTTTATGGTTTACCTTTCAAGCACCAATGTAAGGTGGAAATTTCTTTATTCAATCCGAGTTCAAGAAAGTCAGCGCAATCGTGAGGTCTGCAAGGTTGAGATTATATGGTCCATTTTAGGGGGGTCGAAAATCGTTGTGAAATACAAAGTTACAGGTAAGAAGGGTATATACATTTTTCGACCCCCTGAACTATCATGTTTTACCTCTTTTGCGAAGGCGGATGTCTTCCATATTTTTTTTGATTGGGCAATATGTACCTCTTCTTAATATTGAGGGGAGACATATCCCCTGCATCCCCCCATCCTGAAATATATCCCTATGCGCATGCACATTACATGCAAACGCCTAGGATGGCTGTAATGAGATGCCTCTACACTTCTGGAAAATGGGAGATTTCACTTTAAATCCCTTTAATAAAACGAGGCATGACAGCCAAATCTGTAGCCGGATTGTGTTTCACTCAGCTAGATTAGCTAAAATACAAAATTTAGGTTTATCCTGCTACTCCACGGAAGATTTAGCTCAGCTTTCCGTTTCGGTAGAACCTGATACAAAGACGAAGACACAAAGTCCCACCCAATAAAAACGGATTTAACTTGTTTACAGAGGCCCGAGGGTGATACTAGACGCCGGTGTAATGTTTGTAATTACATGTGGCAATGTATTTCACATGAGGTGAATCAGTGCATCTTTAAAAGGGATGCGTGTATGTAAACGTGGATGTTTCAGGAAGAGTTCGTTTTATTACAATAATTATTCTTGGCTTCGGATGAATGAGGAATCAAATAAATGTGCCTGTTCATTTCATCATTGTGCCAAAACATTTACAGCATCATAAACTTTCAGCAGGCACCTTACAAGGGATTTCAGTGCTTTGAGTATTACATTTATAATAGTCTTCTATAGACATTCGCTCTTTTCCAAATAAGCTGAAAAGCGATGTTATTGTTGAGACAACTTACTATGAATCCTGGCTCGCCTTTTATTCCATTTTCACCCCTTTCCCCCTGTAGGGAAAAACACATGACACGTTTCGGAAAGTTAAGTTACAAAGAAGAAAAATATAGAGGGACTAATGAAATTAACCATTCATATGCTGTGACAAATCATTTCCGAAAAAGTGGCATTCCGTAGTCAAACAGATAATGCCACCTCTACTAACATTACAAACGTACTTTATTGATGCACATGGATATGTTTTTTTAACAGGGTGGTGTGCATTGTTTACCTTGGTTCCCTCGGGGCCTGGTTCTCCCAGAGGGCCGTCTGGACCCCGCGGACCCTATGCGATGGAAACATGAAACACACCTTTGAACATCACTCAACAAAGAATGAGCAGTACAATACATTTAGCATCAAAGCAGCATCATGCAAAAGTTGACATATGTACAGTCACCTCTGAATTAGCACCAGAGACAAAGTAATTAAGGAGGTATTCTTGGTTGTCTACTTGGGGGGTTTTCCGCCCTGATGCTGCAGCCTGTACCACTGCCATTAACATTCCAGGGGTTTCCAAGCACCACACAGGTAGAGGTAGGGTGACTGATAACGATCTCTAAATAGAACAATGCAATACAAAGACCCTCCCCTTTCTAGCCCTGTCCACTTTAAGCCAATCTGTTATTTGCATCTTGTCTGTTATATCTCTTGCTCTGATGTCTCTATACTTTGCCTAACGCGCAACTATTTAAGGTCACTCAGCTTCCTTTAAGCTTCAAGGCAGACCAGCTAGGATGTATGTTTTTTAGATGACCAATGCTCCAGTAATGCATGTTTAATGTTCAGTGAACATCTCCTCACGATCCGCTACCTGTCCGTTTTTTTTTTCCAGCACACATTACGTACAGGTGATCATGAGGAAATATTCACTAACTTTGACAAAAAGTGATTTTGACAACAAGCGTTCTCCAGAATCGCTGACTCCACCTTTAATTACCACTATTAACATGTATGGCCATGTTAGTCTGATAAGTAGTCAGACAACTTTTTAATAATAAACAATGTGGACAGTCAGAACAACTACAGTACTTTGAAAGTTTTTAAATATCTGTTTTCCTCTGAGGACAATTTAATTCAAAACCAGTGCAGGTGTGTGCAAACTAAAGCAAGTGCACTTCCCGAAAATGTTGTATAGCTCAGAGGGTAAACAATGAGCGATACGCAAGCAGTGCATGGCAACTTCATTCTGCATCCTTACATTCCAAGGTAAATCTCCTTATCCTACATCCTGCATCCATAGCGCAACAAAGGATGCAGGCTTGTTTCCAAAAACATCAGCGAGCACGGGAATATGTGACTTTGGTTTAAATAAGTAGCTTTCCCACTGTTCTTCACTGGTTCTGGTCCCTCAACAAGACGGGAAATGCAACCACAAGCGCACACGTGTATTAGATGACAGTAAACAACACAAGCGCTGGCATGTTAAGTGCTGCCACATGCTTTGCTTGGCAGAATTTGCCATTGGAGTAAAACAGGAATGAAGAGAGGATGAAAGAAATTGAAATATGGATAATGGAGTTTGGTAGTAGGCAGTATTCAATCTGTTGAAATAAATAGTGTTTATGCATTAGCTGAAATGGACGCATAGTGAGCTATAGCCAGGGACATGTTTGACAGTCTGGCAGTGGGGTGAAGTAAACAAGCAAACCATTGCTTAAGGAAAGGTATAAAGTTAATTAAAGGCAAAACTAAGAGTTAAAAGGTCTAGTAAAGAGGACCTCCCATGAGCGGTTGCTTACAAGCAATTACACCAAAGTGGTGAGCAAAGGAGACACTGAGAAAAATAGAAACTGGCAGACACTGCCAACAACCTTAGAGCTCTGTACAATCACGAGGGCCTGAACACTGATGAGACGCTGACAGCTTTCAAATCAGTACAAAACGCAAGAATAAAATGTGCATTCGACATAAGAACCTTTCTTGTTTGTTCGGCTGATGGCATGTTTATGATACAACATTTTTACCATGAAAACTAAAACTTGAAAAATGTGCACGTTTAAAAGACTAAAATAGCTTTTGTTTATTGTATACCATTGAGGACCAAACTGTTCATATGCTCAAGCACTACAGTATGGGATATGTAAGTCAACATAATAGGATTATTGTGATTTGCAGACCCACCAATTTGGTTCTACACGTTTTAAATCTAGACAGTTCAGATGAAATATGTTCTCCTTTGTTTGCTCTGCTCTGGTGAACTAGCTGATTAGAGTTGACATGATGTAAGCCTTTATCTATCATAATCATTTATTTTACTTATTCATTCCTCACCTAAAGGTGTCATTCTCTTCTTAACCACACGGTGTCCCACCAGTATTACCACAGCATATCCATTTAACATTTCCATAATGTCTTTCAACCTAAGATTCTTTGGGGTTATGAAACAGTTGTAAATGCACCTATAAAGAAGCTGGGCCAAGTGGAAGGACAAGCACATGTCTTATAATTGCTTTAACCTCTAGCTTATGGGAATAGAGCTGTGATGTGAAACAGACAACCAGGGATCTCTATGGGGAAGTTTTCATGGTCACCATTGAGTTGTGGTAGGCTTAACAGCTAATGCAGCTCTTACCCTCCTGCCCTTTGGCCCAGCGATGCCTGCACTGCCCCTCTGCCCCTGTAGACCCTGTGAGAAGAAAGAAGACAGGCACAAGATGGAAGACAAGAGACAAGAGTTAAGGTTGGAAAACTGTAGTAAAACAATGGATACATTTAGGAAGATTTCATAGAATTTTTTTGATATGATGCAGTTAGACCAACTTAAAAATACATTGAGAATATTTCACCAACCAAACATGGCAAAACCTCTCAATACATATTTTGTCCACACTTACACTAGTCATATAAACGTAATGGATGAACAGCAAGGGCTTCACTTCAACTATTTACCACAGTCAGTCAGTGAAGACATGCAGTGCTGTTGTTTACACAGACTTGGACTCAATTGTGGGAAACAGGAAAACTGATACATTTAAATCACCCCTTGATTTGTATGTGTTTACAAAAACTGCAAAAGTACTCTATATGACTCAGCTTGAGAGATCAAGTTAAGACAAGCTAGCCAAGAGCAGAGAACATGAGACTCAATGCAACCACGCTTCTCAGTCCATTTACTACCATTATGTGTATGACTCAATCCCAAATGCAGAGGGAGCAAAATAAAATAAAAATGAGGTTCATGGAGGTATGCAAAGGATACATAAGTGTATCATTTATAACATAGGCCTACAGTAATATGGATTTACAGGAAGACATAGCAGTGCAAAAATAATCACTATTTGGTATGACATAGTGGTGATGCGGATATGACACTTACAGGTGCACCTTGCATGCCAAAGTCCCCGGGACCTCCTGGCAACCCTGGATAGCCCTTAGATCAAAACAGGAAGAAAAACAAAAAGTATAGAAAGTTATAGACAAGAAACCTTTTCACTGTGTAATAGCATTATGCTAAACTGGTAATACAAGTGGTTATCATTTTACGAATAATTCATACAATTGAGCCCTTGTTTTTTGACAATGACTGACTAGTGTGGATCAACATCGTAGCTGCAGTGAAACACTGAAATAAAAGGTGGTTACATCTGTGACTGGAAAGGATTAGGACAGTTTTGTAGAATGGTGTTTCATATTAAGTCTTAGAGAACGCTCCAGAATACTGAGAAGAAAAAAAAATAAAAGAAACAGCTGTGTGATGTGCTTCTCATCAAAGTACTTTCAAGCGTCCATTCTCTTCATGTAATAACCTATTAAGGGATAATACCACAATAACAAAGAGTCAGTGTAAAGACTAAGGTGGTTGGGGTTTGCCAGGAAACACTAATCACTGGAAATGCTCTTTCAACAGAAACAGAGCCTCATTAGACGATCAGTTTAATCTTTGTTGAAAGAAACATCACAGTGAACCGGGAGTCCTGGCCAGTGTGGTTCCATTCTAGTTAAAGGTGCAGTGTGTCATATCGAGAGAAGTAAGGCCGATAAGTTTGTCCATTCTGTGCGTCAGTAAGAACATAGTGGTGCAACATGGCGAAATGTAGATATGAAACTCCTATGTAGATATGAAAGGCTCATTCTAAGGTAAAAAAAATAAACCACAACTTTTCATTTTGAAGTGATTATAGTCTTATTAAAACATACTTATGAACATTTTATTTCATTTTTAAGTCTGTTATGAAAAATCCCAATACATTCTAGACACAGCATCTTTAAAACTAGGTCACCAAAAAAAGCCATAACTCTTCACATAAGTCACAAAGCGCTCTCGGTCTCTCTCGCTCTCTCTCTTTCAATCAAACATGCACACATGCAGATACACACTACCAGTGATTCCATCATCGAGCTATTCAACCAGCCAGCCACAGAATTAGTCATCCTCCTCTCTCTCCTCAGCCAGCCAATCAGTCAGCCTGCAGCCGCTCTGCCAGCCAGCAAGGTCAAGACTGGGGCCCAAAGCTACAGACAGGGAGTGAATCCAAGGCCCCCGGACTGCGATGGATGCAGGCCAGCCCCTCTCTCTCTCTCTCTCTCTCTCTGTGTTTCTCTGTGTGTCTCTCTGTCTCTCTGTGTGTCTCTCTCTCTATCTCTCTCTCTCTGTGTGTCTCTCTCTCGGTGTCTCTGTCTCTCCGTGTGTGTGTCTCTCTCTCTCTCTCTCTCTTTCTCTCTGTGTCTCTCTCTCTCTCTCTCTCAGCAATACAGAAGACACAGTAGAAACACGGATGCTCTGGACAGAAGTGTGTTTTTTTTGCTCTGGGGAATCGACACTGTCAAAACATGGTGTGTGTAGTCACATTTTCCACAATAGAGACAGCTCTTAACTTGTGAATTAATACACAGCATTTATTAAATCCAGCTTCAACGCACTGAACAGATTTAGGAAAGGCAACTTAACACGATGAGTCACTTTTATGCTAATTCCTCAATAGCTTTGTCAATGAGTGCTACACTCAGATATTTTTCTCAGTCTTTTCTTTGGTTGACAAAGATGTTTGAAGGGACCAGTTTATAGAGGACAGGATGGTTGCAGTAATGGGGAGTTGGTTGAAATCCCTCACATTTTTCAACACCAGCATTTGAAAAAAGCTATAAAATTGGTCAAAATGAGCTTTAAAAATAATCATCATCATTCTGTCATAGATCAATCATTGACACTATTTTTTATTTGTAACAAAGGAAATTCATCATTAAATTTAACAATGGAAACAGACATCCCAGACTTAGAACATCAAAACAACTGTCAAAATATTCAAACCCAATGTGTGCAAAGTCTAGCCACTGGATTTGGTCAACAAGACCAGACGGAGTGATTCAAAAGAGAAAGAAAAAGTTGTTTTTTTCATCTCTATCCTCAGCATTACTGTGGGAAAATCCATTCGACACGGCGGGATTGTTGAAAAACGATCTACAAAAGTTGCAACATCGATGAGTCTGGAACCTTTAAGGCCTACTGAGTCTGCTTTCATTTTCATTGAACTAAACCCTGTTGCTAAGTACCATCTGCCAAAACTACTGAGTGGTTCGGTTACATATTCATCCTCCTCAGACAGTAGTTTACTGAAAAATGTATTCAAGCTCTAAGACGCTGTTGTAGCTTTCATGATTTATTGTAACACTTTTTTTCCAGTATATAGGCTACTACACTATGGCCCTGGATGTTCACCAACTTTCCAACAAAACAGAACCGTTCCTGAGTGAGTGTACTTACCATTGGCCCCTTCTCCCCGGCTGGACCTGTTGGACCCGCTGGCCCTCTGTCACCCTGGGGGGGAAAAAACAGTAAGAAAGACAATGAGCCCAACACAGCTTCACATACACTTTATGTGTAACTTTATGCCCTTAAATAGAGCAATGAAACTTGAGAGCAGCTTCTTAAATGCAGAAGGTTAGATTGACAGCTGTTCCAATGCAGTGCAGGTACTTTGAAAAACCTGGTCGGTGGCACTCTACACAGTGTGTTAAATTGAAAAGGTAACCCCGGCTGGAGCTACGGGAACATGTTGAGATCAATGGATGACTGAAAATAAGAGTCAACACTCAGACTGCTGGTTAAATCGTTTCACTTGAGCAGGAAGCTTGCAGAGACACTTGTAACGTTTCCTCTGCAGCTGAGGGGCAAAGGGAGCCGAGAAAGCGCCTCAGGGCCTCTTCAGACCACATCATTATCTCTACATGACTTTTTACTGCTCTGTGGCAAATCTCCTTGATACATGCATATAGGTTTGAATACGCAATTGTGTAATATATATGTTAGTGAGGTCAAGATTTGTATTCTCTTTCTCTTAAATTGAAATTCTCTCCTGAATTTACCTTGTAATTACTTCCAATGGCTATGAGGAACATTTGTTTTTTGTTGATTTGAGTGCCCCCTTTGGACAAAAGTGCCCAAGCGTGCGCTAGCGGCACCTGCATTTGTTGAGGAAGTGAGAACGAGAAATTGCATGATGCACCGCGATGAGGTAATGTATTTATATGTGACTATGTGAGATATATAATGTTAATATGACGATGGTGAAGCAAAGAACACATTGATGTAGTACCGTTTATACACACAAGATGTTCCGGTCTGCCTGCTGTAAATGGTTTTGTCGAAGTTGTCGGGGATTCCTCGCAGGGAGGTTCACGCAGGAAGGCGGGAGGGGTGAAAGGCAGTAATGGTAACGTGGCTTTGACAACATTGTTATTGATGTGGATGTGAGAGTGCTGAGTGTTTATGTAGGCATGTGTTGTGGGCCCTCTGGGGACTCATGCCGTGGCTGCTAAACACAGGCCTAATTACAGGGGTCTGCCTCTGACAAGCAGCACCGCTGATAGTGACTGACAGGCTAATGACAGAGGAACACACTCCTTACCTTTTCACCAGGAACTCCCATCACCCCAGCTATCCCAATCAGGCCAAGAGGACCCTGGGGAGGAGAGGAGGGAGAACAATATATTTTATTTTCTATACTTATAATACATGTTCTTTTTTCAAACTATTTCTTCTATATATGCACGCTGAAGGCAAAAGTTCTACATAAAAAAACTAAGCAAAAGCATTTGACACAGATGTCAGTAACCATGACATACTATTATTGATTTGAAATCTGTTTATACAACCCATATGGAATTGATAACAATTGCTATGCTAAAGAAAGGTTGCAACCTTGAAAGGGTTCCTAAAGCTTTTGTGTGAGTCGCGGAACTAAACTGTCTGGCAGGAGACAAAAATAACATGTTTTTTTTTAGTACAATAGGAAAGATTGGAAATTATAAGGGCCATGGCAATTTCATGGCATACAAGTAACTCAATACAGATGACCTCAAAAGGACACATTATACTTAGTAAAGGAGAACAAAACAAATGGCTAATGTAAATATGAGGGGGATATCAGCAGAGCTTAAGCACTTCCAGATCAGTCTGTCTGGAACATGGGGCTGTGGTTTGGACATGTGCCAGCCTCTGCACTGGACAATCCACAGCGCCAGACCAACAGTTATATTTACGACATATACCATTCAGCCAGAAAGGGCAACTTTACTATTTAAAACCCTGTCATTGTGTGTATTTTTGTTGAGGGCATAAAAACTCAAATTTAGTGTCCAAAAAGAGTAAGTATGAGGAGTACACTGACAGATGCGATAAAGCAACATGCACTTATCACACTACTTCAGAACCACAGCACTTTCAGTAAGCCACAGAGGCGCTTTAAGCCAGCAGAATTATTTTTTTTTAAAACAAAGTTATTGTAATAACTCATACGACTGCCCAATTGGAGACCATGGCCTCACTTCTGGCCAACCACAAAATAAAACGTGGTCAAACTGCGGCTGCCTCTGGCTGCGAGGCACAATTTCAACCGCCGTGTTTCCTCTTTTTAGGATGATATATTCACTAAGTTTAGAGGATATGGCATTCAACATGGCTGCTCCTATTACATCTGTATCATTTACATGTTCTTATTTGTTTTCAACCTTTTCGCTTTTTTTGTGTCTAGATAATCAGAGAGTAAAAATACACCCATAAACTACAGATGGACTGTGAGTGAGCACATAACAGACCACTTACTGTACATAAAAACAATGATATTCTTTCCATTTGCTTGTCTGTTAAAAAAGGCCGACAGCCTTAAAGTGTTACTCATGTCCGCAGCTAAAGGGTATTATCCTGTAGAATGCAAGTAAAGCAGTTTGAGCGACGGCTTAGTATCGCAGTGTCTGTTAGGGGATGCAGCCTGCAGGCATGGGAACAGGAGCTCTAAAATTGACATCAAATCCTTTAATTGGGACATGAAGTGGGACAATGTGGTACCCTGTATCACTTAACAGGAGGAAATGGTCTTAAGGGGTTTAAACATGACAGGGCTTTGACATGGGAGCTTTAACAGTACTGTTTAGAAGGTGATCTGGTTTCTCAGACAAAGGCCTAGGTGACTGAAATACTGGTACAACCATTAACTGTAAGTTAAAGGAATAAATATAGCCCAAGTCACATACAGTTAAGGAGCTTTAAGGCTCTCCCTAACTCCTGCCTCTTTACTGAGTAGCTGACGTGAAAAAATCAAAGCCCAGAGGTTGACATGTGAACTACATTTCAAAGTACACCTGCGGTTGCCTATGGTAATTGAGGACCGATGTTCTGTTTTACTAGACGTGAACTGGAGGGTGACTTGAAAATGAAACACTCAGCAGCCAATCTCCAAATTGGCTTAAATAGACTACACTGTAAAAACTTCCAATAAAATGTCACTTGGAAACGGTTTACGGGAGGCCAATATGGTCATACAAGGGGTACAGAGACTGGCAGCATAATGCCTCGTTGCATCGACCGTGGGTCAACCTGCGCTAGTCAGAAACAGCCTTTCTCAGGTTCTTACACATCTCATTTATTTGGAAAGTGATGTAATGGCATTCATTAGAGCCTCCATATGTTTTAGAAGTTTTTTTCTTTTCTCTTTTATTTTCTCTGCATAACCCCATTGCTCCTCCTCGGCTTCAAAGGCCTCTCTCTACTCAGTTAGTACTTAATCCCTCTCATATGTGCACTGCTGTAACACAGTCCAACATGGGCCCGCTTGGTTGCCTCCACTATGCACAGAATGCAAATATTAACATTAAGGGGCCCCTCCGGTAAAGGGGCAGGCATACTTTGGATGTTCATAAGCAGTTGTGTTCATAAAAGAGTTTTTTTTTTCCAAAGGGGGGAACATGTCCCAGCATTTCTCTAGAGTATTTGTTTTGGGAATCAAGCAAGAACTGAAGCATGAAAGAGAAAATAAAGAACTATGAAACTGTGATTTTGCGGTTAATTGTCTCATTTACGAACAACACTCTCCACACAGATGTTTCGGGACACTTGCCAAACTACTTGATGGACGAAGACCAACAACTTTTTTGTGGGTCAACATTTTCTACTCAAGATTTCTCTACTCTTTGTCAACATGCACATACACTAGGATACTTGGACAACAAGAACATATTTGATGTTGTTTAAATTCATGATGCACATGGTATCTAGTGGTGGGAAAATATCTGAATTCCTCTTTAAAAGTGGGGGCAGGAAAACAGCAAGACATCAGGAAATGGCCCTGTGACTTCCTCCCTTAGTTTCCACAGTTTAACCCATAATGAGGCATTGCGTCGTTATCTTAAAGCAATATGTACAATTTTCTTTATGACACACTTTAATAGCTAACCTAAACATTGATGTAAACATGACATTAGATGTTTTAAAGACAGGAACCCAAGCCAATTAAAGTGACAGCACTGCAACACTCTTTACGAGGGATGTAAGGGAAAAGCTTTTAATCTACAGCAGGATGGCGGTTAATTAACGTCGGTCTTGCATGTTACAAGTGTGATAGTAACTTACTTGTGGTCCGATTTTTCCAACATTTCCCAGGTCCCCTTTCTCTCCCTGCAAGCAGAACACATCAAACATGATTAGCTTCCTGTACTTCAGACACACACACACACACACATACACAAACACACACACACACACGCACACACACACACACAGGGCTGTGAATCATTTTGTATTGCTTCATATTGTGGTTTTCCAACAGGCATGTTGATGGCCCTGGAAGCAATAATTTTCTCTCCTGATTAAAAGCATGTTTACAACACAAAAAGCCTTACCATACCATGAGGCCAACAATGCATATTTTAAATATTGTAGTATTCCTCAATATTGTGGCACGATTTATTGTTACAGAAGTCATTATAAAATTGTGCATATACAGTGACAGTACATCACTGAGTGACAGTAAAATCATATGTACATTATGAAAGCAGACTCACCTCTAAACCATCAGGGCCAGGTTCGCCGATGTAGCCTTTCCTTCCAGGTCTCCCCTACAAAAACAGGCAGAGAGACATTATATACACACACACGCACACACACACACACACACACACACACACACACACACACACACACACACACACACACACACACACACACACACACACACACACACACACACACACACACACACACACACACACACACACACACACACACAAGCAATGATTATAACATAAAGCTCACAACATGTTTAGCACATCTCATCCCAGCTGCTTCCTGATAGGACATCTAAGCAAGCCATTTCAATTTAAACCACCTGTAAAAGGCTCGGTTTCAGTGCATGTGTCTATATGTGTGTTGTGTGTAAACAGTATGTGACTCTGGGAGATCTTACAGTAGGGCCGGAGATGCCAGGTGGGCCGAGTGGTCCTTCGTCACCCTGCGGAAACACAGTACAGTTCAGCACACACAAATATTCGCAAACACTCACACTCACACACACACACACACACACACACACACACACACACACACACACACACACACACACACACACACACACACACACACACACACAAACACATTCTTGCATATAAACTTGTCCAAAAGAGAGGTAAATACAGCTGGCACACCAAACAACGTGAACAAATGCACACACAGTTTCATTCCATTTGGATGATAAACCACAACAGTAAAGGTCTCAACAGTTCACCTGCCACGTTGCTGATGATAACTCATCTTGGACAGCAAGATCGGGACAATGATTTATCATCACATTTATTCTTATGATTAAATAACAACAGGACTGAAAAGTAAGATACTTGACACTTGCACTCTTCTGTTCTGATGTAAGTACTGACGCAGATGTGTCGTTAACTACTTTCACTGACAGTTACATTATGCGAAATGCCAAAAATGACACACATACCGTAGCTTAGTAACATAACCATTTCAATATGAACGCAGACAGTCACCAATAATTTTTCAGTTAAGTGATGCTTTCCAAAGGGGTGACTGAATATATTTTCCTAGAGAATCTCAGAAATGATCATATCATTGAAAATATGATAGAAGTGAATACTGTTATGCAATGACACAAATGTTGGCAACTTTCTCATTGTTAGGGATTATAAAACCATTTATTTGCTTAGAGTTAATGTTACCATAACTCTAATGGTACTGCACCATTTGGATGCCAATACGTTAAATATGGCACTGTATGTGCCTTATAGTATAATATCAGCAGCCACATTGTTACTGTTTGAATGACTCTAATCTGAAATATCCTCTCAGTAATACACAATCCAGATGAGAGAATTATTTTAGCTGATATAAATATTTCATTGTTATCCCCCGTCTTCTAGAAAAAAAACCTTTGCAGCCTCACAAATTGGATATAAGCGATTTATAAATTGTAATCAAGTACATTTATTGAGCATATGTACTGTGTTACTGTCTACCACTAAGCTGTCAGGAACCAATCGTGTTCCGTTTCTGTCCTCTACCTGACTGAGGAGCTGTGACTCCAGGAACGTGTGTGTGAGAGGAGAGTAACATCAGCCAACAATGTGTCTGAGCGGTTGCCAGGTTTATGCGGTTACATCCAGCAAAACATAAAAAAAAAAGTGGCTGGTGTTTTGTACACCTTCCAAAGGCTTCTGTTCTTTTTCCTTTTTTTTTCCAGGGCCTGGAAAATGCTCAGCCATGTTTTTATAAGCACCCAATGGTGAATCATGACTTCACCCAGTGGAACATGCCCCCAGAGATAAACATAATAACTCCCACTACGATCTAAGGTGAACCTCCTTGAGATATGACATGATGTTAAATGAGAGTCATTGTGTTTCTCAATATTTCCTAACATTAATCTCTTGATGAGCAATATTTTCCACTTTCCACTTTTCTGTACCAGTGAGTGAAGAAGCGTGCAGACGTGTAGGATTGAGGAGGATGTGTGTATGATATGTAATCATCTCACCTCTGTTCCTTGTGGCCCCTGTGGTCCTTGAGGCCCTCTGGCACCTTGCACACCCTGAAAACAAAGACAAATGCATTAATTAAAATTGGGTGAATTGAATGAATGGCTGGATGGATGGATGGATGGATGGATGGATGGATGGATGGATGGATGGATGGATGGATGGATGGATGGGGAGAGAGAGATGCTACTGTACCTTTGGTCCAGGTGGACCGTTGGGCCCTGGAACCCCGATGTCTCCAGGAAAACCCTTGCAAAAACGGGAGGAGAGAGACCGCGTTATTAAGTTATTATAGTTGTCATGACTCACATGACTCATTGGTTAGGTTATATCATTATAACGTTCAATCAACTCATTGAAGGAGTACAGGACTAGGCTACATTTCAAATGACAGGTACAAAGTAGGTTATATGTCGATGAACCACAGCAGATCTTCTTTGTAAATCACTGAAGGCTTTCTGCATACAGTAAATCTGTATCAGGTAGACATAGGGGTGGGGCATATATTGAGTGTATATACGCAGGCTTATAGGAAAACTGACGCACAGTTAGTGATGAATTGCCACTGAGGTGAATACCTTCAGGCACACCTGCCATGACATAATCACTCACTTCAGAAAACTATGCCTGATGGCTGTGACCTAGGAGACCCACGGTCATGATGCACTGCAGAGTGCAGCGTGTATCTCGTGTCTATATATTTTCCATGCTTGTCACGTGCTTTGCATCGTCAGCTACGACCTCTTTGACAAAAGGTCAAAAAGGTATTCTACACGAGGGGCGCCCTTAGCTCAGTTGGTAGGGCGTCCCCCCCATGGGCCTCGGCCAGCAGTGGACCCAGGTTCGATGCCAGCCCGCGGTCGTTCTCTGCATGTCACTCCCCGCTCTGCCCCATTTCAACTCTGTCTCTACACTATCAATAAAGCTTAAAAATGCCAAAAAGAATATATATATAAAAAATAAAAGAAAAAGGTAGTCTACACGCAAGACAGACATGACAGCTCCGACATGCTGCAGGGAGATACCAGAGCAGGCAAAACAGACGAAAAAAACATAATTTTTGTTTTAATGAGAACCATAGATGTTCTAGATTTTAAGAGCTGATTTCGGTCTCCATTGCACACAGTTGAAACCCCGACCCTTATCACATATTTAATATTCTAGTGGAATGTTTGATGTAAGTGTGGCAAGTGATGGAATGTCATAAGATCATCAAAAAGTCTTCTAAAGTAAAAAGACACTGTCCAGGAACACATCATTCTATTCAGTAAATGTCACAGCTATTTGCCGATTACTTGTTGAGGTGTTTGAAAGTTTTTGTCTATTGCTGGCTAAAAAGGAAAGGTCATGATAGGTTATTCCTCTAGTGTCCATGACAGCAAAAAACAGTGAAATAATGATCTTATATCTTGTGTAAAAAATGTACTTGATGGTTTTGCTAAAGGAAAGCTTGGATAGTATCCCAAATTCAAAAAGTTCTGGGAGCACTGTTCAATTTAGAAGATTTTGTAAGATCATCAGTTATGACTAGTGGAAGCAGACAAAACCAGAAACATGTGTGCCATAAATAAATCTGCATTTTTCAGCTACCTGCTACTTAACCCTCACAATTACTTCAACATCTATCTCATGTATGTATGCGATCACAATCTTGTGTGGGAGCATCCATACAAGAAGCCCTGTTTTGGCTCTGCGCCCAAGGAATCACACAAACTGTATTAGGAGAGTAAAGATTATATTTTATAGTAGCTTGCGTTTGGGCTAGCTCGCTATCCATCTTAATTTTATTCAGCTTATAGTTATACCGTGATCACTAGTAGACACTACAGTGATCATCTTTTGTTCAAGTTAGTTTGATGTGTGCTATGTATTTCAACTGCATGCCACTATCTTCCATATTGCTTTTTTCCATTTCCTTCCCAATTTCAAAGATATTTCCAACAAAAAAAAAAAACGTTAAAACATTTTTTCTAGCCTGGGTATAAAGAATGAAAGATGTCCTGTAAATTGACCTTGGGTAAAGTTATTATTATTAACTGCAAGTGCTGTATGTACTTACAATTAGAGTTTAAGTTGTAACCCTCATATTGCTAAATTGGTAAAATACCTATTTGTTGTAACTTATCTACATTGGGGTTAGGCTTTTAAACAGAAAGCATTGGTCACTAGTGTTCACATAGTAGCATCATGTTAAGTTGTCCCACTCATTCACTCTGATAAAACTTGGCAACAAATAAAATAATATGTTGTGATTAAAATTCCATAATATGCACTATGTCTTACCTCTGGTCCTGGAGGCCCGTGTGGTCCTAGCATGCCCATGTCACCAATTTTACCCTGTTTAAATGACAGAAAACACACAAGGACAAAAGTAATCTTAATTATTGGGTTTTCATAAACTCTGACCTCTGTGTCACCACTTAGATATGTATTCTGTTCATATTTTTCATCATGAAATTGACAGTGTGGATATGAAGGATGCTGTTACTGACTCAATGTGATGTGAACCTTGTGATATTATAGCCATTTGATTGGCTATAGATAAAAATGATCAGTGACAATATGATGCTGCATTTACATTTGGTATGTTAACAGGCATCAAGGCTGAATTAACATAAGTCAAACATGTTTATAACCTCAACCACACTGGTGATCTCTTGCTAGTAATGCTTGATTGCTTAGTTAACATTGTGTACAGTGTGAGCGTACTGTGCAGCCACCATTTTCAAATGTATGGATACGTTTTTTTGTTTTGTTTTGTTGCTTGTGGATATTTTAGACCAAGTATATCAAAGCAGCTCACTGAAACAATATTAAATTGATCAGGTGTGGATAGTGTTAACTTTAACATTACGTGGTAGTGAACCTACTTTATCTCCTTCCGTAACATGTCATTGAATGAATTATGTGGTTATTCTAATGACTGGAGGACAGGACAGCATCTGGGTTTGTTTGTAATGCATCCTGAGTGTTTAATCTTTCTTCTTGATCTGAGCTTGTTTTCCGCTGATAAGCCCGACAAATGGTTTTGTAAAAGACATTTATTCCTCATCTCCCTTCTTCCCTAAGTGGAGCGCACTATCGGCGAGTGAACGATAAAGCCTGTCAATGTGAGCGAACTGACTTCAGTTTACAAGCTACAAAAAAGTACAGATTTTTATTGTGGTACATTGTGTTCATGTGAAAGCTAAACAAAACCTGTTCAAAATTACATCCATGCAAGCACACACACACACACACATATATACACACACACACTCACACACGTATAAAAACACACAAACACAAAAATAAATAAACTTTCAGTAATGTCTCCACACATGCACACTCGGCTGCACAGACACATACACAGACACATACACACTCACACGAACATACCGGTGGTCCTGGCTTCCCTTTCGGACCCATAGGACCCGGCACACCAAGAGAACCCTGAAAGATACAGACATAACACTCTCAAATTGTGTCTTACGTAACCATCGTGTGTTGTTTGTTAACATCCATTTTCCATATAACTGAGTGCATGCCTAGAAGTGCGTGCGGTATCAAAAACCCTTATCCACATCGGAAAGGCATTATGTTGCGAGTGACATCATGTGATTAATGAATCCACATCTGCATTGATTCAAACACAATGCATCCGTGATTTGCTGGAAATGTTTTGGTGAAGATTTTTTTTCCTTTTTCCGAAAAACGAAAAAAATCACTTTATATTCCGCTATTGTCCTATCGCTTGTCATAGCAGGAGGTTAACAGAGATGTGATGGTAAAACAATAAAGAATAACAAACTGTCTGGCATGAAATTCAATATATATTTATATACGTTGCTTGTAATAATAACTCCATGCATGTAACGTTCAGATAATACACTGACCTTATCGCCTTGGTAACCCATCTCTCCTGGTTGGCCTCTTGGTCCCACTTCAGCCTGAATTTCACAGTATCATAAAGAGATATAACACAGCACTACTCTGCTACAGCTATCACAATACATAGATAGTGTAGACATAGAAACTGTTCATAAAGTGTATAACGCATAATACATGTACATTATTCAGCAACAACTGTCAAGACATGTTGCTACTATTAAAATTCAGTAAGAGCTTGAATATCATAAAATAAGAGGTCACGTTATCATGATCATAAATTTAAACAAATTAATGGCGGCTATTGTTTATCAAACATTTTAATATGTCCAATTATGTAAGACGGGCAAATGACACATTACACACATAATACACTGCAATAATATAAATATTTAGATCACCTTATCACCTTTCAATCCAGGCAGGCCGGCTCGTCCAGCGGGACCCTGATATGAGAAGAAAGAAGTGAGGGAAAGATGGAAGAATCAGTCAGTTTGAGAGAAAGAGAGGAAAAGAGATCAAAAGCTGCAGTATGAAAAGACAGAAATATTTTTTAATATAGGGATCTGGAAAGGAGGAAGGCCGATTCATCATAAGAGTCGACATCATTGTGGCAACCTTATTTATCAAACTCTTTTATCAACTCTGGACATGCATACATATGGTGGTACTATATTTATGATGTGGAGATACATGCAGTACATACTTTTCATATTACAGAGATACACTGTGTATTGACAATAAGAAGTACCGTACAGTACTTTCCTCACATTGTGAGAACTTCCAGTAGCCAATGTCTAACTTACCTGAGGTCCCGCCATACCAGGCAGTCCCCGCAGTCCCTCAGGCCCCAGGTCTCCCTGTGGAGGGAAGGAGGTACACAATGGGATTTATGTTTTCCACAATCCCAAACACACACACACACACACACACACACACACACACACACACACACACACACACACACACACACACACACACACACACACACACACACACACACACACACACACACACACACACACACACACACACACACACACACACACACACACACACACACACACAGGTACTTTTCTTAACCTAGCCCAAGGTTGTTACCCGACACTGAATGGCATTTTTTTTTTACACTAAATGTTTCCGATTTCTTCTTGGCATGGACATTATTTTTTTGATTCTTTCCCACAAAGAGCATTTCAGTGTGTCACAACCATATCAAAGCTGAGACTAAGCCACGTTGACAGCTCATCCAGTTTTGTATGGGCCTGAGCTTGGCCCCGCTCCCTCCCTACTGCCAGCCCAAAACATCCACTCTAATTGACAGAGGCGAGGCGAGAATGGCCAGAATGTGTGGCTAGACTACAGTGAAAAAATACGCTTTACAAGTTAGTACAGACAGTTAGGCTGGGACTGATTAGGAGGTTTTCACAGTGTGACTGTAATAATCATGTCAGTAGCAGCAATAATGCTGTCTGTGGTGACGGTGATGCTGATGGTGCGTGTGTGTGCGTGTGTGTGTGTGTGTGTGTGTGTGCGTGCGTGCGTCCATGTGTGCGTGTGTGTAAAATACTTGCGTAAATACATAGCATTCACACGACGCAGACAAACACATTTACCTAAACACAGCCTTCGAACCTAGGCATACAGGTCTAGTGGTAAACAATTTTATTGAGGAAACCAGACCGACAGTTTACTAAGTTGTTTTTAGGGTGAATTTGGTCCAAGACAGTCAACCTTAACCTCTACTGTTTGTCCACGAAAAGCATTACGGAGAATGTTAAACCTCTTATTTCACTTCTCAACAGCAAAGAGATGAGACGAAAATGTGGCCATTATCCTCTTTCCTAAGCACAGTCAGCAGTTTTTTAAATCTTGTCAATATGCAAAAAAAGTGTAATTAAGAAGTGCTTAAAGAGAACAAGGCTCAGTTCTATGTCATAGTGGACATGTGGCCTTAACTAGAAGTCCATCTGGACCCTGTGAGGCTGATGTTTGATGCTGCAGCAGCTCCACTGTGGTACTGCAGCAGGATGGACACAAATCACATGCACTCCATCAAAAGACGCTTTCAACAGAAGACATGTGAAAAATGACAAACAGGAGAGGATGAGTTGAGCTAATAAAACATTACTTGTGTCTACCAGCCCAGCTCAAGTGATCTGGGAGATCAGCATCACACACACACACGCACGCATGCATGCACAAACACACACACACACACACACACACACACACACACACACACACACACACACACACACACACACACACACACACGCACACACACACACGCACACACACACACACACACACACACACACACAGCCTGACTGCCAGGTGGTTAGAGATCATCTAAAACATTTTCTCCCAAAAAGAAGTGATTAACGGACTTGACGAATACCAGATTGTTGCATTCCTGTTCTTGTTTCAATTCAACTGCAGCCTCGGAGAATCAACTGAAGTATAAAATGTTTCAGCACCACAGTGCATCAAACAAGAGATTGTTTGATGCACTTGACACGTAACATGCCAGGAGGGGGTGGGGGGCGTGTATGCAATAAAACGGCCTCAACACACCACTTGCAAATGATGTTAAAGTAAGAATGGCAACGCAGTAACAATAATAAAAAAAAGCCTATAAAATTTCAAACAACTTTTTTTGTTCTCCACCTAACTTTTGCTTTTTATTCAGGCTGTGAAAAAGAGTGTCTGGCTCCATCACATTTAGTTGAGTCACACACTGGCAAACACATTAAGTGCATACCAGAACAAACACTTGCTGCTTTATTTCTGGCCCTTCTGATCACTTAACCAACGCTCTCACTTTCTGTAATTGCCCCTCAATAATTCAGTGTGCATAACTAGAGCCACAGGGGTGTGATTGACACTGGTAGTAAAAAAAGCAAAAAAAAAACAGCAATAGATTTAGAATAAAATGTCAAAATACAGTTTAAAAACAAATGATATCCTGTGACAAAATCCCTCAGCCGGAAAGTGGACTAAAGACAGGATAGGGAGGTGTTAGTGGTTTGTCTCTCTTGTACAATTACTCAAAAGTAATGACCAGCAATAATGTGTTGATATAAAGAGGAGAAACCAGTGCATCAGCTTTAATTATTTTTCTAATGTATTAATTTTTTATTTTAGTGTATTATTTTTAAAGCTTTCTGTGTGTAACTTTTTTCCAGCCAAAGTACAACTACATAAGGTATAAGATGTAAGATCAAATGATGTTATGTGGCACCTTTACGTTCCAGTTAAAGTTTGCAGCTTCTCTTCACTTCAAAAGGTTTGTAATGGAGTAATTAAGAGCCAAAACAAAAAGAAAGGGATTTGACGTGACGCGTTCTGGCCACATGGGATTTAAGTGTCACTTAAACCAAGATATTTAGATGTAGTGAAATACCCAGGTGGGACTTACCACTGAGCATGTGGTATTCTCTATAATTTGCTTTCATAACCCTCTACTGTGTCTAAGAACACACTATAAAGACAGTGTCTGCATGCTTCAGGTCTGCGTACATAGGATAGATGACTTACAGCCAGTAGCTGAGGTGAAGGTTAAGGAAACCCCATCCATCCAGATGTGTCTAGCGCACACAGGGTGACCCTCCGAGCACCCCAATAAATCCCCACAATACGAGGACAGCTAACCGTTGGAAATGAAGCTTGAAATGATGGCACAGGAAAAGGTGCCGCATGCAATTGTATCCATTTTTCATACAAGAATGGAGTGATGTTTTAGGGGCCTCTTTTAACAGTCGTACATTCCACAGTAAAAAAGACAGCATGCTCTGTATTAGAGCAGTGACAGTTTTGATTGTTCCCCCCCTGCAGTAATAAGACAGGGCCTCCCAGGGGGTTATTCTAGTGACATTTACAGTAAGGTCTTCATTTTCAAAACTGACATTTGGCGTACGCCCCTGTCACTGTATTTCAAATGTCCCTATGTTATCATCATCCCTATGGTATCAACACTGTACTAACTCATGCGTAACTGTACTCAGGGCCCATGATGATGAGTGACTCAGGAAAGTTAGATATTGTATCTGTTAGAACAGTGAAGGCACAATCTGTTTTTTTAGAAGGTTTTATGTTACTAAACTCAATTCTCTGCACACACATCTGAACCTTCTCCAACTATACATGTGGGAAAACTTGCGAAAATGCAAATGTAATTTGTATTTTCCCTATACCTCAGCTGCACTTTGATCATTTGATCTTATTGTTGGCACTGTCATACACATAGAGCTATAAGTGTTGAAGAAACATAACCCTGCAGCCAAATCCGTTTAATTCCGAAATATACCCTTCTTATGTTCTATTCCTCTGAGACTCTGCGGTTTACTTAGTATGTGGTGGCCGTAATTAACAGTGAAAAAAATATGAGATTCTGCCATAGCATAGCATAACACAAAACCCAAGGCTCAAGTTCAGCACAATCAAGCCCCAATTTAACCACCGGAGACAGACAAGCGGAAAAAGATGACTGGAAAAAAAGGCAATCTTTGAAACCAGTACAGAGAGAGAGAGAGACAGAGGCAGAAATGTGAGCCGAGTGAATGACAGATCACACATAGTGCCTGTTGGCTATGGGAAATGTAACACGTTAATAAAAATGATAACAGTGCAAAATGCGATGACTCACCCTCAGCCCAGGAAAGCCGTCGATGCCACTCCCACCGACAGGCCCCTGTGAAACATCACAGCAACATCCTAAGTACACAGAACAGGACGCGTACAGTACTGCACATTCCTAGTCACTGCTGCTAGGCTATATTGGAAATGCTATTAGTGTAACTTAATATGTATGTTTATTTTATCATCCCATATTTTAACATATGGGTGTGGATACATTCATTAATCAAAGCAAATATCTACTTTTCTAAATAAACCACTGAAGACATTTTTTAAATGCTCAGTATTGTCAGGCTAATTCATATCCTTTACTGCATGATGGCAAAATGACGTATTATGAGACCTAACGATAAGGTGATACATTTTAATAGCCTATGTGTCTTTCCATCTTATGTTAACTGAATGTCATTTATCTCTTCAAGACATTGCTTAGTGTGAACGTTATATATGTAAAGAAAATTACACTTATTTGTATTACACACTTTTAATACATTTTGAAAGTAGTGACAAAACGTCTTCACATACATCAAATCAATAATTGACTTCAGTAAATGAATCTGAATATGTGTATGCGGTAAAAAGCTTAGAACTGTGCACTTGTACACACGGTCACTGGAAAGATAGGGATTAAAAATGTGAAATATCAGGCAAAAGTCGATAAAAAGTTCAGGACAAAAATGAGGACATCCGAATGAATCAGGAGTTGGATAAGAGCTCTCACCTCGTTGCCATCAGGACCAGGAGGCCCCCTCTCGCCAACATCACCCATCACTCCCTGTGTGTGGAGAAGTACATCAATATTCAAAAACGTCAGGGCATCCATTGTCAAATATACACTCCCTTACATGTATGGCACTTCTACCCAGGTGGATGAATAGTAGCTTATTTTGCTTGGTGAGAAAAGCCTGAGTTGCGCAAGCTTCACATTCATTTACCTTTGGCCTTTTCGCCAATCTCCGCGGGGAGGAGCCTGTCAAACAATGCCCGAGCCAATCAGGACCAGCCTTCAGAAATTATGCCTGTCCCTTATAGCGGGATGCAGCTTCTGATTGGTTTGTGCAGTTGTCAATCTAGCTTCGTTAGACCAGCCATATTGCAGAAGCTTATTCATCGATCCATGTTAATGTCCACGACTGCATGAACCTATCAGGGGCTGCTTTTCACTTATGCACTGACAGTGGGGGAGAAACTAATGTGAACCTCGCCCAAGATAAGGCTGGTCTGCTATTTTCTACAGTTTCTGTGATGAACAGCATCCCATCTGTACTTTAAATACAGCATTTAAAATGCAATATCCCCTAGTCGTTGATCAAGATCAAATTTGCATTGACATGGTGTGAAATAATGCGTATATAATGAAGCAAGATTAGCCTGAGCGTTGGTGAGCTGGTGGACGGGCTTACAGCAGCCCTTAGGCCACAGACTTTGATCCGGTTAGCCAGACATCGCTCACTGTTCTAGAAAACAACTGTCAGATGAAACAGACACTGGGCAGGCTGCCCGCTTGGCAACTTCAACACAGAGAAACTGGTTTGTTTTTAAAACATTAACTTCTCGCAGTGTGAGGGCCCCGACCTTGGCATTCCATCTGTCTCTATCTTAATCTAAGTGGTTCTTTTTCCCTATGCCACCCTGGAACAAGGATGTAATTACAGGAACTAAAATACATACTTTTATAATTTGTTTTAATGTGACTAAACACCTTTAAAAGTGTAATTCTCTAAAGTGGTTATACTTCTCTTATTTTCTCTCTCTGCACTGTTTAACCAAGTGGCCGTCAGTATCCTGCTGCTTTAACACATAACAGAAGCAGCATACAAATGGATCTCCTTTTGATGTCCCTCGGGCTTTTGAAGATGTGCATTACTGCTATTTTAAAAGGAAACACTGTATACGTTACCACTTACCAGTATAACATTTCTAATCATCTATCTATCTTACTTTCCCCTGATTTCAAGACTTCAAAGACAACCACAATTGCAGCTGTCTCCCCAAAGCTATTGACACATCACAAAGTTATCCATATTTCTGTTTGGAAGCAATATGATCTATGTCAGAAATGAAAATTGATGAATAATTACAGGTCTTCCTTTGGGGCCAGGTTTTCCGATGGGACCAAGAATGCCCTAGAAAAAGAAAAGGGGGGGGGGGGGGAATTAGTCAAATCCTGCTCACAAGGAATTGGTGCAACAACACATTTTATTCAATGGACTTAAATTCTAATATTTGTTATAGGCTATAGAAGAGTGGGTTTGCACATTAATTCTAAATTTATCTGGATATAACGTAGAAATAAAAATGCATATAAACCAGGAGTCAAACATAAGGAGTTTTCGAACCAAAACAGTTCTAGAAACCTTTTGAGAGGAACTGTCTACTGTGGAGTTCCTGGGGAATTAAAAGCTTTTAAGGGATTTTCTTCTGAGGGCAAAAAGACAATTTACAATCAACATTCATCTGTAAGTAGTCATTAGCTCAAAATAGATCAAGCTGGACCAGAGCTGACTGCACAATGTTGATTTGAGCAAAGGTCTAAAACAAAGTCTCATGAAAGTTGGCATCTTCAGAACCCAACAAACAAACACAGCGTGAAGCCATAAAGAAGAGGACATTTTTAGAGATACTTTTGAATAGTATTAAGAAAGATTTATGTGTCCAAAAATACGGGAGTCATGGATTAAATGAGTCCTTGACATCTTGTGCACTTAATGATAAGAAACATCACTCACTTTCTCCCCCTCCAGCCCCAGTGGCCCAGCGATGCCAGGAAGCCCAATGAAACCCTGGAAAAATGAGCAAAATGTAATATTACAATACTGTCTGAACATGACAAACAACACACATTTTGTAAGCAAAACAGTATCTCTGAAACCCTCCTATGATCTGGGAATTCTTGAAGAATATTTGGAGCCAATGGCCAGGCTCATGAGAACAGGGAAACTTTAAATAGCAGTTAGTTCCACAACATAGCTCCACAAGAGTGTCACGTCGGGCATTAGAATCTTTTGCTGCTGAGGGAAGGACCACTCCGTACCTCTAAGTCTGAGACCATGGATTGATCACATTTTTGTTGCAAATAAAAGGAGATCTCTTTCCCTTGCATACACCCCCTTCATTCCATTTGTTTGAGCTTGAGCTTGTGTGGAACGCTGTGCTTCCCACCTGCTGTGGTATTTGCTTATTGTTTATGGACAAGGGAGTGTCGGTGTTATCGGTGAATGAATCAAATCTGTGCAATTGATTGCATATTCTTGAGGTGCTGCAACACCTGCTAATGTGCCAGCCATTGCAAGTAAAAGCTTATCCAATTGTGACTGGTTGTGCTTTTGAACTGATGCATCTCAAATGAAACTATAAAAGTGTTTGTAACTTCCTTCTCTAAAGATACAGTAACACCCCCACATCATGATATCTTTATTGAAATCTCCGAAATACATGAGCTTTATTATCATTGTGGACCTGATGATTGTGAGCTTTCTTACCCAACTATTAATGTCAGTTGACATAAGAAATCGTCGGTATATATGAGTAATTGGCACATTCCTGACCCTCCCTCGCTCCTTCTCTCTCATATCTTATCACTGCACTATTTTTCTGGCCCACCTCACCCACCCAGCCTGCCTCACTCTGACATAAGCAAACCCAACTCTCCTCTCTCTCAGACCTGCTTTGCTCCACTAAAGTCCCCTCTGTCTGCTTTGATGCTTTATCCCATTTGTTTGTCTTCCGTCCCCTTCTCTTTCTTCTTCTTCTACTGTTTTTGGGGGCATTCCTGCTTTCTGCTGAGGAATGAACCGTAGTAAGTAGAACCAGTCTGCCTTTTAAAGAGACAACCCCTAGAGCCTGGGCCAGCCCCCACAGGCAGCAGCCTCACAACGGGCAGTATGTCTGAAGACACACACACACACACACACACACACACACACACACACACACACACACACACACACTCAGCTCCCAGGCAATACGAGTGACTGACACTAGCCCTAATCCTTTCAGGAAATGAAGTGTTCAATCCAGCGCTACTGAAGGAGGAAAAGAGGGTAAGAGTAAGAATAGAGAGTCACTTGTACTTACACGGACACCTTTAGGCCCTGGGTTACCTTCTGGCCCTGCTGATCCCTGCAAGAAAGGAAAAAGACTGTGGTGAGGAAGACCTGTTGTCATAGTACACGCCAACTCAGTGATTTCACATGGTGAGGCAAACCTAAACACACCAGACTGAATGGCCTGACAAAGCAGGACTTGACTGGCAGACAGCTTAAAGGAAAACACATGGTTGCCCTTCATATTTCCTTGTCCTGCACTACTGGCAGTGCACATGGTTAAAGTCCAACTACTGCACACAGGAGAAGACATCAGGAAAGAATGTTCGTTTTAAATTGTGTTTCATTGTCAACTATTTATCCCAACAGTAGTTTTTCAGTTATGGAAATGTCAAAATGGTTTACCGTTTAAAGGTGATGTCAGAAATTCAGGAGAACGCTTGCTGTCAAAATCACTTTTTGTCAAAATTAGTGAATTTTTCCTCATGATCCGCTCCCTGTCTGTACTGTGTGTGCACTTCGACACCAAGCGTTCTTCAGAATTGCTGAATCCACCTTTAATTCCAACCATTGGTAAGAAAGGTACATGGGAAAGCAGGAAGCAATGTGCATTATGCAGTTATCAACATTATGGCTGTGTGTATTAACTGTAGATTTCTTGGTAGAACAACGGAGAATCTAAGAGGATCGATGGAGGTACTGGAAGCGTATTTTTGTATTTTTCACTGCACCTGCCTGCCAGGGTAACCTGCAGCGCCGCTTTCCCCCATAATTCCTGGTATGCCCTGCAACACAGAGAGAGAGAGAGAGAGAGAGAGAGAGAGAGAGAGAGAGAGAATGAATGAGCGGTGAATGGGGAGATTAGATGGATGGATAAAGTGAAAGAGGAGACACACAGTAGAGCCTTTACCAGCATTGCCAACTAAGGAATAGAACATGCACTGTTCATTCTGGACAGTCTCCAACAGTCCACCCAACTGTACCTTTCTGCACCTCTCCAAACCCCCTACCCATCCCCCACTTCCACCATCCGCTGACAGCCCCCCCCCTCCCCTCGTCACTCTCTTTTTACAGCCCGCAGTTAAAATGACACTTGGAACATTTAGCTGTTGCTATTATTTAGCACAATATAAAACAACTATCAGTTGTAGCAATAAGTACTGTCATTTGTGCCAGGCCTTGAACAATGGTGAAATAAGCACTTAAACAGTAATCTTGATACTTAGCTGACATTGACATCTATGATACATTTGTGAGACCTAATTGAAGATTATTCTGATGTGGACGTGTGGGGAGTCTGTGTACAGCAGTATGTTAAAAGTTTGCATTTTGACAAGGTGAACAGTTCTTTCTTCAAGGAAAGGGAGACTGACAATTGATGGGAGGGGACAGCTGAAGGGCTGCCCGTTATTGGCTGATGACAAGCAAGGACACAGGTAGAAAAATAAAACAATCCCCCCCCTCCCACACCCACACACACACACACACACACATCATCAACATCACTTACTTGCTCTCCTTGCAGTCCGGGGGGACCTAGATAACCTTTAGGACCCTTGAAAATGGAAAAGAACAAATGTATTTTTTATTAGTTCATTAGCTTAGCACGCTAGCCCACTCATTAATTTACCTCAATACAAAGTGCAGCTGGGGCTGATGGGTTTATGAAAATCAGTTGTGGAGACATTTGGAAATAAATCAAAGTATTTGTCAGATGGAATTTGAGACTTGAGTGGAAGGTCAAGGTTAAGGTCAGTCAAAAGTTGTCGAGACTTTCACAAGAACCTCATGATGGCGCTAGAGTAAAAGTCAGGGTCAAGGATTAGGTATAATTTTATGAGAACAATGTATATTTTGACCACATTTGATGGCGATACCTCCATGTCAGAGGAAATGTATTCTAGTCTGGATATTTATCTCAACACCGCTAGCATGGCTTAAAGTGTCGAAAACAATAACAATAGAACAATGAAAAAGACTACTAGTGAATTATCTAATGGTGAACTGCAGAGTATGTTGTTCTTACTGCACATCTTAATTAAGCTCTACATTTTAATTATGTATATTTGCAGCATGCATCCATCCCATTGTGAGAAAACTAAGGGATTTTAAGGGATCTAGGAATATTGTGGATCCTCTTTTCTGCAGACAATATTTTGGTACCACTTTAATAGTGCTATGTCAAAGTTAGGAATTGGCATGTCAAATGTTTGATTTTCAGTATTATAATTCATGTAGCCTGTGCTTTGTGTTATTTTTGGGCAGGGAGTGGGAAACAGATTGGGGGTAGTGGGTGGGTGTGTGTGCATCAGTATGTGACTGATTTACAGTTTATTTCTTCATTATCTGATTCAGAAAAGACTGCACTTTAAAACTGCATTTTTCTTGTTTGTCCCTTTGACCCATTTTGGGCTCTGACCAATAGTTCAATCTGAATCTCATAAATCTCGACAGTGTTAAAAATAAAACACTAAATCTCTTAGAAAAAAGATAAATAATCTTTGTTTTTGTGATACGGCCAAATTCTGCATCTTAGTAAAGTAGAACAAGCACTTTTTTTTCTTCTTTGTGAACTAAACAGGATTTATTGTTCTTTGACGTGCAGATGTTTACAGCTCCAAAAAACAGAAGTTCAGGGGCAGGTCAGCATCTTTCTGGGGGCCGGCAGCGCCAGACCTCCTTGAACCATTGACCTGTGTGTGCTTCCGAGGTTGTGACACATGAACCCTCAACACTCAATGAAAGGAACACTTTGGAGTCAAAAAAGAGCATAGGCTTTCGGGACAGTAATTTCCTCTGAAAATACTTGAGAGGGCATAGTTCATGCGCTGGGTGTATTAGGTTTAGCTACTGCAAACACTAGGACACCCTCCTGGGAGGCAAGGTGAAGGCCAGCTATGTGAGGGGCCAGACTCTGGAGCTTCAATAAGAGGCTATACCTGGACAACTATGGACACATAGCAGATTAAGTCTGTTCTTTTCACCCAGCAACAGCAATGCACCTTTTTTAGCAGGACGCTGAATGTGGATTGCAAGAACAACGTACACTTAGTTACAGTTAACAGATACAGGGCATGTGTAACCCTGGCCTCTAAAGGTAGGCTGATCTTAAGATTATGATTAATACATACATACAAAAAAACAAATAAATAAATAAATAAATAAATAAATAATACTAAACAAAAATAATGTGTTAGTAGTAGTAGTAGTTGTAATAGCCCCCATCACCAGGCCAGGGTTAAGAGTCCATGAGTGTGGGTGTGAATTTGTACACGTTGGCAGACACTTTGAGAATGCCAGTGTAGCATAGCAGCGCCTCCTTCTTTAGGGCATGACAATTGCTGAACTGAAGAAGCGTGGGATATTGTGTGTGTGTCATTGAACACCTGACCCCGGGGCAGGGTGCCTTTCCTCTTTCAGATGACCTTTGACCTTGACCTCAAAGCTTTGATCAGGTTTATGTGAAGCAGTGCCACAGCCAGCACTGACTGAGAGAGATAAAGTATGTATATGCAGTCACAATGCTATGCAAAGACAGTGCAGAAGACAGGTTGTGAGGATGATATATGCACTAATGAATAAGAAAAAATGACGATAATGGTTATAGTTAATGGTTAAGGATATAAATATGTTTCTTTCAATCAAGACAAAGATAGACAGAATGACTGAAGACAGGCAGAGACCAGGGTGGGCTGCAGGGTCACATGATACTGACCACATTATGAAACCTCAGCAGACGGGTATGGCTAACACTGGTCCTAATACTGTGGCTCTGTGTGTGTGTGTGTGTGTGTGTGTGTGTGTGTGTGTGTGTGTGTGTGTGTGTGTGTGTGTGTGTGTGTGTGTGTGTGTGTGTGTGTGTGTGTCCAACATTAACTTGTATGAACCCATAACACGTGTGCAGTTCTTCATCTAACCTCACATCAATACAGAGGATTTAAAGAATGCTGCAACCAAAAGGTATCTCTAAAATGTGTGGATCAGAAAAGAGAGTTACCTGGACACATCGTAAAAAGAAATTGCATCTGACAGATTCTTAGTCTTCAAAGCCTTCTTTTATCTTGAGCATCAGCCGCTAGTTTAAAACACTGGCTGCTTAACATACTAAATCTTACCGGTAGACCTGGAAATCCATTCGGCCCAGACAGACCTGGTGGACCTCTGTCACCCTATTGGAAAAAAATTAATTTACAGTAAGATATTGCTATAAGCAGTGTCTAACCTCTATTTATATCAAAATTATGTCTTTTTCAATCGGCTTTAATCAAATCCATATGCGGTGCAAAATGTGGGTATTCTGAAAAATCCAAAAAAGAAATGAGGTGAGAGGGAGAATTGAGATTAGGCAAATGAATTGAGACAAATATGCTCAAAGAGAGCTAAATATCCAATGGCTAACAACTGCAACACGATCCTGCATTGATTTGTGTGCATGACGTCAGGATGGAGCTGGATTCATATGGGGACACTTGCTATAAGTTAAGCTTAACTTAAACCCGGCTAAGTCCAGATCCGCAGTCATAAAACAACATGACTTCTTAGGGGATTTCCATGAGTGCACACAGCGCAATAAAAACTTGAAAGCGAGAAAGATACTTCTGGAGCTTAATTAATTCAAGACATTTAGCAGCTGTTCGGGAAAATCATTACTGTGATGATGTTTGGAAGAAAAAGAGACAAGGATGGAGAGAGAGAGAGAGAGAGAGAGAGGAGAGTAAGAGAGACCAGCTGTGGTGACGTGAGACAATACAGTGATAAAAGATTGAGTCTAAAATGCCGAAAGGAGGCTTGGAAGAATTTTCTGAATGAATTAAATGCGATGAGGGAAACCAGATTCCTAACTTTAATGCTCCAGCTCTTTAATAAATAGATACAGGAAACGTTCTTTACACGATGACATTTTTGTTTTACGGGAGTATTCGCACATCCAGCGAATTTAGGAAATTGGATACAAAATTCAGTTGGATGAAAAAAGTAGATCCCTCACTTTAATAACCTACGTCCCTGCTTGGCCTTCTTCAAGAGTGTTTCAGTCCATTTTTTTGAGACATCACACATGGTAAAATGTAGGGTTAGGATTAACAGGACAGCTGGGCCAAGGAAAGACTGAGGGGTGACTGGGGGAAGAAAAACCTAATTTACTATATTATAATAACGATGTATAATGATAGAACGCCGGTATCGTATGGGTGAAGTTTTCCTTTAAGAGAAAATGGAAGAAACGAGAGAACATGAGAGAAAGAGAGAGAGAGAGGATCATACAGGGACAGAGAGTGTGACACAGTGACCATTGACATTTATCTCACCTTCTCCCCTGGTGGTGCCTGGCCTGGAGACAGCCCGGGGTCTCCCTTTGAACCCTAGAATAGAAGAAGGGTCACAGGGTAAGTGCACCTTCAGCTACTCAAATTTATTTCCAATGTGCCACCTACTGCGAGAACCAGTTTCTCAGCGTCACAGTCATGAACATATCTCACTGGAAATGACAGCCGGTATCTGTCAACAAACGATTGGCTACACCCTAACGTCACTACCAGCATGAGAGCCTGTTGTGTCATTACTATAAGTTAAATATTCCGATTTGGAGAAGTACAACAAATGATGAGTGAGTATGTAAAAGTAAGTAAGATCAAATATTTCAGGTTTTAGCAGGTAAAACAGTTGAAAACCTCAAAATGTTCCTTCACATATCCATGGGGTGAAGGCAAAGCTGTTAAATCCATATTGTTCAGCTTGTTGCTCAGTGCCATATTTAATACTACAGGCTTTAAAGAGGGAGCTGTGTTTTCTACAGAAAGAGTGAGACACAGTGTTGAAAAGCACAAACAAAGAGTACCACACTCACAAACCCTCGCACACAAAGAGACCACTTTTGCTTTCTGAAAATGTACGTGGTTAGTCCATAACTTGGAGCTGTCACAGTTGGAACCAACCACCAGTCCACCAACAGTTTTCCATCAACCGTGATGATAACCCGCACATTTCTACAGACATAAGTGAGTGGTAAGGAAAAAAACCTTCAAGCTTTTTTATTCAAAAACACATTTGAAAGTGACAAGAAATTCAAAGCAGCCCAGACTATGCTACATCTTGTAAACATACTTTTACTTCTTTTATGTATAATTTAGGAATTTATGTTCCATTTTTCGAGCAAACACTGCAGCTTTGAAAGGACCCATGATGGTTAAGTATGAGTACAATTCATCATGTAAAAGGATCTAGATCATTTTGTACATTTCTGCACAGTGACCAAGAAAGACAGTCACACTGGCCTACAAATGCCTTTCAGGATCCAGACCTCACTCAGTTTCTGTGTGTCATCTCAGGGCACATGTGTGATTCCCACAGGGCGGAGAATGTGTCAAAGAGTCTGCCAGAATGGAGCTGATGTTAAGTGTAGTTCCCCATAAAAAGCAATATTACATTTCAACAGCCTTTTGTTCCCAGGCTGATGCTGATTAGGGTCGTAAAAAATATTTTCTATTGTCATCAAACTGTAAATATAGTCTAAACTCAAACATCCTTCCGGATAGTGCTGACTTTACGAAGGTGCAATGGAATTCCAACGGAACGATGTTAGGAGACCTCAACATCATTTGAGCACGACTACTTAATTTTATTAGAGAACTTGTTGCTGTCAACACCAAAACAATGTAAATGTAACACTTTAATGGCATGTTCAATGTTTGCTTAAATGTTAACTGTTCCTCTGGAGCATGAAAAAATAGCCAGTAAAATAGGTAATTCTACACTTAGAAAATGTGCTTATCAGGGACACAATTGAGCAGAAATAAAAATTGGGTTTGTATTCTAAGAAAATGCATCAACATGTCAATCAATACACTACAATATATCATCTCTTTGCTAAAAAAAATTTGGTGAGGTGTAGTGCAGACTTTTGATGCATTATATGATGTAGATTTCTGAATATAAAATGTATTATTTATCATATATTCAGCCTGTCCAGGTGTGAGGGGTTAAGCCTGTGTTTGACACCTCAGGTACCTACTACCTACATTCCTTCTACACGGCTCTTTGTACCTGCTCCAAACAGGATTTACCTCCTTGGATTGCGAGCATCATATTTCCATAGTTTTGACTGACAGCCAGTGAAGCAAAGAAAAGCTTAGGGCTTTTAGAGCAGACATTCTACCACAGCAATAAAAATCAGGGTTTTGTTTCTGTCTGAAAAAAAAAAGTCAACAGCGCATGAAGCAGATTTAAAGGGTCAAAACATATCAGCCTGGCGCTCAATACACATGTCAGCTGAGCTCAGGATCAGGAACTATATTCTTTTGTATAATGTCCTATAGTAACCAAATATTTCAACAGGAGATGTTTTCCCAAACTGAGACAAAGAGTCTCTCAATCCCCCGTTCCGCCTCCACAAAGGGGTCGAGGGTTTGAGAATGACTCACTGACAGGCCACTAAGGCATTGGATACACTGGTGTTGGTTCGGTATGTGTACACACACACACACACACACACACACACACACACACACACACACACACACACACACACACACACACACACACACACACACACACACACACACACACACACACGTGGATGTACAGGATGAGGGGACCAGCAAGCCAGCAGGCAGCCCCCCATTTCATAATAACCAGCCAGATGTGCACAATGTCCCAGCAAGGTCAGAGGTGACATGGAACAAATCCACCTCTCTGTTCGGTTTGACTCATCAAGAAAAGAGAAAAGATAATTCCTCTCTTTATGTGTGTGGTGTGAGTAAGGCTTCCTCTTCCAATAACACCTCTAATAACATGGCATTAAGTTTCTCTTTGCGCCTTGCGGTCACTCTGCGGAAACCTGCAACACACGCACAACCCTCGTTTAAATCTGCTGCCTCTACCATGTCTGCACCCGTTGTCATTTGCGCAGTTACTCTAAATTGATCACATGCAAAATGCCCACAAATCAACCGTGCAATTTTTTTTAGAACGCTCACGCAATTTAGCTCTCTTTATGTTAGTTCTGAGTACATGAGTACCTCTGGATATACTAGCTACAATTCCCAATCAGGAGCTATCTACTTACAAGCAAAACTTTTTACATCTAAAAACTCAAAAGGAGGAGAGTTGCAGCCATTCTGCGGTATTGGGGTCGAGACCACAGTCACCACAACCATCTGCATGGACCTGACCACATCCTTGCTTGGTTGTGCCAACGTTTCCTTCAGATCTAGTCCCATGCTGGGAAAAGCTTAACAGTGATTCACACATGTCATTTTTTTCTATTTTATTTTATCTTTTTAAGAAGTCAGTGTCGGGGATAATGAGCTAGGACCAGGCTGATTACGCTCTGTGGTGAAAACCACCGTTACAAACCATCTAAGCTAAGGGGTTTGTCCTTTAGATCAACAACCCTTGTCTCCTGCAGTCTTTCCTGCTACGCTGTGATAACACACTGGCTCATTATTATCAAGCATGCCTTACATCTGGCTGTGTCTAGTTTAATCCCACTTGCACATGGTCTGAGCAGCAGAGAACGGCTCTATAGGGAACAGCACGTCAGCCTCTGCTTTAATTGATGCCATTTGCCATTTGATAAAAAACTGGAGCTAGCGTACAGGATGTAACGGCCAATTCAGTGACTTGGTGACATCAGTACAAGAGTGTATTGCCATGCAAGCAACATGAGATGTGGAAGGTCTCCTGTAGGGGTCTATGGACTGACCCAAACCTGAGAGGCTGAGCTGATTCATGTTTTTAGGCTAAATGTGGGTTTGGATACTGTTTGGGCCTAAGATATAAACACTATTTTTAAACATTAGATGTCACTGACAACTATTGATTTTGATATTGAACTGATGGTACACTGATGACAAGAAATATAGGTACGTTTGACATCACACACACACGCCGCACCACTCTGCACCCAACCCATTCGTCCCCCACTTCCTCTTGAAGGGCACACAAAACCATATGTCCAACAGGTCCCAACTTGTCAGCTAGCATTAGCATTTTGTACAATTAGCCATCTGGTGTTTTTTCAACCCAATAGAAGAGATGGTTCTCTGTCACAAAATCAGACAAAGTGATCAGCAAGGTCAACTTGGCTTGGCTTCAAGCTACATACAATGTCTTCTGATTTACAAGGGACTTTGTCATCTCTTGCTGTCTATTCCATTTCCACTGGTGATTGGCAGGCAACTTCCTCAGGCAGTAGAGAGAGCTCGGGCTCAGGCCAAATCCAACCAACTGTGCCATTAAAAACAATTTATCAACATGTCTTTGACAGGAATAAACAGGGAAATGAAGCGCATGATTTAGAATACATTTCCTTTGGGTGCACACTGCCACAATAAATAATCAAAGCTCAAAGTGTTATATTTGATTGGAATTGTTCTGACGTTATTCAATTTCATTACAAAATCTGTTGTATCTGCTGTTAAACTGGAACAACATTTTACATATGGAGCACTAAATAAAAAGATTATGCTCAGTATTGCAAACTATGCACATGTTCTTCCTTTTTTTATATCTTATTCCAACATGAGTTTTCATAGACTACTACCCAGTCAAAGTTATGCAAACTTTGATGTGTCATTTATGTCTATTAGGTCATTTGTCAGTTTAAGGGGGATTAGTTCTTTCAGCACAATCCTGGTCACTGTTCAATCAACGTTGCCTTTTGAGCCTAATCTAACTGTATAACCAATTGCTGTAATCTCCTTGAGGTAAGTGTCTCTGATTGAATAAGCCATTATGTCTAAATAGGGGTCGTGTGTGGCCTCATCTGCAGAACACACACATCAGCACAAGACCGGACTGTTCAACAATACATCCATTGTCCTAATGATGATTATCTCTGTTGCCAATCAAATTCACAAACAATATAGTTGTAATTAATGAAAGTTATAGAGCACTTGTGGTGTGGCTGGCCCTTTTCACACAAACCAAAAATCAAGCACTTTTCCTCAATGGACTACCACTTCTTTACACTCTAACCGTCCCTGGACTGTGTCTTGAAGGCGGCTGGTTCTAGCATTGAAGAAACCCATCTGGCTCATCCAAACCCGCAGATACTAAGCAGAACCCTGTCTGGCTCTCTCAGGAAGCTGTTTATTTCACCCCTACAATGAGAGCAGGCCACTCACCTTGGGCCCAGGTGGTCCGGGCTGTCCTGGGCTTCCATGTGGACCGGTGGGACCCTGGAACAGATGCAGACAGAGAGAGAGAGAGAGACAGAGAGAGAGAGAAAACATTATTAAATTACCTTGCACCGTTGACAACAACAGCTCTTTATTTACGACGGTGAGTCATAATACAGCTGAATTCCCACCAGCCATCTGAGGTACAGAAAGATGAAATTAAGTTTTTCTTGTAAAAGTAAATCGTTGCTCTGGATCTGACTATGGGAAGCTCCTTCTGCTGTGACCACTCACAGATCACTCGATCCATAACGGTACACAGACAGGCCCACAGACTAAAGCACTGAGCTCCTGCTGTCATTACACGTGATGCATGTTCCAGGTGTATTCGAAGCGGACCTATAAATGGAGTGGACACTCCGTTTCAAAGGGCTTCTACTAATGTAGGAGAGATATTTGGCATCTGTAGATCTTTTTGCATCATGAAAAAACACAGTAGCTGTGTTCCAATACCAATACTTCCCTGGTCTTTAGTATGGTAGAAAAACAATTAGGATGTCCTGATACATGTTGTCAAATGCAGCATGCAGAAAAATACCACATGATGCCTTACTACTTGGGTCGTGATTCTTCGTGTGGAAATCAGCAGGCTTTTTTGGCGATTCCCACAATCTACTGGGTACCGGAAGTTACATCACATTAACTGAGCCTCCCAGTGAAAACAACAAGTGATGCGACGGATATATAAGCAAGAGCAAGTTCAAGGGGCAATGTTATGATGAAATAATGGGGGGGGGGAGCAGAACCAATCCTTAATTCTGATAGCTCTGTTCTGGCCCTCTAGAGAGCATTTCATCAGGTCTTCTCCACTGGGAGAGAAACCTAGGGGGAACCTAATCACATTTTCGTGCATACTTGTGCACTGCAAGGAGCACTTGATCATTTGTTATCTAGGGGCACATTTTGAGAACACAGTGTTTTGGGCCACGGGCGTTAATATAAAAGGGGAACAGGACTATCTGTGAAATCAAGATGATCTGTCTGCCCCCTGACAGATGTGATGGTAGAGGAGCTTCCATGATTGGCCAGAGGGAACTCTAAACAGTGATATACCTCGCTCAGTTATTTAAAGCACCGGGGTTACTCTGGCAACCAAACATTTCCTCAGAACTGTGCATACCACACATGCTTACAATAAACATACATATTGAATCATGTTTGTTCTCAGTGCATCAATGCAATTTCATTTCTTGAACATCAAAGTTACGTAATTAATGCACAATCACGCACTCACACGTGTGCTCAACAATACATGTGCACATGCATATGCACACACACACACACACACACACACACACACACACACACACACACACACACACACACACATACATTCCTGCACATCTGTACCCCTGCTGCTTGCAGGCCAGGGTTTTTCTGCACAACAGCCAAGAGCCAGAAAGAAGGATTTTCCCCTCTCTTTTTCACTGCCCCTCACTATCATTTTTAATGTCAGTAATCTGATCCCGGATGTGGCCGTAAAAAATGAAAGAATACAAAGTAAACTCCTGAAGCTATCGGGTACATTATTCAGTTTTAAACTTTAATAAACTGCGGTCAGAGTTTTAAATTGATCAAAAAGGTTTTCCTAAGGACCTACTCAAAGACATGATTAACCAATTTCTATGGGCATTACGGCAGTGTGATATGTATTAGGCCAGGAAATAACCTCTAAAGTAAATTAGTCTGTTTCCATGATAAATACCCACAGTAAAAGGTGTGCCCTATGGGGGTGTTGTGTGCCTGATAACATTGACAATCACTGGCAGCAAAATAAGTCTGCTGCTCTGAGACACAACCACGGTACCACACAGCCCTCAGCTTCCTTCCACATAACAATTCCAAGCCTCCCTCTGTCTCCACTTTATTACGTAGCCTATGGGGTAAGAAGTATGTTCTGTATCAGCTATGTGCTTTCCAGGTCTTTTACTAGGAGACATGTTTTATTGTCTACCAGTACTGTCTTCCTGTCTATCTGCCTTCTAGTCTGCCTTACTCTCTCTTTAAACACAATGTTTAGACCAACTTCCTGGATTGTCTTTTATTGTCTCCTTTGTCCCTTGAACAATACGGACCCTTGCACGGTTTTAACGCAGGTCTCATTTCATTCTGAATCCCCACTATGACGGGAAAGGGAAAATGCTACATCTGTATGTTATTTTACAATGATCTACACAGTTAGCTTTGAAGTCACGCACACACCAACAAACACACATACTACACACAGTAAAATATAAGCAGAGAAAAACATCTTCGCTGATCCACATAAACACGTACATACCACATGTTCCTATGTTACTGTAATAAGCAATGATTTGTCACTGACAAATATTCGAAAGTCGTTGCTTGTGTTTCCAAAGCAGCCGTATGAAACTGCCTGTAAGTTAGCAAGCCTTAAGTAAATTGCATTGCATCATGTTGTCTTCCATAAGCGCTGATGCACAGTAGATATTTCCCAGAGTTAAATTAGCCATGATGATGTTGCTCTGCAGGGAAGAGCTTCTACAAAGAAGAGTGGACTATTTATACACCTTCCCTCGAAACACATACCACATCCATTTAGTAGCCTAAATATATGTCTTGTTCTGTTTAAAGATGCCTCCAGGGCCCATAGCATGATCCCAGCATTGCATCATGACGGTCCTGGCAGTGGCATACAGTGTAGATTCAAGATCAGAGTGGAAGTGCAGCCTCTGCCGCTGATGCTAGTTGCAGCTGGTTGCATTTGGAATAGTTTGGTCCCTCAATCTTGATGCTCCAAGAGTGCGGACAAGAGCACAATGTTGCCGGCATCATTAGAGCAAATTACCTCATTTTCGTGAGCCTTGACAAAGGAAGGCTTGTTCCCCGGTTTAATCAAGCTAACCACAAACATGTCTGTCAGCACCTGTCCTTTTTCCAAACAGTTGCAGCCAGACCGTGATGGTAAATACAGGCAAAAAACCCAAATGGTGAATGCCATAACAATAAGATGAAAGTACAAATGGTTTTCAGTGAATGTATTGATTATCAAGTTCACTGACTTAAAGGCCAATGAACCTGATCCTAAATTACTTACAGTTACTTAGTGGTCAAAACATAATGCTTAATCTGCCAAGATGGCTTCTGTAGAGAGGCCAGTATATTCAGTCCAAATCTAAACAAAACAGCATTTTTTGAACGCAGCTGCCTTTTCGTATGCTTTCTGTTCCTGACCTTGCATAACTGGTATCAGCTTACCAACAGAAATTATCAGGACAGATATACAAACTTCACCACCATCACCATATTCAGAGGTGTTCTAGTGTATTAAAGGTGGGGTAAGCGATTTCCGGAGAACGTTTGTTTCTGTTTATACTAACCGTGGCCAGTACATAGGGGGTCGACGTTTCGTCTAGTTGCCAGGCAACCCCCGAAACGTCAACCCCTGACGAACTGGTCGGCTGCTTGCTCTGAGCCAGGCTTTTAGATCGCCGTTAGCGGAGCAGTGGCTATGATTTAACACCTGACTTTTTTTCAGCGTGCCGTGCACACGCTACGGACAGGTAGCAGATGTTGAGTAGATACTATAAGCTGATTTGGACGAAAAGACACAGAAACATACTCCATTTTGAATTGCACTCATTCGACAAACTCTTAATTGTATCTCACTTGTACATACAGTGAGATGTTCAAAATTTTAAAAAAATTACATATTATACTGTATATGACTTTTGTTCAGGTTACTCACCCGAGAGCCTCTTTTCCCTGCAGGACCAGGTAAACCAGGGGGACCAACAGGACCCTAAATCAGAGAGACAGAGGGACAGGGAGAGAAAAAAGGGAATGTGGGAGAGAGAGAGAGAGAGAGACACAGAGGGAGAGAGGGAGTGAGCGAAGGGAAAAAAGAACAGAGATAGTATGTTAATGGCAAGCATTAACATGCAGTTCACTGTCCAGGCCCCAACAATGATGAGTATGTGCTATATTTATGTAAGACCTCTGAAGTTCAAAGAATGGAGCCAAGTGTTTTCAACTAAAAGCTCTATAAGGAAAGCATGCAGCTCTGAGCAGAAGGGTCAAGTTACATTTTCAAGATGAGACTGACACCACCAGCCTTTTGGTCAGCCTTTAGGATGAACGTAATCCTTCGTCATGGAAAATCGTAGCAAGAAACATATGAAACAACTGCATACAATGTTATGGTAGATGCAAGATGTGAAATAAAAACAACATATAAAATAGTTAAACTCATTAACTGCGAGCCACGATGTCTGAGAATGTTGTATAAGTAATAGATTATTATTACTGTACAAATGGGCAGTTACCAATAACACTTAATTATCAAGCAGTCGTAATAACTGTCATACAATAAAGGACAATGCAACACTAAATCTTATCTAGTTCATCTGGCTTTTAAATGTTTCCTTGCAAACATCTCATTAGATAGTTTTCAGTCAAGTTCGTTGTCAAAGTCTACTAAAAAAAAATACTAAAATTAACTTGATTAACTTCCCATTCATTTCAGTTTTTATATTCAATACAAATACTTTGTACCACTTTTCAGAACGCATTATCATGTACAATGACATGATATGAGGTGTAAATTAAGTTAGAAAGATACACATCAACTCACATATCCTTTAAGCAACACTAGGGTGAGGGCCCACTTGCTCTGTTGGGTGTACTTGTGATATTGTGTTTTCATTTGAAGAATGTTTGACACATTTTGGGATTTTTTTGTTGCAAGTTTTAAACTTTAAAGACCATAGGATGTGCTCCTTCACACAGCAACTTGTACAATACTGCATTTGAGTGTACAGAAGGTTATTGTATAGGCTGTTCCATCACTTTCTCATGCTGCTAATCAATAATCAATGCTGACAGCATATTTAGTCTATTTTGTCTAGGAGAGACATTTGGTAGAATCTGTATTTCTGGTTAACATTAACATTGAGTAAACGGGAAATCCCCTTCTGGTCAAGGAAGCGATTCATTCATCACGTTCTGCTACTCCAAAATATCAAACTCCACTATTAAAAAACGAAATCTCATTACAAGGCACGATTGAATCATTTAGATTAAAAACAAACATACTATTTTATTCACTATTCTGAAGTGTTACTATAGCAATGGTTGATAACAGGTTACTCTGGAGCATCTTCATCCCACGTCAGAGCAGAAGATGGACACAGAGGGACACGTGAATAAAGAAACAGCTGTTTGTTCCTTTTTAGACTCCCACACACATGGAAATTGTGAGCACACCACCACAACAACAGCAGGGACTGAAGAAGCTGAGGCATTCATGCAGTAATAGCATAATATTCAGAAGGTTAATCTGCGCTGCCAAGACAAAGGTCAAATCTCTCCCAAAGGAGTCAATACTGGAAGTGAAATTCCTGTAAAAGGTGAAAAGTAGAATGAATCATTTTCTGAACTTTGAAATTTGCATGTCTTGACATTTACTTGAGTTGAATCACAACACCCCCCTGCATTGTTGCTCCAACATGCAGCCATCAAGATATCCGTCTGCTGCATTAACAGACCAGACCAGACCAGAGAAAATGCATTAAGGAGGGGATGACTGACCGAAACTAACCCTTTCTCAAGTGTTCAGATTTACTCTGAATCACTGTTTGCAATCCAAAAACCAGTCCAGTTAATACATTTAACAATCAAATCAAAAAGCAAAACATACAAATATCCACTGGGTTGGTTCCCCTGGGGTTTACCATATAAATGCAGGGTCATCCAGCAAGAAATGTTTAACCTGGCTCTAGTTTTCAGGATGTTCTGGCCAATCAAACACGAGAAAAGGAGCAGTCTTGGTTAATTTCATTATAACATAACAGCATTATCCTACTCTTTACCTCATGATTGCAGAGATCACACATGGATAACTGTGCCTTTGACAACTTTAGCTGGTTTAAAACTTTCCTCAAAGGTTCATGAGTATGTTGGTATCTGAACCGTCTTCACAGAGGTGTTATTCAAAACGGAACTGTTTCACTTTTCCCAGTAGCTAACCCTAACCCTTCTCCTACCTGCATCAACACACCTCAACAACTCAACAACTCAACATAATAATCCATTAGCAGATAGTGGTTTTAATGTAATTTATTCATTCATGGGCTTCAGAATACTATAGGCTCAGTTCTGTAGTTCAAACAAAACTAAATCATAAGCATAAGACCAATGTAAAAGGTAGTTAAGAAAGCTAAAATACAAATGAATGATCACTGAGCATCTAATGAGACCTGAATCCACCTGTATACTTGTACTGTAGGTTACTGTGGAGTATTTCTCCTGAGGAAGTAAAACAAGCTTAAACTGAAAGGCATTGACACAGGGTGAGCAACTGACCTTCATCTGACCCAACATTCAAAATGCCTGCATCAAAGTGGACAGAGATGCCAAGACATACAAACAGTTTCAAGATAAGAGCCTAAAAGAAGCATTCAACATTTTTGCCAAATTGTGAACCAATGGAAAATGGTTATTTTCCATTACACAGTATTGGCTCTCGCTACTCTATTTGCCTTTGGTATTGGGTACTTTTCGGAAGGTTGCTTTCCAATAGAAGATAGTACCCATGATATTATTGCCTCTGTGTAGGTCGTCATAGCTAATTACGGCCACCAAGGTACGGAACGGCTGTACCTCGTCAAGCAACCACGGCTTGGATGTCCAGAATGCCATTTTTGAAAGAAAGTAGAACAAAAACTGCGACCACTACAATAGCTTGGCAGTTTGTTGTGCAGGATATGTTGCCGCCTATTGACGAAGCTCTGACCAATCAGTGGTCTGCAGTGTTTCAAGTCAATGTCTAGTACCCGGTTCCTATAACCTTGATGGATTGGGAACCAACAAAGTAGGTACCAGGGACTTTTTCATAGTGGGTGAGTAAGTAGAGTAGAATAGTGCTGGTACCATGCAGTGGAAAAGCAACTATCATCACTAGCATGCACATATACTGCAGTGCACTGAGACATGTATATAATTTGCTCAGAACTGTCAAAGCTGTATCCCACCTTCAGACCTGCAGGCACTTCATAACCTAAGTAGGACTATGGAAACTTGTGGATGAGTCAAGACATCTTACATCATTAATTACACTCTTAAGTGTAAACAGATCCAATAGAAAGACCTGACACATCTCACTAATGGAAACATAAGCAATACCTGAAGGTCTGAGCTATAAAAGCATGTTCAGAGGCACAGCCATCCCGACAGCCTGATTACATCATAAGGCTGGATGGACAGCCAATTTGACTTGCCAGGCTATACCTCAAATCTACAGATGAGTTCCACTCTAACAAGTGCAAAGTGTCTGACAGTATTTCAGCATGGGAATGACGTGTTGTTTTAACAACTTGTAGATACATGAAAAAACACTGCTTGGACATGCCATCACCTCCTAAATCACTACACCGCCCTGCCAAAATATTTTTTCATATATCCTGGGTGCATGTAAGAAAGCCACATTTCACATAGTATTCAAACGGTGGCCATAAATTAGCTTTTATTGCCTTGTGTTGATATTTTTCTAACAGTCATGTTCAGAGATGCACTGACTTGAATACTGACACTGCTTTCTATTCATAAATGCATGCGCTTACCATAGGACCTGGCTCTCCTTTGGGGCCGTGGAAACCATCTTCGTATTCATAGAAGAATTCTGGGTCCTCATATCCATAATCATATCCCATGTCTACGTCGTCATAGCTGCCATCCAGATTGTGATGTTCTGAGGTGTCCACCTGATTCTCCCGGTACAGAGTGGTGCCGTTGACTCTAAGATGAGTCTCCGGGAGCTGACGAGTCTGTTGGTTCACAAAGTCAGAATCCCTCGAGTTGGTGTTGGAGTTATTCCTGAGTCCTTCCTTCACTCGACTTTGGGTGACTGTGGGAGTCAGGCCTGGGGTGGCATTTGGAGTCTGCAGGCTCACAGAGCTGCTCTCTTCCTCTGTGCTGTTTTCAGATTGATCAGTGTCCCCATGGGGGCTACTCCCTTTTGCCAACACATTGTTAGTAGTGGTGATACTTGTGCTATAGGTGAGATCCAGAACTGTGGTCAAGGTGGGGCTGTCAGCCTGAAGCGAGGATGTGGTGGAGTGGGCAAGGGGATCCAATGTGGAAAGGTGGCTCTGTTCCCCCAGTTGAGGTTGTATCGATGGGCTCAAAACGGAATACTGTGTGACTAAACTACCCGGGAGTTTGGAAGCTTCTGTAGCTTTCACGGGGGTATGATCGGTAGCTGCTACTCCAACAAGAGATTGTGTTGAGGGATTAGAAAGAGGATCATTTGCCTTCAGATCCAAACTAGGATGCGGCGAGGGCAATCGGTAAGTGTCGGCCAGCCGGCACTGTGTTTTAAGATAGTTGCAGTAGTGCGCGGCAGCTTGGGCTGAGGGATAGACATCTAGTTGGCAGACTCGACCATAGAATGGTGCAGCTTTGGAGTTCATTCTTCCCAGAGTGAAAAGACCTCCAGAATCCCCCAGTGTCGGAGATCTCCCCAGGGTCTGCTCCCGCTGCTGCACTGCCCCACAATCCGCATAGAAGGACACTGAACGCGCCCGTACACCGACAGCAAAAGGGTGCTGGCGGCCATCTTGCCAGTCGTACGTGAAGTAGATCGGGGCTTTCTCTGCAGTGTAAACCACCACTCTGCGCGGCAGCAGCTGAATGCCAAAACGCAGCCGGTCCCTACCATCTTTGACACTGAAGAGAAAAGCATTATTGGCTCGCCAGGAGCTGAGGCTAATCACAACAGTAAACTCCTCGCCGATCTGCGGTGGGAACAGAGTGTCTGCTGGAGCCTCATAGAGGGAGTTTGAGTCGAGTAATGCCCCATATCCAGAAACAGGAAGGTTCGAAGGTGAGGGAACAGTGGTGTAATATGAGCTTGTCCTCTCGTAGGGATTGTCTTCGCTGCTTTGAGCTGTAAGCCCCAATCGATAGAGGATATCCACCCCTGAAAGACAGAGAAGATAACGTTAAGGTTAACATCTAAAGGACTAGATCGCAGAGCATGTTCACGTTGGCTAAACAGGTTCTGAAGAAAAACAGCTTTTCTTAGGGTACTGACCTTTGAGAAACAAAAGGTTTAAATATGCAAAACTAAATTGTGATAAAGATTTGAAGCAGCAGTCAACCTTCGAAGGTCAAGTTCAAATCTCACTGGGGACCTTCAGCACACGACTTGGGTCTCTTCCGTTTACTGTAGCTCAAAAGAAAAACTATTATAAACATTTGGATTGATACAGGAATAGAGAAAAGTAAACACAAACGGATACTTAGGCATTGGAAGCCTGTTTAACCCTTTTGCCATGCTCCTTAGGAAACATCTAGCATTTCAACTTACTCAAAAAACTCTTGAAGGCATGAGGGCAATCAAATGTATGCTTTGAATTATGGGAGAGAAAGCGTCCCTGCTTATACATAAAGTGGGATTGCTGTGGTTAGATGCTACCACTGTTAGCTGTCGCAAGTGTGTAGATGTGGATTTGTTATTAACGTCATTGCAGTCCACCATACGGTTTTCACTAAAAACTGTCAAACATGCTTTATTCTTCCAATGTTGCTGTTAATATATGTTACTAGAAATATATGTATTTGCTACAACTAAGACAAATGTGGGATGTTGCATGAGCTGTCTTTCTATAAGTTAAATGATGGAGAAAAAAAAAGCCATCGGACACTAACATCATAAAGCATTCCCCATATGATGCTGGTGACCCCTCCTTGTTTTGCTCTTTGAGTGAGTACCATAAAGGCAGCTGTTGCCCAGATGAGTGGAGGGGACTAGAGAAGGATGGAGCTGAACTAAGATACAGGAAACCAGTCCACACAGCCATTTTGAATCAATCTGCCAACAGAGATTCATGAGAGAAGCTTTCTTGCAAAGGGTCCTGTCTTTATTTCCCATGCCTACAGGTTATTCATCAAATATTTTATCTTGCGTCTGCCGACAGTATGCAAAAGAAAAACTTAAGTTGAACTCTGAGATAGAGGAAATTCTGTGCAGTTTTGGCTTTGAGTATAGAGCAACAGACAGATCACCATAGGCTGGAGGGCAATATGTCACATGTGTCACATATGTCAAATCTGTTACTAAGTGGTGATGTTTCCAGAAAGTAAAAATGTACAGTATATGACAAGGATACCTGACACATAATGTTATTGTGCATGTCAACAGAGTCACACATGGGTTGAATAGTTTACAGGGGAATTTGACCTGCTGTGTGTATGAGAGATTGGGGAGAAATACAATGTGAGTGAGTGTGTTGGCAGCAGCAATATGGAAATATGGAAGCCTAAGAACAGAGAAGCTTTTTAAGCCTGTGTGTGTGTGTGTGTGTGTGTGTGTGTGTGTGTGTGTGTGTGTGTGTGTGTGTGTGTGTGTGTGTGTGTGTGTGTGTGTGTGTGTGTGTGTGTGTAAGAGTGCGTCCAAGTGTTTTGTTTTGGAATTGTCTGAGGTATTTTCATTACTAATCCAGAGACACTACCTCCCTTTGATGCATCTCCTCCTCTGCATTTGAGGAAACAAATTCTAAATAGAGGTTTGTTGCTTGTGTACTACTGAGGGATAACTGAAGGCTCTAACTCAACCAGTGATCTACAGATAAAGGGCATATCTTTCAACTGTGCCATTGTCAAACAAATGTTTTATGCATACTGCTTTAAGTATTTGAAAGCTGCTATTTGACAGAGACACTAAAATAAAGAACATCAAAGCTATTACATGCCTGGTTCTGATTATATGCCAGTGTACAACTATTTGACTTTTGCCCTTGGTTGCGGGACCAATAATTTATGAAATGTTGACAGCAGAGTTTGAACAAGCATCTAAAATGGTGAATGTGTATAAGAAAGGGCTGCATAAGAACTGTAAAAGGTTTGTTTCAAACTGTAGGTTTAAAAAGGCTGATCAAATAAGCCATGCATTTACACTATCAACAGTGAGAACTGTTGACACTGCTGTGTGTTGATGCAGATGTAACACTATTTAATGAATCAGCCAAACATGCCAGATCAACATGATTCAGTATGGTTACTATGCCACCATCACAATGCAATCTATTACGGTAATCTAGGAATAATAATTAAAACGTGTTAATTTACACTATATTAAACAGCCTTGGTGTAGTTAGAGTCACGACAGACAATACAGATTTCTGAATTTGAATTCAAATCTTAGGCTCAGGATGTACTTTACATGTTGTTAATTGAGCAATATATTCTAATGCTTAATTTATTTAGAACATTTTGGAACCAATATCATGGATAATGGTTTTAGTGTATAGTCTGCAGTGTGTTTGGCCTCTAAGGATACAGGTATGGATTTCTAGATCTGAGATTTTGAAGAAAGTGAAAGGTCACACAGATTTCAGCATAAAGCATATATGGTCCTGGATGTTGTATTTAAGGTTTTTTTTCTGGTCCTGCAGTCCAGGTAGGGAGACTATCTATCTGCAGCTGATCTACGCACGCACTGAGATGTCCTTGACATTCTTAGCCCGAGGTAACGTCAGCCCAGATTCCAATTAACCTGTCTCATATGTGAAGACAAGCCGCTCCAGCACTCTGTGTGCATTCCTCATCCCCTGGTTATGATGGATTGATCCTGCTTGGAGTGGACTCATCAGCGATAGCTATATATTGTGGAGTGGAGAAGACAATGCAAGATGGAATAAGGAGGAGGGGTGGGGGGGGCGGGGGGGGCTGACCCTCAAGGCGGTTTCCCATTTGCACGTGGCAGTAGAAAATGCACATACAGGTGGAGATGTGAATGAACCTATGTGTCATGATTCATCACGGGGTCAACTTAAATCAAGTGTGCAAAAATGCAGTGTTGTATGTGGTATTTCTGGCAGTGGGCCAGTGATGTGCCACTCAGAAAAACAATATGTCCTCATAGCAAATGCATATTGCATATGCTTATTCCAAACATATCTGAGATCTTTCTTTAGATCATTTTAAAAGCATTCTTTCTTGCCGAGTGATGGCACGTTCTTTCGAGGAAATCACACCCGGAATAATATGTGTAAGCTTATACTTGAACTCTCCCCCAGTTGTAGAAGCAAATGAATGTAATACCTTTTTAGTTTTACATTATACACTATTGTACATCCATTAACATTAACCAATAACAAATTTACTTTTTGCCGTTAATGTTTAACAATAGTCAAAAAGTTAATACGTCACATGGTCACGTTACGATATTTTGTCAACCATTATTACATTAGTGTCTGCTACATACTGTATGTCTATAAATAACCTTAGATGTAATGAATCTACAGGGCCCTTGTGAAACCACCTAAGCCGCTATCTATGACCAACTTCTTAACTTCTGCTCTGCTCACATTTTCTCATCCTTGTTGCTTTGTTAAAAAACAAACAGATATCATCTAATGCCAATAATCTGACCAGCTAAAGAACAGCTACAATACATGCCAAGCACTGACTTGAGATTTCCCTTCCGTCTTTGTCTGACTGATTGGTTTACTTTCCCAGCCTGCTTTTCGTAGCATGTACTTCACATTACAGTATGCTTGCATGTGACATACTAGCTAGCCTAAAAGATGGGTAGGTGTACAGGTAAAGGCAACAAAAGTTGAGAGACTATTTAGGCTAATTCTTCATGCATGCTGTTGCCAGAAGAGCAAGAGCAGACATGTTACAGGAGAAGATTTATAATGAAAAAAGGAGCAAAGAAAGAGGAGCTCCTGTTTACAGCCTCAACACTTGCTTCAGAATAAAACTCACTTTAGTGTTGTTGTCTACATGTTTAATATGTTTGGATCATCCCAGCTAAATGTTTTATCCAAACAAAATTGGGTAAACGTTGACCCAATGTATTTGAATAGAGGGACGAACCAATCATACCTTTTTCTGTAGCAGATGTTTTTTTCCAACGATTTAAAAGCATGACGCTGAATATGGATGAAGTGTTTAAAACTGAATCTGTTGCATTAATATATGATTATTGCTAATATGCAAAGTGATACTGAAGAAGTAGATGTATTTAATGTAGATAACGGAGTGTGGTTGATACTGAATATGTTTAACTTGTCAGTAGGCTATACTGACTTGGGTAGGTGTGTTAGTTTAACACTGTCTAAAGTAAAACCGTCAGCCTAATCCCATATTAAATGTTTTAATATAAACAATAGCAAAATATCCAGCAACACCTTTTCATTATTCATTTAAATGGGGTCAAAAAAATCTGTCAAGAATTTTCAACTATGCACCACCAGCTGAAGCCAAAATCACTCCAAAAAGGAATGGTCCATTGCACTGTGGACTAATGATCAAATGTCAGAGAGAGTTCACTAGTCGTAGTGAGAAAAGGGAAAGGGAATGGCCTTAAAGCTGGAGTGGAGAATTTGGGGAGAAAATAGCAGTTGGGATAGAGATTTGAACAGTTGACAGTCCCAACAGCCAATAAGAACAGAGAATCGGATTTTTTTTTTTTTTTTTTTTTTTTTTTTTAAGAATCGGAGCCTCGCTCTGATTGGTCAAAGTGTACCGCTCATGTTAATTTTGACCAATCAGAAATCACATACCCCACCACTAATACAAAAGAGTGCTATTAATAATCTTAATGTTAAGTTATGCATTATTTTGTTTACCTTGAGCTAGGTAGTCTTCTTCTCCGGAGAGTGCTGCTGAGCATACTGACAGGAGCAGGATAAAGTTCCACCTACAGGGACATACAAACACAGATTAATACATACATGAATCCATTAGTACGCCCATTTTTAAGAAACAGGGTGCAAGTCTATCACAGGGAGAATACAAATATATTAACATGTGTGACTAATTAAGAGTGTCCAAGTTGCCTTGTGCGTTGCAGCACTTAAACTCTAGGATGAAACTGTAGGATTTTACTTGTATATTGTATATTTTCATGTTTCTTTCTTGGCATTCAAGAATTTCATTGTATGACTGAGAACATGTTTCCTATTGTGCATGCATATGACAATAGACACTTTGAATCTTGAATATTTTAAACAAAAGCAATTACGGGGCGCTTGTGGTGTAGTGGTTAGAGCATCAAAAAAATATCTTTAAAAAAAGGAAAATAAAGAAAAATAAACTAAAGAAATTACAATGGAGAGAGGAACTTGTTAACGGTACACGTAGAGCAGGGGTGTCAAACTCATTTTCACAAAGGGCCACTCTACGATATGATAATCACTCTAAGGGCCAGACTGACACACCTTCTTTTTAATCGAAAAATAAAAAGAACATATCTAAGTAAGTATATAAACTGCGTACAATGGCTAGTTTTCACTTCAACATTTTCGGGGGACAAATTATAGGTGGGGGGTATGGGGGTGCTCCCCCCGAAAATTTTGAATGTCAAACACTGAATTTCCTGCATTCTGGTGGATTTTTATCCACCGATCTGTGCCTTTTCGGCATCAATTTATGGTGGAAATGTCTTAATTTCTGTAAAGGAAAAGACAACATTCAGGTTCCTGGTGAAACAATTATAAAGGACTATAATGCAGTAAGGCTCTCAGGCATTCTGGATTGAGCCACAATATTTATTCTCCTGGATTTTTCAAAACTTTCTGCACATTCAAAACATATCACATGTTTAGTTTTTTTAGGAATCATGACACAGCACCATTGTTAGCTATTTATGACACTTTACGTTGGTAATGAAATGCCAAGCCACAATTGGAAACAAAAGGGGAGGGCTATCAGCAGCTAGCTAACGTTAGCTAGTTGGCTATATTGTAACTTAAAGCAAAAGTTAGAAACCAGATAATTTTGGCATTAATCCTTTGACACTTGACACAATCAATCATCAATATTAGCATGCTATTTAGCCACATATGTTGGCCTACAGCCCTCAGAAAACTGACAGCTATACAAGTTCATCAATTCATGGCTTAAAATCCTGAGCTGTGGAACTTTCAGCAGACATTCCTAGCTGTAAGCCACGTAAGTTTCCTGACAGTTGGAAGCGTATGCAACGTGCGGATATGGCACAGGCTCCATGAAGAATGAAAAAAAAAAAATATAGGCCTATATGATTTTTTTTAATTATTATTATTTTTTTCAGAATTGATTCAAATCGGCCGAATTGATTCGCGGGCCACATCAAACCGTGTCGCGGGCCACATCTGGCCCGCGGGCCTTGAGTTTGACACGTGACGTAGAGTAACAGGGCTGGAAATTCATGCATGGTCCTTCTTGCTGTGTGAGGGCAGAATCACCACCCCTTTTCCATCCAATGTACAATCCTGCTGATGTGGTTTATACAAGCAATGACTATTCATTCATCAAGATGTTCACTGTATATACAACTCTGCCAAAGAAAAGATCCTACACTTTGTCTACATACTGGTTATACTGACTACAGAGTGTAGTTACAGCACACATGTGAGCCAACACACAAGCCACCTATACAGCACCTCTACAAAAAAAACTGGTTTCTAGTTGATGTTTTGTAAACGTATGGTAAGTCCTAGACCAACTATAACTTGGTTCTTTTTCCATCTTGTCATAAGAAACCTAGCCTTACCCTGCTGGTTTCAAGTGAAATATCTCCCTAAAATCAGCTGGATCTCTTTGTAATAGGGCATGAAGTGATAGCAATTGTGGACAGTGTGAGGTCGGAAATATTTTCCCTGCAACATCACGGCTAGACAATGTGTTTAGAAAGTAAAGGAATGGCCACTAAAGATATCAGCGTACAATAGGATCGCAAGCTGAAAGGAAGAAATCTACTTGTCCGCACAGTGGTCACAGGTGTAATTAACATGTATGATCACATACGTTGAATTTTGATGTGTTAGTAAACCAACTAAGCCATTCACTGAAACAGCTAACGGTAATACAGGGCAAAATATATTCAAGTCCACCTTTAGAATGCAATGTAATTAAATAAAACAACACAGCTGTTATGTTGCCTACCACCAACAGGCTACCCAAGGCAGTCCTACCTTTAGACAAAGGTAGGTCATTTCCATGGGCCCCAAGCTACCAAGGGGCCCCATAAAATGCCTCATAAACGTAAAGTTAAGATGTTTATTTTTTTTTATATATATATAGTTTTTGTTAATTAAACTGTTTCTAAAAATTCATACACTAAAATGGCATCAAAGTCCAATTCCTGAGCATCTCAGCCCAAGGTTTACACTTTATAAAACAGTAATTATATGCCATGACACAAAGAAAAGACCTTAATTAGCACATGGTAACTTAATCTAACGTCAACTGTTGTCCTAGCAAAATGGGGTTAGCCTTAATGAACCTAAATCTAGCATACATTTGTTGTCTTTTCATTTCTATGACAGAAATGAAAAGATGTAGCCTAACTAGCTAGCTTAAGATGGTCTGTGTGTAACATATAGTTTATATTTAGTTCTTAAATTTAAATGTACAAAACATTTTATCATGTTGAATTTTATTCATCAGAAAATGAGACCACATTCATTGATGATGAAAATAATCGTTATTTCAGGCAAGCATTGGATGAAAATCAGTAGCTAGAAGAACATGACAAAAAGAAACCTAAAAGGCAGCAGGACTCCTCTGTTTACAAAGGCATTCAACTTTGACATTTTTATGTCTGGAGATATAGTCAGCTAGGATCTAGAGCGAGAAGAGTCACGCCTGCCTTTCCCACATTATATTCTGTAAAAAGCGCTCTCTGACTCATGGCTCTTTATTCCCAAAGCCCTTTAAAAGAGGGATCGCCATATGCTATAAATGTGGTTGATGGCGTCACGCTTAACACAGGTAAAGGAAAAGAAGAGCATATTGATTGTGAAACTAACACTTACAATTAAAACATATTTTTTTGACTTGCGTTTCACTAATATATTGAAGATGTATTTTTTTAGTTCCTACATTGAGCTATAACGAGTTGTATTACTCTTACTGCATATTGTGACTTCACTTTGTAAAGGATTCATGAGACTTCAGTCCTTTGACCCTCACTGACCCCACCTCTAGGTGGCACTGCCCACCATGTAGCTAGAAGGGCAGCTATACTGTTAGATCACAGATATTTGAGATTTTCACTCACAAATGATGTTCTAACCTGTTTTAAATGGGATGAATGTGCATTAACAACAAATGCAACAATCCTGACATTGTGCTTATAGTGTACGCTGTGTTAAATTATCTCCTCTCTACACATATGCCTCATTACCAAGATTATGCAGATACTCTTCAACCTATATTAGCCGTAAAATAAATGCCGCAGCCTTGACATAAAAATGTACACAAGGATTGTGCATACCACCGTGTACAACTTCCACAACAGGATTTTAGTCTTTATTCTCACAGTTTTCAGTCAGTCCATGTTATGTCATCATTTAGGTCAAACTAAGCACCAAATCTTAACTAAAAAAATGTAATATTTAAGATTTGTACAGTAGTATACAGTAGTCCAACTGGTACAGTAGTCAAGTCATGGATTCTCTTCATCCCTACAACAAAAAGCCACACTACACTTTACAGAGCATTGCTCATGTACAGCTTCAAAGCATAGCTTACCCTGTACATTTAAACCAAATCAATCACATTGACAGCACTGTACGTAGTAACAGCCGCTGACACAACTTGTGGCTTCTTGCAAGCCATGTGAAGATTTTCAACACAGTGTGGTGCTGGTGCTAAAGACGAGAGGAGACATTAGTCCTGCTATTTTAATATGTTACGTAAGGCTACCGAAAAGGCTACTATCAATCACTTCGCCTCTGTCACACCTTAAGCCCTTCAGGGATTGTTATGTGGCTACAAACAGAGCGGTCGCTATCTTACAAACATCTCTCCTTTTGGTGACCTTTAAGGACCTGATTGAGCCTGCGAGGAGTCTAGAAGTGTTTGTGTGGCCCTGTTTGACGGAAAACCGCAGACAGGCAGTGATTGTTTGTTTTCCCAGAGCAATGTGGCCCCGCAGACTCCAGCAAACGGAAAAAAAACAGAGAAGACAACAGTAGAAAAGACTGATTGACTCTAAGTAGAAACACTATGAGCTGTGTCTGTCACCTGTTCCCCATCGAGAAAGTGGTGCGACATTCCACGGCCAGAAACACAGACTAATCCCCCAAAGCAGTGAAAAAGCAATAGTGGAAAAGCGAGGGGGGTGGGAAATATGATTACATTCACTTGAGAGATGATGGAAGTGACATTTATAGAGCCAATGAGTAGCTGGTTCTGCTTTATAAATTGGCAAAGTTTGAAAGTACAACAAGAAAAAACTAAATATAACACTCAGCATTCCCCCTTTTGGAGTTCCAAGTGGGGCCATCTGATGCTGATTCGGACAACTTTGTGTCTGCCTGTCTGTCACGCAGTCTCCCTGTTGAGGGCTATTTAAAGCATCTATGAGCCCCTTCCACCAAACCGACTTGGGTGATCAACAGATTCAGCACATCTACACTGACGCGACTACAAAGAGTGGGAGTTTTCTAGCAAAAAAAAAATTGTTTCTGAACCTTGTTTGACATTTTTTAGCATTTTATTTTTGATATCAAAAGTTCTTATCAAGAACACAATCTACATACAGAGCCACCAATTTCACAGTTTTCCTGATTTAATCTTGAGGAAAATCCTGCTCTAAGTGACAACACACTATGACATGCTTTCCAGTCTTTGCAGTTAATGGAAAAGGCCGCTGAGAGCAGGACAAAGCTCCCCAAACACTGCTCTGTTGACTAAGGGAAATACCACTATGTGGGGAGTGGGTGCCATGTCAAGACTATAAATAATCACAACTTTAAAACTCCCCTATGCAATGAATCATTCCAGCAGTACTAACAATTATATCCTTTCTCCCCTCAAAATTAGCTTGGATCCCTAACAATGGTTCATTCAAGTGAGGAAAAGGGGCTGAGCGGCAAATTGAGAGAGCGGTCCATTTGGCTTGGCACATAGGAGCAAAATCACTTAAGTTGTGTTTACAATCCTCATAAGGAAAGGGAAACAATTTTGTTAAGGTCCATCATTGATGTCTGTCAGGGGGGGGTGACTGTGAGCGGTGACATTAGCAGTATACCGTTAACATTTCTAATTTGGCAGGCCACTTAGCAAGTCCATTGACAGCAACAAAGCAGGCAAAGCTGTTAATCTACCCCAACAACTCTGAAATGTTTAACTTATTAAGAGAATAAACAAAAAAGGAAGGGATACCCATGGAATAGCTGTTGATCTGCAATGGGGGTGTTAAAACAATCGTGCAAAAAGCCAACAGCAGCTTTTCTGATTGCTATGGACCGTATGAACTAGCCCTATGGGAGTCACCTTGATTGACCCGTCCCAATTCATCGCTTCTGTAGACTTTAAAAAAGATCGCCTTCAGAATATCAAACAGTCAATTGTAGCAATCTTTAGTGGTACTCCACTTGAAGTCATTATACAGAAAATTGAGGTTTATAGAGCTTGACCTTGGAGAATTTGCCCAACCTCCACTGTCCTATGCCCCCTTGGCGAAAAATGTGGCTTGAGTTTTGAATGGAGTGGAATCCAAAACAGAGGGAAGGCAATTACTCTGACACACAAACAGGCCGGCACAGGAGCTGACATAAGGCTCTTAGTAATAAAAGTCACTTAGCCAAGACCCCAAACTGTGAGAGAAACCATCCATCATAATACAGCAGATCCCATTCACATGCTCAGAACAAGCGAATATTTCCCTCAATGGAAACATCAGAGTTTACTGCTAATAAGGTGTTCCGTTCCTGCATGCATTGCTTCTCAAACTCAAGCAAAACATTCCCCGAAAAAAAAAGAACAAGCAACTGATCCTCAGCCAACATCTCTTCCTACTGGCCGTGTTTCAGCGTTAGCACCTGTACGATGTTCATAGTTAGTTCATTATGGAAGCACTAGGTGGGCTTGTCTTCTGCTCATGTCCAAATAGCCATCAGCAAAAACAAAAAGTAGCAGGTCAACACGTTTTCAGGTTTCAATTGCCTTGTTGACATGCCTCTCCCTGGCCGAAGTGTGAAATACCTTTACAGATCTGATACATTTCCCAGCTTCCCAAATGAAACTGAGGATTTCAAATATCAATCAATTCAGCTTACAGTATATTTCTAGTATCGTATCCGAAAAAATACTTCTTTGACGAAGAGAAGTGCATGTTTGTGCGCACTCCGAAAGGGGTGACTGGAGTCAAGAGGTCACTGCAGGCCAGAGTAAAGATTGACTTAGTCCACAAGACAGCGAGCAGACAATGGGCTGTGAGTAAACTTTCAATGGTCTTTATTGGTTTGCCCTTTTCCTGTTGCGGGGGGAACTGCAGATGTCCAGAGGGTTAAATATACACTCGGTCTCGCAGACAGGCTGGCCAAAATCCCTACAGTCACTGGTGTGGAGAAGGTGAGTATCCCGCTGCAAGAAGGTGGGCAAGCTGAGATCCCATACGATGCAAGATGTTGCAATGATCAAGCTTACAGGTGAGAATACTCTGATGTTTAGAAACCATTCAGGCACTCATTAAAGGGGTTGGTTAACACAAGGACAACAGATGTTTTCCGCCTCAGCAGTGCCTAGTTTTCTGTAGTTTTTTTTTTAGTTTGTGCAGAAAGTAGTTTCTAAAAAAAAATGGTCTGACTGTATCATCCAGAGTCTGACGTTGTTTTCATGTAAGACACATTGCTGTTGGGTCTTCAAATGTGTGTGAAGGTCAATTCTCAATGATTGACTCCCACAAGCAACTCTGAATCCCCTCCATTGTCATTGGCTGGTGGCATATGTTTGAGATGTTCTCAGCAGAGAAAAATATAATCCATTCCAAAATGCTGTAGCTCCACAGCTATACTCCAAAAAATATGACTTTGAATTGATTGTATTATGTTAACTTCCTTTAAGCTTCACCTTACACCACCTGAACAGGACTCAACTGAGCTTATGACTCTTATGGGCCAAAATGTCCATCCCAGAGTCAAAGTGAGAAGTCTGACTCCTATATGGAAAACCAAACAGTGTCATAGCAGATTTACATCAGAATAACAGAGAAACCATGTGTCCAACACCTTAGCAACATCTCCCTGAACACACCTATCATTTGAGCACAGCTGCACCACAAGGCACAGCAGACAATCAATCAAACTAAAAGTCAAAGCAGCCACAGACACTACAACTAACTTGGTCCACTTGTTACCTTTAAATTACGCAGTGTCATCACACAAGGCTAAAGTCTGCCTCATTAAGACATCATACATAGCATTTAACAACATTTGTTGTCAGCCATTAGTCTTTAGATATCCTCCTCCTCAAGGCAACAAAGTGTTGACCAGCTCAACCTCCGGAAAAACTTGCATCATCTACTCATGGGAACTACCACACAGCGCTGAGGAGACAGCGTGCTCTCAGTCAAGTGTACAGTATTTAAGTATCTGCAGCTATAGGCTACAGTTCAACCACTGCCAGCAAAGGAGCAGCGATTCCTGCAACAGTGGATGATTGTCTGGAGCTCAGGAGCCAGTTAACCACTGATGCATACACACTAACTCTCCCAGTGAACTGCAGGGAGGCCACACTTGTTCTCAGTCAACTCAGTTCTCCCATAAGGCTCTCTCATTTTCACTCCAGAGGACAAACAAATAAATAATAATAGTAAAACAACATCTCAGGATTTCATGTCCAATTTGTTTTCAATGGAGCAAACACTATCAGAACAACAGGATGCATGCAGAGCTCAGCCCCTTCAAGATCTTATCATGAAGGGATTCATAATAGAGGACAGACAACTTGGACTCACTTCTGATAGAAGAAAATACATTTCCTGTTAAGTATAGCCCATGGAAGCATGCACATTTCTGGAGCTCCACAGTCCAGCCACAGGCTAAATGTAACGGGACAACAAAACCTGCATGCAGGATGTCAATAATAAACACTCCCATGAGGAATGTTTAGGTTTAAAGGCACTAAATATATTTTTTTTCCCATTTAAAGCCAAAACACTATGACAGAGTTTGATGCATTTGTAAGTAATCAAGTGCTTGACAGTTTATCTACTGTAGGCTTTATCATCATACAGTTTAACAATGATTTATCACTAACATGCTGAATAAGCATAATTGTTTTCAAGACATCCGTCCTCTCTCTACAGTGTTTATTTCCCGGTTTATGATAGAAATGGGAATGAGAGTCAAATAAAAATGAAAGGGGGTACAGCAGTGGGTCACATGGTAACCAGATTAAAATGTGAGAGAACCCAGGCTGCATGTTCATCTGGCGAGTTCAAAGCCAATACTTGTGCACTCACTACTGCTACGTTTTCAGTTAATTTTTTCTAGATTTTCAACCAGGTTCACTGTAAACTACTCAAAATGTGTCCAAATACATGCATCCATGAACAATAAATAAAAGTAAGATCACGATTTAGGGAATTGTTGTTTTACTATTGTTTGCATGATTATTATGCAGAAAAAAATTAAAGGATACAATAAGGAATCCAAACTAAAGTAAACTCTATGCATTTAGGCCTGTTGGTATTGACCGAATTGTCAGTCAGGTTTTGGTGGCAAAAGGTTGTAGCTGCAGGGATTCTCTTTAGTAGATTGGCGCCCCTGTTAGGGCAAGACGCCAAGAGAACAGCACAGGTATAATTCCCACAGTTTCCATTTTATATAAAAAAAATCTGTTCTCGAAACAGATGCAACAGCGCACAAAAGGTAGCCGGACATCTGCATACAATTTAACCAAAATGCCCACTTACGTTGCTGCCGCGGAAACGTGTCCACTCCTTGTCCGTTGAGCTCCTAAATGCATTTGTATGCATTTGTCCAGGCAGCAGAGATCTGGGTGAAAACAGAATCACACTCAAGAGGATACCTGCTCATGGGCTAAGCCGTGTTGGCACCAGCCAAAGGAAAGCGCAAAGTGGACGGAGGAGTAACTGCCAACTCAGAATGTCCTCATGGTATTGCGGTCCGGAGGAGAGATCTCTCCCACTCGGTCAAACCTGCAGTTTCTCAGATCCTTTGCGCTCTGCGGCGCGCAGTGGTCAGGCTATTTCTATCCAAAGTGGAGACGCGCGGCCGTTGCATAGAAGAAAGTTGGCATGGGAGAGCGCGTGCGGTGTAAACTCGACTGCTGTGTGGGAAACAGAGAAGTGGTCTCCAACTCAACGGCAGCTCCAACTCTGCGCGGATTTACCTCCAGGCGGTGGTTGCTGTATGTGCCTTGACTTGCACTGATGCAAAGGGACCCGTATTCACCCCAACACAACTCCTACTACCAGCTGGTGGTGTTGGGTTTCACCGGTTACAGACTCGTGACATCACGGATGGACTTTTGGCTTGTGTTCATCGATAGCTTTTGTCTACTTTGGCTACTGTATTTGCCTAAAGAGGGTACAACATGTATGCCTACTGCACACCCGGTAAGGTAAATTAGAGGGCGTGTTTCAAAAGGTAGCCCAAACTTGCACTGACACGTGCACTCATTGACACATGGACAGTATAATGAACACCCAGACTGAAATAATGACATAAAAAATGGATCAGCTGGTGCAGCCTCATGCTGTTTGCTGACAAGCAAATCTGCCAGGTGCTGAAGCTTAAGGGAACTGTTCTGGCAAGAGTAAGCAATGTGTTATCCAGGCAACTTAAGCTATATCAGGACTTGTTTACAAATCTATTTTTGTGCTAAAAATATTATTCTCATGAGAAGTCTTTGCACACATATCCATGAGGACCCCTATCTAAGCTTGTTTACTTAGCTCTGAAGCTATACTGCGTAACTTTTTGTTATAAATTAATATCTGTTACATTCAAGCCATTGCAGTAGAGACAAAGTGTATCAGCTCCACAAAACTCTCTGGATGTCCCAGTATGGCAGCATTTACAAACTGGTGTCGCCCCCCTACACTAGTAGCCTGGCTCCGCCCGCCTACCTACTTCCCTTCAGTAGTCAGTCTGGGGCTGGGGTGTAGTGGGATCCTGCTCGAACAGATTTCTGAGTGTCCAATCAGCGAACAGAGCGAGTGGCTGAAAACGATGACGTCGAATTCGCGCTCCAGTTTCAGTTGAATGCTGCGTTCCTTTATACTCGGAACTCGGAAATGTCCGACTTGGTAGTTCCAAGTTCCAACCTGTCTGTGTTCCAGTGCATCTGCTCGGGAAAGTATGGACGCCTACAACCTTTCTCATCCAAATAACTAAACGTTAGGCTCTAGCAAGTTACCGTTGCCAGGTACCGGTAGATCCATAGACTACAATATGTAGCGAAGTCGGAAATTTCCGAGTTCCCAGTACAACTGGAACGCACCTCAGAAGCCGGCTCATGGCATACGTCACAACCAAACGTTATGCGATTGGTTGGCTGATCCAGAGTGGCACTGAGCAGATCCAATAGTTTTAAACTTCAACAGACACCCGCCTCCAAGTGAGTGAACGTTTGCCAAATAGAGCAGTTCCAGACCTTCTGTACATATGAAATTAAGTACGATGGTCTGGTAGCACCAGGCTACTACACTAGCTGGAGCACAGAAAAAATCCCAAGGAGCGCCCAAGAAATGTTTCCGTTGTTTATTCTACTGCTAAGAATAAGTTAAAGTTAACTTAAATCTCATACTCATTGCAGTATGAAGATAAGCCCCAACACGTTTGTAAGAGTCTTTTGGGCATTTTGTGGTTGGCAAATTGTTACCCAAGATCCTCCAGGGTCCGAACTGTTAAAAAATAATGTGAATAGAATAATGATATGAGAATGCAGAGTTTGATGTGAAAATATGCAGCAGTGTATATGCACAGTGCAATCTCAAGAGGCATGTGGTGGTGGTGGTGGTGCTGTATATAAAACAATTGCATCCTGGTCTTTACTGTCTTTGGCCAGCATCCAAAAGAATCGCATTTTAAAGCAGGGCCTCCTATTGACTGCATTTCTAAATACATACAATCAGCAGTAATTACTATACAGACAACCATGTGACAGAAAAAGTCAAGTGAGAATGTGGTTTAGTTGAGTTTGAAGGGGCTTGGGTTTTTCATCGGCTCCATCTGACGAGGTTTACGCAAATACAGATTAATTAGATCTATCAACTTTTGTAACTTTTTGATCAAAAACATATTTCCTCTGGTTATGATTATACTTTGGAATAGCCCTTCTTTGTGTGACCATGAACAGAACACAACACCGCAGCGTTTCCCCCATTGAAAACGACACCCCTTCTTTTTTCGTTATCTCTCGCATCTATTTTTTTTTTCCCCTTCCAAACAACCAGGCTTTTAACAGACTTCCACCCGTTCCTGATCCAGGTTAACCCATTACCCTAGAACAAACAGAGCTCTGTGGGTCTGTGGGTCCCTGGGATCCCCCCCTTACCCCCCACCAAACACCCCAGCATCCTCCTCCAGACGTCCGCAGCCTCCCTCTAGCTAGCTCAGCCCTGGATGGAGAGTGAGTCAGGCCCATATGGTTTGCAATTTAGGGAACTTGTGGGGGGACGGACGCTACTAAGAGACAGAGCAATTCCTGCCTGTAGTCCCAGGTGGAGCGCACAGGGTTTTCATGTCATGTCTAAACGAGGAGTAATATAAGAGAGGTCAAAGTGACATGGAAACTCCAAGTGAGCCTGCCAGCCACTATAAACAGTGAGGTAAATAAAGAGCATTCATTTCGCCCGTGGTGCCTGCAGCCCTTTGTGCTACGGAGATCTGTGAGAGTTCGCAGCAGCAGGGTCAAAACTCTCTTCCCCCGGCCTCTGCATCAAAGACAGTTTATCCGAGGTGGAAGATCTCTCTCTCTCTCTCTCTCTCTCTCTCTCTCTCTCTCTCTCTCTCTCTCTCTCTCTCTATCTCTCTTTAAAAGCTTTATTGGCATGACTATTGTGGATATCAGTCATGCCAAAGCATTACAAATATTACAAATAATAACAAGTGACCAATCAGAACCCCCTCCCCAATGTACTGTACATGCATATACACACATTGCAAATTATAAGGCATATGACTGTAAATGATAAAATGATATCAACAGTAACAATGATAAGTATAGTATTGCTCTCTCTCTCTCACACACACACACACACACACTCCCTCTCCCTTTCGCTGGCTTTGCCATCAGCCAGCACCTTGGGATAGCAATGCTTCGACCAGATGTTTTTCTCCCACTTCCAGGAAACACAAATATTGGGATGTTGCTTTCCTGACAACACTATGAATCAACATCATGAACAAAAGGAATTACATGATCAGTTTGTAGCAAAACAAAAAAACCCTGACCCCGAGAAGTGTGTAGCGTTTGCCATTTTCTGACGTATGGAGAAGTTTGAATCCAGACATGTGTCACAGTCATTCTTGACGAAGGGGCCTCCCATGCAGAAAATATCCTCTGTGAAGCTTTTTACTATATCATACAATCAAAATATTGTATCCAAATTTGCACACAGACTTGCAGCAAACTTTCCAAAAGTTTTTTTTTTTGCCTTTTTTCACATGTCCAGATGTGTACTAATCAGTCCATTGTGCACTGAGCGTCAGGCCCAAAGAGTGACTGGTGTCCGATAATCAGAATCAGATCACCTCTCTCTCTCTTGCTCTCTTGAGGAACTGACAGGCACAGATGAGTGTACACTAGCCCACCTCCTAACACATGTGGTATTCCCTTCATGCAGTTTCATAACCAGTCCAATGAGACGGCCGGTAAACATCATGAACAAGTCAGAATTATCAGGGCAGTCAATGAACCGGTGCTTTTGGACATTGACTGGGGAGTTTTAGAGGTACATAAAGGGCGGACAGGATTCTGAGTAGAAGTAGAATGTGTAAACACATATGCGCGCATTCCATAAGATTAACTATTATAAAATGCACAAAGAGCACATGCCCATAATAACTTGTCTTCTTAATGTACCAAAAATGCTGATAAAAAGTTTAGGAACAATGTAAAACATCATTAAAGTGGTTAAGCGTAACTTTCAGTTCATTTTGATTGAGGCGTGTCAGCGTCGCATGCATTTGTTTGGTAAGCGAGTGCAAGAGAAACCACAGGATAATGTCTTAACAAATGACTGCGTAAGATTAATAATGGTAATAAGAACATGGTTAAGTAGACTTTGATTTAGTACTGTGATGGTAACTCAGGATGTTCCGGCCTGCCTGCCATAAATCTTTTTATAAGTTCTTGGGAAATCCAACTCGAGCAAAGGTATTCATAATAACTATATAAAAATAGTGTTCTTTCGCTGATGGTCTAATATGCTGTTTCAGGTCATTTCTGATCATCAGATAAAACATTTGAATGTTTCATAAACATTTAAAAGTTCCTGGTAGGTGGTTTAAAATGACTTTTTCTTTTTGAATGTACAATACGTAAAAAAGTTTCTTTAATATCCAGCAATATGCTGAGTCTGTACCTAATTTGGACTTGGGGATGCCGCTGGCCCCAGTCCCAGGGGCCCCAAGTAGCACGCTCTTGATTTCAGCTCCAGAGCTTCCCACTGGAAGGACCAGAATTCAAACCCCATGTCCTGGTTGGAGAGCCTCTTGTCTTTCAGGGCGAAGGTTTCATAGTGCAGTAACAGCTTGTAAACGTAGGGTGTGTGGAAAACGTTGAGCCTCACAGGATCGGAGTGTAGCCAAGCTGGTTGAAGAAGAAAAAAGACACAGGATAGTGGATGAGCAAGAGGGGGAAGGCTCTATGGTCGGTGGAGCGTAGAACATAATGTTGTCTTGTAACCAGACTTCATAAGAAAATAAAATGTGGCTTTGAGTACCTACTGTAAGTGCTTTCTTCTTGACACAATTCTGCAGACACGGTCGGTTAAGTGCGCCTCATTAGGTAAACAGCTCATCAGTCAGCCTCCGCCATGTATCTGACTTAGGGAGAGCAATTATTTACATGTGTCTGTACGAACCAGGTTGACAGCTGAACTCTACCTGCGAGACACTAAACATGGCTCCGTCTTTAATTAGCAGACACTGCCCTGTGTAATTTCTGTCCTGTGTGCGTGTCACCGCCTCGTAGGGCTGTTATTTTGCCGAGCGGGGAGAGAGTGGGCAACAGCTGGGAGAGTGCTTAACAGATGGTGGAACACAGAGCTGCAGTCGATATATAGTTGAAACAATGCTCCATGTTAAAGTGTGTGTGTGTGTGTGTGTGTGTGTGTGTGTGTGTGTGTGTGTGTGTGTGTGTGTATGAAGTGAGTTGGGTTTTTTTTGCAGCGCTTTAGGGACCATTGGAGAAGCAGGGAGAGAGGGGCCAGGGGAGTCCAGGGTGAAGGAGGAGATTTGGCAGTGTGCAGAGAAAGTGAAAGTCCCTTTGGGGGTCAAGTGGGGTGGAGAGAGGCCGATGGGGAGGAACACACACACACACACACACACACACACACACACACACACACTCACACACACACACACACACACACACTGCACAAGGAGATGTTGCCTCATGTTTGGCTTTTCAGTTCCCATCGTGAGTTCCTTGGGAGCACTGCAGATGGATTTTAAAGTTAAGACTCTTGGAACAATAGCTGGTTAATTGACTCTTCATTTGAACAGTATTAGCAAAAACAGCGTTTTACTTCACAGAAAAACATAAACGCCTCTTTATTGTTCAATATGTGTAAGCATGTTTTGGTGTAAGGAAATCCCAAGAAAGTGATCTCTCTTTGATTCTTTCAAGTGTTGCTAGACCAACAGTCAGTGATGTTTAACTGTGCGTGTAATTGGTTTTGCACATTCACAGCAGAAGTCAAGCAGGCCACAAAAACAGGCCCATCTACAAAAAAAAAAAAAAAAAAAAACTCCGGCATTCAAATGCTGCCAAAATCACACATTACACGCATCATAAATTACTCAAGTTTAAGATGAATGTAAAACAATTTATAGTTTCCTTAACATTGCTGTTTAACAGTTCTTAGGAAACAACTACAGTGTTTGCGCTGGAATTTAACTATACCCAAGGCAACAAAAACAACAACTGTCTGGAGGAACAAGAAGAAATGTGCTGAGTAAGATGAAGACATTTTTGCCCTTTAGACTTTATCACCTGTTGTTAAATCAGGCCCATGTCCAGAAGCATTCTGATGGTTTCCCCATATTTCTCACTGAAGGGGAAAAAGACAAATCGTGCATTCTCCAAAAATCAGTCCAGAGGAAGTCAGTGCCCACCCATACCCACTGTATGGGTGGGCAAACTCTTAAGCTTTCATTTAGAAGAGACTGTATGTCAATGAGAGTACGGAACTTTTTGACAATTATTTTTGCACATGGTTGATGATACATCATGCAAACAACAAGCTGAAATATCCGCCTTGAAAAAAGGGAAATAAATACAACAGCTGTTTTCAGAGACAGACATGAATATAAATACAGCGTGCTGACCCCTGCAAAAATGATGGATGAATACAAAGTGGTGGTAAGGTAACATTAACGTAGGTAAAATTGCTACTTGCGCCAACGAGTAGGGCCATCATTCAGTGCTTCTCTGACCTTGTGCCTTGGTGAACTTGAAAAAGTAGGGCAAAGACGACACCTAGGCCTTGTCCAATAAGAAACACTTCAATAAATGTGCATGTTGGGCGTGTTGGGGTGGCTTACCATTAAGGCTAAGTACTTGTTGCAGTGGACCCAGGTCAATTCCAGCCGTACAAGTCCCTTGTAAACATTTTTGGTCAGAGCTCGTAAGCACTGCACAACATTTATTTCACAATGAGACAAATTAGTACTTATATTACCAAAGCAATTAAACAGTAGTAAAATAACTATAATTATCGCATTGTCACAACAACTTGTGTTACTTAAGAAAGTTGCAGAAGTCTCTTAATTCAGATCACCTGGACCAACTTGGTCACACATTGGCGAACAAAAGTCCTCTTTGACATCATTACCCCTCATTTTCCAGAGGTCTGCCTGCTCTCAGTTTGGGACGAGGGGAGAGGGGGATGAGGGGAGGGGAAGGGAGGGAGAAGAAGCTTTGTTTAGGGAGGAGGAGGAGAGAGAAAAAAAAGCCACCTTGACCTCACTTTCATCTCTGGAGCTGATCCTCTGTCTGGCGTGAATTCTCCGAGGAGCTGGCCACGGAACAGAGAGAGGCTTTATGCTTGCTTACTGCAATGTTCCTCGCACAAAATCCCATTTCATTTCTCGAGAGGGTTGAGAGAATGGCTTGAAAGGCATGCTCACTCTTATCTCCAGTGATACCATTAGGCTGCCAGTAATTTGGGCCTGATCTCATATATGCTGCATGTGAAGTCAAGCCAGTGCTGGTGATGCTCATCTTCACAAAGTGTTGAACAATCATGACAGAGAGTTTCAGTCACAAAGTCACAAAGAAAATCCTTGTTTTGTGTGTTGTGTTTGAAACATAATGAATACTCTCACGCATGTGTCCTGTGTTCAAACCGTAACAATTCCTGCATTTACTGTTAAGGCCCTTGAACACAGAGTCCGTAATTTACGTCGACATTTTTCGTATTTTTTACAAGATACAACATGTTAATAAGGGAGGTTTAGAGGCGCTGGTAGGTGGATTTTATTTCGGAAGGAGCATAGCTAGTTGTTTCTCCTGGTTCTTTATGCTAAGCTAAGTTAGCTGGCTGCTTGTGGTAACTTCCTATTCCAGTCCGGATTTGAGATTCGGCATCAATCTGCTCATCTCATTCTCTGCCAGAATGCAAAAATAAGTGTATTTGCCAAGATCACACTACATTGTTCAGTTCTGTTGTCAGAACATGTGCAGCCTCAGTCCTACTCAGCTTGGACTGCAGAGAGGTTTATGACTCCTGAAAAGCTTTTCCGGCCAAACGGTTTAGGTGACGATGTGTGAAAAAACACACACTTTATAATATTTGGAAGTGTCCGAAATAAGGAATTTCCAAACACTGAACTAAACTCAACCGCTCTGAGATACTTGGAGAGGCTTCTGTAGTTGTAACTGGTTCCATTTTGAGACAGAGGGTTGCAGTCAGTAGGGATCACACAGGTGCTAGAGAGACACAACAGGGGACAGTGGCGACCTTGGTGGCATCTGCACCCAAGACATGGTAATCCAGCGATAGGCCTACACTGTCACTCTTTGGTGGGTGTGACAACCCAGAAAAGACGTCAGCTCACTGTCCATTCCTAGATAGCTGACATACCTTCTCTGACTGCAGGCCCAAATTACCTTTCATTTCAACCCGCGCCAAGTCCCCTCTCATCATCCTCAATTCATCATTTCATCATAGCTTTTAGCAGAAGGCTGTTTGAAGTTGAAATGTACCTCCCCCTTTCCTTTTTATACGGAAAAGTTCGCAAATTGCCTCTGGTGTGCCCTCATATCAGCTCATAGATTCAAAGGGAGAGATTAGGATGTTGTTGAAGGTGCTAAGGAGCTCTACAGCAGACACCTGTCACAACACCGGCCTCGAGCATGGTGGCTCTGCGAAAATCGGACGGAAGACTTCTGCAAAGGGTTTTGGAAAAACAGAAGCACCCCTGGCCTTTTGAGCTCCTCTTCTATGGCTTTAAAGAAAAAGTCCCTTTGAATTTTTTGACTTAGCCTGCTCAGCCATAAAGTCAGCGTGAGTGCCACAGGGTTTAGGAAATCGCAGAAAGACAAGCTATTTTTAAGCCAATGCGCTTTATGAATATACACTCCACATCTGCGACTGCAACTGCATTCAAACAAACGCTCGGAATGTTTAAAACACTACAGTATCATCTGGCACAGTTTTCACTGGTGGAGAGCTTGGAGAAAAAGCAGGAAGGGACAGGATTTGAGGAAACATCCTGAATTTTTACTGTTACAGGGTTTATGCCTTTAACATATGTGGATGTTTTGACCATCAATATCTCTCTTTCTATAATTTGACGGCCCCTGTGAGGCCATCTGAGGGAAAAGCCACCTCCTTTTCCTGTTCTTAGGGGCGTCTTCCGTTCTTACCTATGCATTAAACGGCCGCCTTGCGAACCCTTTTGAGTGAGGCCCAAGTGACTCCACTCAAGACTTCAAACGTAAACAATGAAGAACAGACATTACTATTTATTTTCTTGGGAGAGGAAACACAAAAAAACAACGGGTTCTGTTGAAGATTGGAAACAACTGCAGCGAAAATTGTTCCCAGTTTTACGTCAGTGGGAGAGCAACATGCGCTCACTCCTTCAGGAAGAAGAAAAGCAGCTGGGAGACGTGGTTGCCACAACAACACCCCAAAGGAGGAAGAGAAGAAAACAGGATTCAACAACTGATTGAAAAATGGAACAAAGTAGATCAATTTCAGATTGTGTCAAGAGCTGGCTATAGGTACTGAGGATCACTAATATCTGCAGTGTGTCCCTAGTGAAATAAAAGGGAAGAATTAAAGCTGCAACAACCAATTGTTTGGCCACTAGGGGGAAGTGGAAACAAGCTGTAAACACAATGCTAACATATCACTTTTTAAGGTGATATGCCGTAGTTGTTGGCACTCTTTACATGTCCAGAAGATGGAGAGCAACATTGGTACTCATTTGGAATCATGTTAAATACCATCTGACCAATTTATTATGAATTTCTTCTGAATTTCATATTATGAATTATGAATTGCTGTGAATTGGGGGTTTCTCGCAGACAAAACAATGAGCTGAAATGCTTAAACAGTTAGTAAAGCGGGAAGGAGCTGCACACTGAAGTGATATATTTCTCTATAACCTTTCACATTACATATTGTCATTTGATTCCCTGTTAAAGTAGAAACAAATATTGATTATATCTGCTTTAAAATGTCAAATTCAAAATGAATTGGAATACCACAAGATTCATGTTTCAAAGTCAATTTCCACCAAACAGAAAATGCAGCTCATGGGTGGCAAGGACCTTTTGTTGCCTGCGTGTCAGGCCTGGCTTAAGCTCTGACATGACTCTATCCATCAGCTGCTACGTGTCACCCAGGCAAAAAATAGCTCAAGCTTCCTGCCCTGCAGCCTCTCTGTCCACTGGGGCAAAGCACTGCCACCTGTCAGGCAAAACACGGGTTAAACAGCCATGCAGGCCCCAGGCTCAGATGGACAATCACCACTATATACCTCATGTGTTTGCTATCAGGGTTACAGCCAGGTTTGGTGTGGCTGGATCGCAGTAAACGACTTCATCGACATTACCTCATACGTGTGCATGCCGTCCAGGCTGCGAGGAGCGGTATAACATACTGTAGACATAAAAGAACAAAGTCTTAGCTCACTTCTTGGATATAAAAATAAAAGACATTAGATTACACATTTCCTACAGTGCGAGTTGGCTGAAAGGTCTCCATTCATGTTCTTTCTCAATGACCCTAAATCAAAGACATCCGGAAGGGAACCCAGATCTACAATCAGGTTTGATTACCAATGAGATAGCCAGTGAAGCCTCATCTGTGTTGTCATGACAGATACTTGTATTGTCAAAGCTTAATGAAACTCATAAGAAATAGCTCTGAGCTTACATAATGATTTGCTTCACAAAACTATAGGTGTAGAGTAGATGTATGAAGTAGCATAAAATAGTAATGCCCAGGTAAGGCGCAAGTTGCCAAAATTGCACTTGAATACAGTACCTGAGTGTATGTACTTTTTTCCTTGGCACGACTTCTCTGTATCCTGCTGTACAATCTCGCTATAACAAGGTATGTGTGAAAGCCCAAACTGTTTAAACTAAGGTCTTTATTTTGTATTTCCATTGCCAACAAATCCCTTGACAAGTCCAAAAACAACAATGAGTTGATCCTTCTAACATGTAATGCCTGCTTAGCTGCTGTCGCTGTCCAAAAACTACTAAAAGCACATCAGTGAGTCACACTGAGCTGCACTGGTTGACATGTTCCTTAATTACCGTCAATACGAGCACTGTATTATTTTAAGACATTTCCACTAACTAATGTATTGTACTGAGAGGTTAATAAATTACTCTGTACGTGTGGCCCAGTAGGACACCTTACCACACGTCTTTATCTATTTCATTTTCAAAGATGAATAGATGTTAAATACGATGAGCAATGTTTCTATTTCCCACCGGAGCTGTGATTAAAACAACATGAATATCTGGGAACATGTCCTGCTGCAAACCTGAAAATAAAAGTTGCATCTAAGCGGTCTAGACAGAGATACCCCTGAGGTCATCCAACAGGCCTCCAGACTGTTTTGAGCCGACTGGCTCTGCTGGACACAAGACTTGATGGAAACCCAAACATTAGACTAGCCAAGACTGGGGTTATGTCAACTGTGGTCACGTTATGTAATACGATTTATAAAAAAAGACTGAATAAATGTCCTTAAAATAACTTACTGTATCCTTATTAGAATTATATTCTTACCTTTGATACTGTGTTTTTAATTCAAAACTTTATACGTCAACAAATACGATTTACACACGTGAGCAAAAATATTGTAAAAATAAACTTTTATGGAATTAATCAATACTTTTTTTGATCTCTTATTTTATCTTAAAATCAGTCCATTATTTAATTAATCCAGCTGCTTATGAAAATTTATTTTTATATGAATAGTTTGATATTTGAGGAGCTATTCTTATTCACTCTCTCAGATGAGGAGATCAATACATCACTCTTCTCTGAAGCTACACATAGGAGATGGTTAGCTTAACATAAAGACAGGAAGCAGAGGGAAACCGCTAACCTTGCATATCTAATGTTTAACCCATACATCAACTGGTGTGATGACAAATAACTATGAGAGGTGTATCAATGTTATCTTTTTTTGTCTCAAGAAAGCAAATATGAGTCTTTCCAAAAATGTCACACTGTTCCTTTAAGTCTACATTTTTCATGATTATCGAAACCAACACAAGTGCACTAACTGAAGTTTAGTTTAGTTTAGTTTTATTTGTGCAAATAAACAAGATTTAAAAAATAGCAAGAAGATGCGCATAGACATATAAATGCACGGGTGGGACAAAAGAAACCCTGAAGGGCTTATGAAGGATGTCCACCTGACATTAAAATACAATAAAGAAATTAAGTAAAATAAAAAAAAGAAAAGAAAAGACAAACAAAAATAAAAGACAAACAAAAATAAAATTAAAGAGATAAAACTACAAAGTCATGTTACAAAAATGAAAATACATCTAAGTACATGTAAAAAAGCAATGTAAAGATGTAGCTAACAAGCAAAAAGACAATATAACATACATTCAGTTTAACACATTATCGTAAGCTTTTAAAATGAGGTAAATTTTAAGATGTTTTTTTGAAAGTAACTAAAGATGAGTGTTTACGTAGAGTAACAGGAAAACTGTTCCAAATGACTGGACGAAGAAGTTGAATGAAGTTGAATCGTTACAGTCCCTAACATCGAATTTTTAAGGTTTTTATTCATTACAATTCAGTCACAGTCACTTCACATGACAGCAGAAGCAGATGACAAAATCCCCTGGAACAAAGCTCAGATGACTCATCTCCTTGTAGAAAAAAAAGGAGAAATACATGAACGTGTCCAAACATAAAGCAAGACGGGATGAAGTCAGTGACATGGTCTGAAAGGGAATTAAATGGAAAGAAACCTCTTTGTTGATCGAGACAGTGATCGAGTTGAGATCTGTGAACAATTTGGTCCAAACGAGCCGCCCGTGGCGTGAGTAAAAAGAAAAAAAAAGAAAAATGGATGATGGCACCAAGCTATTATCATTTGCCCTCTGCATGTTATGTGCAGTGCGTGCCAGCTCTTCTTGACAACACAAAGGAAAAAATGTAAATCGTAAATAATTCATCTAAATGGAACAATGTGTCTCAAAGCAAAATTCATACGTGATTCAAATGTGTATAATCTTTGACAGTTTCTTATCATTTTCAGTTCCTGTTTATGTTGTGTGTCGCTAGCTGTATTTCAGAGCTAAATAACTACGCCGTCATTCCAGACACTCCGGCTCCTTGTTCCCACTAATTCCTCTGCATTTATTTACAGCATAGAGACAAGGACACTTGATCTTCCTCTTTCACGGGGCTATATCTGTTTAAGCCCTGTTGTTCACCACTTTTTTTTTCTCCAACAAAAATGGCTCCGGTGCCAAGAGTAATAAAGGTGCACATATGCGAGTCCAGCAATGGGTAAAACAAAGCAGGAAACCGGTAAGTATTCCCATTAGGAAGGAAGAGTTTTTATCTTTTCAGCACCTTGGCCCATTTCTCCCAAAAGTCCTGCAATTCAAACTTGGGAGCAGCTGGTCAATTATAGAAAATAAAAGTCAGAGTTCTCCCTCTGAGTTCTTGCTGAATCATTCAATCTGTGTGGAATCTAATACATCAACTCAAACCCTTACACAGCCATTACCTGCTGTATGGTTTACTGACCTGTGAGGTTTGTACTGTGAGGTAACATGGGTGCTGGAGCTGGTGTTCTCGTAACAGGCTGCTCTGAGTTCTTCCAGTAAATGACCAACAGAGGGACCCTGGGAATCTCCTGACCAAACAGAGATGTGTGGTTAACCTCCGTCCTCTTGCAGTCGGTAAGTCCATTGCCCCCCAAATAACGAACGGAAAATAATGAGAATTACACCTACATGTAAACAGCTAAACTCCTCTGACCCTCTATGTATTAGAAGAATATATTTTGAGTAGGATATGCTCACTGCCTATAGTCTTGATAGCTACCTCTGTTTAGAGATATTTTAGATGAACCTCTTGCGGTCTTGTGATATTTATATGTTGTCTCGCAAGAAAAAACCCGCTTTGGATTAAGTGTAACTTGTGAACCAAGTGGAGCAGCAGAGGAGCCAGATATTTACCTCGTGAAGTTGGTTGTGCAAAAACCAAGGGAAGGAAATTGTGAATGTTCGACTAATATATATATTTGCCATGTGGCCAGAAACCGAACTCAAAATGACTGCTAATTTGTTCTGTGTCTGGATGTGTTATCAGCCCGTGTTGATGCCCCAAGTGGCCAATAAAATGATGAATCAATGTATATTTTACATAGCCTGGAAATCCAGACCCTGATATCTTGAACGATAGAGGGTCTGGCCACGATCAATAGTAATTTCCAACTCAAGGGGCGGCTCCTACTCGTGCATTTCAAATGCCACTGCACGCAGTTGGATAGCACTACAACCAATCAGAGCGAGCCCCTTTCGTTTAGCGAACAGCTGTTAAACTGTTAAATTAAACGTTTGCCGTTGTCGGTCGGCAAAATAGAACATTCCACTTACTTGCTAATGAAAGATTTGAGTGCCGTCTTCCAAATCGTTAAGGGTCGAGGCCAAAGCAGTCTCAAACTCACACAACATATCCGCAGCCATCTGATGTTTACTAGGGACTTTAAGCAGCGGTGTTTTAGGGACGGCTACGGCGCCAGGGAAAGATTCCAACGGGCTCCACTATCACCTAGCAACACTTAGACCGGCTACTTGCTGCAGTTGGTGTAGCGCTCACAACGTCAAAAACCCATTCTGCCGTTGTAAACAGACGGACTACGGCTCTGACTCGCTCTGACTACAGCGATAGGAGGTGATGACATCAATTCTCGAATGCTCAAAATTCTACTCGACCGCCGTAGCCGTCCTCTCAACTGTCGTTGCTTAAAGTCCCTACTATCACGGCTTCGACGTCGCATGCACGTCACTGTCGTCATCCGGTTACGTCCTCCCCAGAGCACCATGTAAAGGGCTCTGGCGCGCCCATATTAGATAGAACCAATTGAAACCACCAGCCAGATTTCTGGCTTTCTTGATAAAGCTTCAACGGAGCGTGTCCAGACCAACACGCGCAGCAAATTTAATTTGCCAGCGCCTAGTGGCAGGTCTGGGAATGCCAGGCTATATTTTACAGCTATGGCATATCAGAAAATACTTGAATGAATGAATTGTTTTGGGATCATGCATTTTGGAAGTCAACGACAAACTACCCTCTGTTAATCTTTATGCATGACCTGATGTTCCATTGTGCTACTTTTAAACAAGTTATTGGTGCTTAGAAGCTAGATTTGTGCTTTAGTATTCCTTCGAAACCCAGTGCAGCCACCTTGGGAGGTGATTTCAGGCAATTTTGGCAAAGCTTTGTTTCTTCAGAACAATTAACCTTGCAAGCCACTTCAGAATTCCGATCGGTAGGCCTAAGCCTAAGAGAACATTTGATGGGAGCAACCATCATCCTTTTAACAGTTAGGGTCAACATGAAATCTTTGGAGAATGTTGGTGTGAAAAGATGTCTTTCCATGTTTTTCCTGGGGTTGTCTTCTTGCTTCAAACAGTCGGGGTCAACAGGACACCGTCTGCACATTAGTACCAGGGTCAAACAGACACCTGCTGCCAAGACGAGCAAGTCCTTTAACTGACAGGCGTTAACACTCCCGTAACTACGCTGCTAAGCTGCGTTAAATACGCTGCACTGCGTTAGGGTGCGTCCTTGCCCTAGCTGCCCGTATCCAACTGCATCAAAACTCATCCGGAGGCCTTGATTAGAACTCAAATCTTCTCTCCTCCTAGCAGTGCCCCCTCCTCCTCATCTCATTTCACACTAAACAAAGTCGCGGCGGGGTCCCATGGTTGGAGCCTCGCGTCTCTTATCACCTCACAGTCGGAGCCACAGGCTAAGTTGAGGAACTTGGCTGGAAGGAATCTGCGAGCCGCTCCACTTGACTGAGCAGAGCTAATGAGTTGGAAAATCCCACAGTCGGGGCTCCAGGGTTCACCATGGGCATCGGGGGAAAACAGGTAGTTCAAGCATAGGATGAGGTGTACAGAGAGAGCTTCTGAGAGGGGTAAGGAGTCTGGGGAGATGAAAACAATAGGAGGACTCCAAGGAGGAGAAGGCGTAGGAGGAGTGTGTGTGTGTGTGTGTGTGTGTGTGTGTGTGTGTGTGTGTGTGTGTGTGTGTGTGTGTGACTGGATGAAACAGGGATTACCCTACTAGCTTTGATCTGTAAACCGTGTCTGTACCAATGGAGGCTTGGGGACCTCAACTACACTCTGCCAGGTGCACTCTGTTCATCAAGCCGCTGCCAACCCCCCACCAAGCTGCCCCCGAGGTGTGAAATGTGCCCCCAATCCTCTCCCTGCACGCCCCGTCACACAGCAGACCTACAGCAGCAGACGGACTGGCAAAGGAACAGACGGGAAGCCGAAGATCCTTAAGCTATTCTCATACCACTGCAGAGAAGTATAAGGAAATGTCAAAAGGAATAGTCAGACATTTTGGGAGATATGCCTATTCACTTTCTTGATGGGAATGAGATGGGACTTTTGATATCTGTCTTTGAATTGTGATTCTCAAGCCAGAAGGCAATTAGCTTAGCTTAATTTAGTATAGAAAAACCGGGGGAAAACAGCCAGCCTGGCTCTATGTGAGAAACTCCTTCAACCTGCACTTCTAAAGTTCATTGATTGCCATGTTTCATCATGTTTTTTATTTTTTATCCATACACAACCTGAAGTTTGAACACAAGTTGTTGTTTCACACAGGATATGTTCCAAACTATTTCATGGCTGGGAGCAGTAATTTCTTGAAGTCCTGTCGCCACTGTGAGGTCGCAGAGCTTTCAGTTTTCTCCAATCTTCATGCTAAGCTAAGCTAAGCTGCTGCTGGCTGTACATTTACAGATATTAAAGTAGTATCTTCTCATCTAATTGAGCGGGAGGAAAGCCTTTCCCAAAATGCCAAAGTATTGCTTAATCCATTATCCTGTTTTCCAGTCTAGTTGAAAGTGTATGCCTCATATTTGTTTCAACCACAACAAGCTGGAGGCAAGAATATCTCAATCATACTGAAAACTGAAGAATAAGAAAAAAACTGTTTGGTGTTACAACAGAGCCGCAAACTCTGGATGCATTTATAAATCATGGACGCTGGCTAGCTAGAAGACGCAATAACAAGTGAGATCATTGACATATGTCCTATTGATTGTCTCAATGTAAATTGTATCTGTCTGTCAAGTCAATTCTTTACTTTAGGAATAGATTTGCAAAAAAAAAGTAAGCCAACAGGTTTTTTTATAGCTTTAAGTGAAATAAATTGTAACACCAGCATGCTAACATGCAGGTACAATATTAACTGTTTTTACCAACAACTTTATGAACAGCTGTAGGCTAACGATGGGAATGTATTTTCTTATTATTTATGTAGTCACCAACCAAAGAGCTGGACATATTTCAGTAATATTTCGATCTGAATTGAAGAGTTCACAAGTCATTCAGAGGACAAATCCAGTTTGCCCCAAATGGCAATCCGACTAATAGTTGTTGGACCAAAGGAGTAAGCCGTCTGACAGCTTTACTAGAGAACCATGCTTCTAGCTTCGTCATGGTTGTCCCTGAGTTTTCCACTCTTCCAGCCCCTGTCTCCATCCCCCCTTACACTGCCATATCTCACGTCCATCAACCAGAGGCCCTCGGACTTTCCCTCCTTCTTTACATCTCGACACCTCCCCCAAATGTCTACCATGAGCTCCTTAATAACCTGGACTTCCCCCAATGTCTCCTCACCTGCTTACCATTCACTGATCAGCTACACAACACACGCTGGACTCATTTCTTTGTTCGGCGTCAGAGCCTTGTGTTGTGTATGTCAGGAGCATTACCGGACTCCTGGTTCCTGCAAGCCAGTAAGCTTTGCCTTTTCTTCATTACATCGCTAAATTCAACCATCCTGCCTCGCGTGTCTGCATTTGGGTCCGATCCCCGCTACCCTGCTCCTACAACTTCTTTCAAGCCTGCCTAAAAACAGATTGTCAACCATACGATTAACAGCCTATATGTCACCTCCGTCTTTGTTCTCCACTCAAGTCTTTTTTTTCCTTTTCTGAGTTAGTTCTAAATCTAAGATATCCCCGGGAGACCGGCAAGGTCTGACATTCTTAGGATTCTTTCACGATGTCCACTTGACTTTATGCTCTTTTCGGAATTAATCCTTAACATGTATTTTGACATTGTCCAGTAATGCATTTATTTCCTGATTAAATGTGATGCTAGCAATTGACAAAGCCAGAGCCTAATAACTCTCCAGGAAGGCCCCTTGATTTCTGAACCTCAGCCCTTTCTCATGTGGTGTTCATACATGTACTGTAAATCCTGAGATTTGACAGTTGAGTCCTGACTTGAGGACAGATTTTTTTTGTCTATTAGCTAGAGACAAATGAGGAAACGCTTTGATGTCTTCCCCAGACAGAGAGCTTTTTGTTCGGAGAAGTTTTCTTCTGCACGTCACTTCCTAATGGATTATTAGCTTCAAACATGAAAAACTGTTGAGAAAGCCGCAGGCATTGTCTAGCTTTGTTCAGAATACAGACATCGGTGCTACAGTATGACAGGGCTGGTAAAAGGCAAGTTGTATAGAATTTGTGTTCGCTTCAGATCCTCTCTTATGGTCCATGGAGATGTTTATTCACTCCTTGTCCATCAACTCCTACATCCCTGTCCTCCTCTCCTGCTTGTAGAGATGATTGGTGGACACAAGTGACTTGGGTCTTTTGAATTATGCATTCGAAAAGTGGATGTTGCTGGCATGGGCTCAAAGCATTCTTCTGTGACATGTGCAGAACATACAGACAGCGAGGCTTTTCCACGCAGTGACCGATCTGTTTCACGGAGAGCCTTGAACTTCAACCGCAAGATCACAGAGGCACTCGAGCCTGTCTGTTTATTTGTGATCCCCCTAAGGTGCTTTGTAAATCTGTAGCATAGACAAAATAGGATTTGCTGACAATTTGATTAACTAATAAAGCAAGTATTTGCTTTTGAATAGGGGCTGTATTACTTTTGTCGCTCAGTAAGCAAAATCATCCGGAGTAATTGCCGTCTTTCTTTTCAGTTTAGCTATTTTTTTTAACAATTTAACATGACTTTGTAAGTATGACCAGAAAAAGAAACAATACAGTTACACGTTTTCAAAAGAACCACACAATCGGTCAAGCACTGAGAGCATTACAAAGCAAGAGCCAGGAGATTGTCTGCAGGCAGATCATCTAACAATGAGGATTTAAAATTGGAACAGATGTCGATGCCATAACTAAACAAAGAAAAAGATGAAAGAGTAGCAAGCTTTTTAAAAAAGCCACAACAAAGAATGGGATTGTTTTGGGAGCTTTTCCTATAAGTTAAATAGAGTTAAAATGTAAGTAGTTGGGTTTCGCTTGTTTTTCCCCCTGCATATTGTAACACAGTCGAACAAGGAGACGATGAAGACCTATAATCAAAAACTGACAACGCGGTTACCTCATTCAGTAACCGTTTATCACTCTGACGCTCCATCATTTACGACAATCCCCACTACTTCTCTCAAACTTTTACTTTTGTATGAATGGGCTGCTCAGAGCACAGTGCATGACTCAAGGTGTGTGTGTGTGTGTCTGTCTGTCTGTCTGTCTGTCTGTCTGTCTGTCTGTCTGTCTGTCTGTCTGTCTGTCTGTCTGTCTGTCTGTCTGTCTGTCTGTCTGTCTGTCTGTCTGTCTGTCTGTCTGTCTGTCTGTCTGTCTGTCTGTCTGTCTGTCTGTCTGTCTGTCTGTCTGTCTGTCTGTGTGTGTGTGTGTGTGTGTGTGTGTGTGTGTGTGTGTGTGTGTGTGTGTGTGTGTGTGTGCGTGCGAGCGTGCATGTGTCTGTGTGTGTGTGCGACGCGTGGTGTCTGTATGGGCATGTTGTGGAGGTTGAGCGGTTAAAAATCAAAGCATCATGAATGACATGTGGTTGAGTATTTTGTGTGTGTGTGTGTGTGTGTGTGTGTGTGTGTGTGTGTGTGTGTGTGCAAGTGTGTGTGTGTGCAAGTGTGTGCAAGTGTGTGTGTGTGTGTGCGTGCTAACAGCCATCCACACTGCAGGACACCGCAGAACATGTGATGGGGATGATCACCCCACAACACCCACCCCTCTCTCCCCTCAAACTGTCCTTTTGACCCAGATCTCCCACACCTTCTCCCCTGGCTAACCCCCTCGTCTCTCTCCTCTCTATCTCTCTTTTCTCATTCTATCTCTCTTCATTCCCCCTCTTTCCTGCCACCTCACTTGGATCCCATTCCGGCCTCCAGCCACGAGCCCCGACAGGCCGCGGTGCAAACAGAGCCTCCAGTTAATGTAATGAGCCAAAGAATGCCACCTCTCAGGTCTGCAGTGTTAAGTGACCAGAGAAAACACTGCGGTGGAGGGTATGTTTGCACGTGTCTGTGTGGTATTAAGGGGCTGCGGGAAAGGGGCCGTGGATACTCGAAGCAAAAGTGAAGGAAATGGATACAAAAGCAACGAAAAGTAGAGAACTTTTTAGACTGCATTTGTCTGACATAATTAAGTTGAAGGGAGGTAGTAGTGGATATGCAGATGTGGCCTATACATGTACATTCACAATGTGTAAATCGAAAGTAAAGCATGTTTTAACATGACTGTCGCCTCTCAACTTCAGCTGACTCTCTGTCTCTGTCTCTCTCTCTCTCTCTCTCTGTCTCTTTCTCTCTCTCTCTCTCAGGGAAAAAAATGAAAAAAAAGACCAGTCATGACACCACACGTTATTTCCACCTCAACCCTTTTTTTTAGTGTTCCTATCGCTGATGGATTCGTTGGAAAAAAGAGATGGAAAAAAGATAAAAAAGCAAGAGATGATGGATACATTTTGAGCAATGCTGGAAGAGGAGTTCAACATGCATATTTAATTTCCGCAGGTGTTGCTTTGACAGTTGACATTGAAACCTTTTTTATTCTTTTTCGGTTGTCTTGTTCAGTAGCAGAGCGATATATTGTAGCTTCTAAGTTGTGTAAGACTGGAAATTAAATCTAAAAGAACATGAATAAAATAGAAAAGTTTCTATGTAACTTTTTTAAATTGTCAAGGTTGCTTGTCTCTTTGTGGTATGTGCACATGGCGTAAACCAATTGTGTGGTTTTATGGACATAATGTAGGCCTATGTTAAAATATATCCTGGTAAAAATCTATTTTAAAAGTACAAAAACGACATACAATATCGTTTGTGCAGTATCATCATCCCTATATTTTCACACTGATAAACATTACAAATGGCATGCTCATGGGCTCCTAGTCTATATGTGAGCTAGAAATAAAGGAGGCAAACAAACATTTTAAAAAGTAGAAACCCATCTAGTTATTGTTGTTAATCAGGCAACTCTGATGTGTTACATACTTTGAACTTGATAATAAGAAATTTGGTTGTAGAAAAAAAGCATCTCCAGTCATCTCCAATAAAACACGAAACAAAAAACAATCCTTTGTCTGTTTATAGACATGCCATGTCCACATCCATCTGTCTGTGTCTGCTCTCCTCATTCACCTTCTTAAGGTCACTATTCAACCTCCTGTGTCATGCCACTGCAACAACAGAGCACCTCAAAGTTCACCTCAGGTAGGGCTACTTTGGTAGCCTGTTTAAGCTCTTTTAGTTAATGTTAATGTCAACCAATTTAGCAGAAAAACTGTGGTATGACTAAAAAAACATTAAAACTTAATTTCTTAACAATTCTACAAAGATATTACAATCACAAACAAGGATGTGCAGATAAAAAAGAGTAGACATGATCGATAAGGGGGTGGAGCTCAGAGTAAACACATGTGACATCAAATGATCTGCAACATAATATGAGGACATTATTATCTGTAGGTTAAAATAAAAAGAAGAAGGGTTAAAACTTCCATCTGGTCTTTACAACAGCAAAACCAAACCATGTATTTCCCTGTCCAGGTGTTGTTTAGCAGCATCAGCATGGACTGTTTATGTTTAACTATCTTAAAACATAAACTTTATTTCTACAATTAAGATGTGAAATGCTCCGAATCCCCCAATATATGAGTTTTAAGAGCGAACACAGGTGATACAATAAAACACATGGGGAGACCACACTTGATGCCTTCCCTCACCTAATAGGGATTTATTAAGCAAAACATTTGTAGGCATCTTTTTGGTGTAAAAGTTAAAGAGAGAGGCCACTGCTGCATTTCTGAACGCTGAGTAAACCAAGCACTGATATGCTGCCACAGATGTGTGCTGCCCTGAGCTAAGCAGATAATATAAAGACATTCAAGTTGTATTATGAATGGCTAGATTAAACAAAGACGTCGGGAGGTGTGGCTTTTCCCCTCTATGAGGAATTTCTCACATCATGGTCAAGCACTCTGGAGATTTGAGAGGGGGAAAAAAAAGTAAGCCAACGGAATGGCCAATTGAACCAGGACAGTAACCTCCCTGCTGGATTTACAATCTACCCTTTCTTTCTTTCTTTTTTGATGCATCCTCTAAAACTGGTCAAAAGCCAAGAATATGATTAGAAAAACAACATGCATTCATCAGCAAATCTTCACCTCTTATGGGAGGAAATGGAATCTACTGCTGTCCGTAGCAGAAGGGTCTGGGATGTCTAAGTTAAAGAATAATATGCATGGAAAAAAACATGGAAAACCACCTACAATCTTTCTTTAAATTCAGAAAACAAGTGAGGCTCCACTTGAATTATCTCACCACATCTTCGACACATTCATCTTCAATGTCGGAGCTGAGAACAAGTTTCTTTTATTTCTTTTTCAAATTCAAGGCAGCTGAAGAGGATAGACAGAATTCAACCTCTAGAAGTTTGGTTCTAAGGAATTTGTGGTTTATTAAAATGGTCAAGGATTTGCAGTAGTGTTTTAATGACACCAGCACTCAAGGGCATGGCAGCGAGTATGCATTGGTTATTGTAGTAAACTTTGGATTAATACCGTTCGGTAAAAATGTTCCGGTCTGCCTGCCGTAAATAGTTTTGTCTAGGTTCCTGGAAAATTGGACCTGAGCAAAGGCATTAATATTAAATATATAAAGATAGCATTGTTTTAACTGATGGTATTGTTTTCTGTAAAATGTCATTTATGATCAGCAGAGGACAAATAAGACTGTTTCATAAACACTTAAAAGTTCCTTGTAGATCATTAGCTCTGGCTTAAAGAGAAATATCACTTTTAGTCATTATCGTAGCTAAAATAGGTCGAAGAAAATAGGATACATAACACAGATCTTACATTGAAGAGGAGAAAATCATTGCGAAACTTCAGCACGTTCACCTTTGCCCTTCTGTGACCAGAATCACCTGCCGATGAGTAACAACTTGACACAGTGTCATTATAGCAACAGGAAAACATAGTGATCAGCGTGAAAGGTAGGGGCTATAATCCCATGAAGTATGATTTAAGAGTGATACATATCCCTGTTTAAGGCTCATTCGTTATCCCTGAGTGCATTTTGAAAAGACAAACGAGGACTTCTGAGGCTGTCGTCAACACAAACTACTTATTAAAAGTAATTAAATTGTAACATTATGGTTATATTCTAATATATTTCTTCTCTGTTTGACAGATTTATACAGCAACTCATGCTAGTACTAATGTAAATCAATCCACAAGAATTCATTCAAGTGCTTTTACTGATACAGCCGCCATTGGTGCTGCTGCCATAACAGTCACTACACCAACGAAGACAGCGTGACGGGGTTAAGACCGGGCCAAAGAAGAAAAGGAAAAACAATCCATCAAAACGCCTCATTTTCCACATACAGAGGGCGGGAAAATGCACATGTTTTATCTGCACATGAGAGTTTACCTTTAGGGTCTGGTAGGACTGGACTCACAGTAAATCTCTGTATTGGTCTGACCTCCAGCCAACCTTAAAAATTGCAAAACATCTAATTAAAAGCATCTGCATTGTTATCATTGAGCACGGATGAAGGGTAAGGAAGAGGAAAGGGGAGGGACAGAGATGGCATATAGATGGCAGTATAATTGTAAGATTTACGTTTCCTTGTCTATCCTCTGCATTTTAGTAGGTGATGGACCAGTGAATGAGGGCATAGTGGCCCCATGAAGTCTGGCTGACTTAAAGAAACCCAAGAAGGATTTATTATATGGTTCTCTGAACAGGTTTAATCAGGTGATGTGACTGAGAAGAGCCTCTAGTCATTTGAAGGTGGTCTACATTTTGGTTTGAGCCTCAGAAGATGTTGTGAGCTTCTCATTGATGGAACAAACCAAAAATCGTAACAGTACGTCTAAACATGACGCATGTTATGTTAAGTTTTATATATATATATATATATATATTTTTTAAATAGGCTATAGGCCTAACAGGGTTCGACACAACCAATGGCCCGCTGGCCCGGGGCCAGTAAAATCATATGCAGGGCAAGTTGATTGGCCATTACTTTTTTAGGTGGAAGTCCAGACCCACTATCGGACGGACCTGTTCATTCGCTGTCCAAGAAAATGTCAAATAAAATTCAGACAATTAATTAATACTAAATAATATACCATTACCATGCATTGCTTCTAATTGTATTATTGGGTGGGCAGGACAGCCTGCCTCCAAGTTACCCACCCGCTTAAAGTGGTCACTGGTCAGCAGAGCCGGCCCGAGGCATAAGCGAAATGAGCGGTTGCTTAGGGTCCCGACTGCCAGTTTGTGTGTTTGATATCAACATCATATTATGTAAATGTAAATTATCATACAATAAAAGGAATACAATGTTTTGGTAGATAGTTAATAGCTTAATAGTCTGGCTTGACCACTTCCGCCAGCGTCTATTAAGCGCTGGCGTCGGCAAACAACGCTACGCCTCCATTGGCTGCTTCCCGGGGTTAGCCCCGCCGTAGATGATTGTGATTGGTTTAAAGAAATAAAAACAGGCCAGCCCAGTTTCCCCCCGAATAGACGGCTCTAAACGGAGTGCTTCCAGACCATACTACTTGCTGTAGTTTGGTCTGGCTTTGCGAGACTAATAGCTTAATAATTGAATCAGTTCATCTGGGAGGTAATCCGAGGTTAACTGATCACGTCACGTTCAAGTCCATGGCATGCACAGTTATTATTGAGTATATTTAAAAATATTTGAAAATGGGGCTGCCCTCAGTTGCCCATGCACTGTGTATAGTCTATAGCCTATTTCAGCCTCGTCTGTGGAAACAAAGATAACTGGACAACAGAGTTCTTCTGCTTCGTTCCTCTCACTGCATTTAAATTAATTCATTATATTACAGAAAAACATGTCCCGTAAAAGAAAAAGAGCACCAAGCCCATCCCAGAGGACCCTGCATAATATTTTTATATTATTTCAAATTTATATTTCTATGGAAAATCCATGTGTCTTTCTTCAATAGCTTCTAATTCATCCGACCCAGTGTCTCCAAATTATTTGTTCACACAAAATTCCTCAGATTTAGCCTCTTAATTTTCCTCTCAAAGTGCACCAGATTCATGCATTTCACTTTAAAAAGGTAATAAAAAATCTCCCGGGGGGGCACACCCCCGGACCCCCCTAGCAGAGTTGTGACCTCGGCTGGCTACTATTTTCACCCAGCTGGACATTGGAGCCAATAGTGGAAATACTATATATCTATGTGTATAGTATATAGCTCTGGACTACCACCATCCAGGTTGCCCAGTCCCAAAGCTTTCTCTTCAATCAGCTCAGGCTGCCTACAGTTAATACTGCGATTAAAAAAAAAAGATACATTATGTTGTATATAATGTATATTATATGTTATTCATAAACATTTTGGAGAAAAAAAACATGCAAGAATCAAATCTCCCACACAGCAACACTCAAAGTGTATTTGCATATTGTGTTCTACACAATTCACAGTAAATGTGCCAAAAATCAGACGCAGAGATCTTACAAGGGCAAAAAATGTCGGCTTGCGCGCTCGCATCTTCGGTCTCTCTGCCCAGTGTGCCCACCTAAAATTTCTACAGGCCCACCCTAATCTGACTGTCTAGAACCGGGCCTGTCCCTAATGCATATAGAAAAAGTAATAAAAACAGCCTACCACACCACAAAGACTGATCGGACCTTCATCTCTTATTTTTCCCTATGTTTGATCATGACTTCTGCAGGTGAACTATTCATTAAACTGCCCAAATTCAAGAATAAAAACAATAATCAAATTACTGGACTTTAAAATAGGCTACTGGCCCACCCCTTCCACGTAGGCTTCAAATTCAATATGTTTGCCTGGTTTTATATTATGTGTATGAGCAATCTCAACATTTCATATAATTAACTAAAAGAAAAATAACCAAATCTCAAGGGAATATCTATACTGTTACAGTAGGGGAGAACGGGGTAAGTAGGCACACTTTTTACTCTACTGAGAATTGCTCATCACCTAAACATCTTTCGATAGTCATTCCTACATTAAATTGAAGCTTAAGGTGTTGGCTTGAAATGTGTACCCCTCACTTTTTCTATCTTATTGTAATAAAGAAGAAATTACCCCATCAAGGGGTCGGTTGTCATACACTATGGGGTTGTTTGTCACAATGTTATCTTAATGGGAATAATCTTGAAAAGAAGGAAAGAAAGTAGAACTAAATTTGAAAATGCAATTGCATTGTCAAGTTGACAAATAGGCCTATATAACTTACTGTAGCCTTGGCAGCTTGTCTAGTTTGGGATGCACTGGGTTATTTTGATTTTGTTGCCCTTTTTTCCTTTGCATGCTAGCTGCCTTTTCCTGCTCTATTCTTTCCTTCTCTGGGGTGTCAGTGAGGAGGATACAGCTTGACAATTTATTTCGTTATTGGGTTCCTTTTCTGGCTGTAGCCTTTGGATAACTTGTGACAACCAACCCCCGCAAAAATGTGACGACCAACCCCAACTTGAATTTTTTGCTAGCATCAATGCCAACTACCATCTGACAACTAATTAGCTTGCTAACCACAATCTAAACTATAGTTTACCCTTCACACTTTTTATGGGTAACAAGTGTTTTGTTATAAACCCATTCTGTAAAAGCCTAGAAGAAAAATACTGAGGAGCTAAATATTTTCAATTTGACATGAAAAACACAAACAGTCCTCTCACCTCAAATTCAGCAGTCTAACTCCAAGGAAGACTATGTAGGTGACCTCTGATCCCAATTCTGGATATTTACATACCAAAATTTCACAGACAGCGCCTTCTGGTTCCGAGATATAACTATTGTGACAACCAACCCGTGTGACAAATTACCCCGTTCTCCCCTATAGATATTCCATTTAGATTTGGTTATTTTCCTTTATTTTTCTAATACATATTATAATTATTCACACTAAAATATGAAGAAAAAAAACAGTGTGTGCAGGGCCAGTGAAAATATACAAGGGGCCAGTAAAACTCGGATCCACTGGCCCGGCGGGCCAGTAGAAAAAAAAGTTGTGTTGAACCCTGCCGGCCTATACACATATATTATACAAAAGTAGTTTCAAACAGGGTTGGGCAATGTTCAGGAGTTGACACATGACCTTAGTTCCTCACTGCTTTTTTTGGGCCGTCTGCAAGTCTTATTAGTGTGACTATACTGCACTCTAGTGGTCACAACCAGGTCACAACCTGTGAAGGTGCAGCTCGGGCTGCTCCTTTAATGAAACAGCTTTGCGACAGTCGCCACGACACTTCTTACAACGATTTACGACTATTTTGGAGGCTGATTCAAAATGGAGTAAAGCCCAAAGAAACGAATCCATTTGAGTCCGTTTCTGCAGATTTTTATCACATTTGTGTTGTTGTTTGAACACGAACAGGATAAAAACGACTAACCTCTTCAAAATGACGGAAGAAAAGAAGACGGGCAATATGGGTTTTTTCTCCAGCTACGATGATTTGAGCGACAGCAGCGACTCTTCGGACGAGGAGGGAGATGGACGGAGGAAGAGACCGGGGACAGACGCTCAGGGAAGCGGGGCACAGGGCTCCAAACAAGGGACCAAACGAGCCGCCAGTGGGGGTGATGGCGGAGCTCCTCTACCGAGACCCGACGAGCTGTTCGGCTCCGTGTCCAAGCCCGCCTTCCTGTACAACCCGCTCAACAAGCAGATAGACTGGGACAACCTCACGGTGAAAGCTCCGGAAGAGGTAAAGAGCCCAGGTAGAGACAGACCATGGACCACCTATTATAAGAATATAGTTAAAGACTAGCAACAAACATTAGGCTACACGGGGTTTCCTACAGATCAATTAAAGGTCTTACAAGTAACAAGTTCCTCTAAAAATAGGCCTTAATTTATGTTAAAATGGGAGTGGAAAAAGGCAAGCTATTGTCATGCTAGTTGAATGACCTGATATGAAATAATGACAACCCCCAACAAAATACATAGGCCTATTTTTCAACATTTTAAAGTAGCCTCGTTCTTACACTGGACCAACGAATTGATTCAAAATTGTCCCTAACTCAAAGTAGGCTAGTTGATCTTGTGTTTCTCAGTTTTGTTTTTTGTTAAATGTGTCTTTAATTTCAAGTGTCAATAAAAACAATGCTGCTGCAATAGTTATATGGAAACATAGAGTTGATGATTTTGATGTGTGTAACCGTTTACGCATAGGCCTACTGCGTTGCCAGGACGGGTGGCTACAGCTCAAGGTGCTATAGCAAAATAAACTTTTCTATATATAGGCCTACAGTACTTAAACTTACACTTATATTCATTGCAGGTTTTTAGACATTTAGTTTAGTAACGTGTTCCTAACCTTTCCTTTGTTTACATCCATCTTGCTCTTCTCTTGTCACTTGAAGCCTGCCAGAGAGTTCAAACCTTGGAAGACTAACGCCGTCCCCCCGCCTGACAGCTACGCCTCAGAGCCAGAGAAGAAGAAGGGAGCTCCCCCGGGGATGGACATGGCTATTAAATGGTCCAACGTGTACGAGGACAACGGGGATGATGCTCCACAGCCCTTCACTGGCAAAGCCCAGTTCCTACCCACAGAGGAGCAGCCGGCAGCGGACTCAGGTTAGTTCTTCAGGGCGATGATGGCGGGGCATTTTACGCTTCTCCCAAATATAATAGTTGTAAACTGTACCACCTCTTACTGTGATGTTTTGAAAATGTTAAGTACCTACCTGGTGTAGTTGAAAATGTAAACAGGCGTTTAAAGCAAACCTGTTCAGTGAGACGTACAGACTGTCCCAAGCAAAGTAGGTTGTGATGTGCATTTTCTAAAAAAATTATATGATGCAAAACCCAACTTACTTAATAAAAAAAACGGTTTGTGCAATTTAGCAGAGGTCTGAGTGAGTATGTGTGCCCTTTGCCAAACAAAATACTCAAAAAGTTACAATATGTATGCACTTACACTTGTCATAAATGAGTGGACATTTACCCACGTCAGTGTCAATGCCGCCCAAAAAGGTCATAAAGAACCACAATATTTCCAAATAAGCACAAGCTAACAAAGCATTTGCTCTGCTTCTTGCTTTGCGTGTGCATTGAATTTGAGCCTAATCTTATGTTTGAAGATTAGGCAATTTTTTTAGATGTGCTTTTAAGTACATCTAAAAAACATCCTTTTTTTTCCATTCTCCTGTCAAGATGAGGACTCAGATAAGGGAGACCCGGCCACCAAGAAGCGACGAGTGGAGACGTTCCAGCAGAAGGAGAAGAGGAAGAGGGACATGGGACAAGCCACCTCCGACAAGAGCTTCGTAGAGGAGGAGAAAAGGATCCTCAGGCAGAAGGCTGATTGACAATCTTACAACGAGGAATCTGTCTTTAATTTAAGCATTTTATGTCAGAACAATGGTAGGTGGTATGCTGCAAACGTAAACAGGCATTTTACCTGTGTGTTGACACAATTTGCAATATTAAAAAAAAATCTTTGTTTTCAGAGAGGCCGTCGGCACTCTATAAACAAAGAAAAGTACAGTTTATGACAGTCCATCTGCAAAATAAATAATTTGTGAAGAACTTTGGTACATTTTGGTAAATTTCTGCAGACTATTTTCCAAAGTTAAAAGGGAAATGTAGGTATTTTACAGTGACCATCTTGGTTTTTACACACCAACTCCCTTTTTAAGGGCTCTGGGATGAGGGATATTGCTAGACACAGCTTTACAACATGAACCAAAAAAGTAATTAGACACCTTTTGCTTTACTTGCAAATATGAAGTTAAGACAACAAGGTAAAATGAAAACTTGACTGATTACTGTCGCTTGAGTCCAGTTGTTTTTGAAAAAGCCAGTGAATAAAATGTGATAATCACCAGTAAGGATGAAGGCCAAAACTACTTAAGAGTAATAATTTAACTTTAAATGAGGAACACATTGGACATACAGTGTGTTGAGTTGGCATTGTCTCCTGTTTGTTTTTTAATGTAATTATCTCAAATAAGAGTGACGTCTGGCTATGGTGCTTTACTTGGTCTGTATTTGTGTTGTATTATTCAAACTATATCACCACTGAAATATGAGAAATGTGTTTGTGTTGTGTTAATTCAGTGACTTTCCTTTTGAAAAAAAGAAATGTGACAATAATGGCTGTAAATCTGTTGAAACGTTTTGGACTTGGGCTTGCTCTTCCAACTCCTGGCCACTAGATGGCACCCTTAAGCTTCACTAGAAAATGCTCCCTTCATGTTGGTAGTGAAGTCTGCAGCACTTCTTCTATTTGGAAGTTTGTCTCATCTCAGTTTTCTTGAGATACTCGATGCATACAGACAGACAGTTCAGTCTTGTGTACCTTGTATTACACAACAATTTAACATATGTGAAACAAATCCTCTTGCATGTTTGTATCGGAAGATATTTGGGACATTTGTATGGACTTTATTTTTTGTTTCTGCTCATTCAGTGTAAACGGTTGTATACGAATAGTTTTATAGTTTGTTTTTGAGTGTTGTACTATTACTATAAACCACTTTGGCAATAAAATGTATTTTACTGGAGAAAGCTGCTCTGTCATTCATTTGAAATAAAAGGTGGAGTCAGTGATTCGGAGAACGCTTGTTGTCAAAATCACTTTTTGTCAAAATCAGTGAATATATCCTCACGATCCGCTACCTGTCCGTACTGTGTGTGTTCTGAAGGAAAAAAATGTAATTCACAGGTTAGGTTCTGTAAACTACTATGAAAACAAAAGGTATGTTAGCAAAGGGGGCCCACCATAGCAATATGCCTTTTTACAGAGCCTTGACTGTGTATTAACACTGGCTTTTCTACCAGCACCCACACAGTAAGTCAGGTAACGGATCATGAGGAGATAATCACTGATTTTGACGGAAAGTGAATTTGACAACAAGCATTCTCCAAAATCACTGACACCATCTTAAAGTTCCTTCACATTCAGGTAATGGATTAAACATTCCCATATTCATTCTTAACATCTCTGTGACCATTGGAGCAAATGTAATTGTTTTCCAAACATGTGGGGGGGAGAAAACTTTCCACTTTGCAACAGCTTAGTGATCAGAGGAATTCCTGACCTATCTGTCACTGTGGTTTGATGTGATATAGTGGTAAATATGCCTCAGATAAAATTCCTGCCTCCAGGTATGTGCCTGGCCTTGTCTGCAATGCGTACCTGGTCCCGCACAACAGCAGCAGCAGCAGACTGATTTTATCAGCCATATTTACGCACAAGTAACCCCCCCTCTCTGGGCACTGACTGCTTGAGCTACGACCAGCGAAGTCTCATCCATAGGGGTGGAAGAATTAGTCATGTCGCTGTCAGCTGTGAAACTGGACATTTCCCAGAAAATAGATGTTTTGTCATTATCTGTTCTTGGGAAATCATGCCTGGAAACCTGAATTCCTGCTAAGTTTTTGATATGATATCGCAGCCTCTTTGTGTTTATCAGAGATGGCACACTTGGCTGAGCCTGTGATCATGTAGTAAAAGAGAATGTCTTGGTCTCATGTTACACTTCTCACAATCAGAGCATTAGTGACTGAGGTCTTAAAGAAGCCCTGATGGGTTTAAAACAAAATTCCTGGTGTCAAAGTCAAATTTTAAGCTGTAGGGCCCACATTATCTGTTCACTTAGATCACTTAAAGGTGGAGTCAGTGATTCCGGAGAATGCTTGTTGTCAAAATAAGTTTTTTTCAAAAACGGTGAGTATTTCACGGTCCACTACCTGTCCGTACTGTGTATGCGCTGAAAAAAAAAATCTAGTGATTATACACAGCCTAGTCTCTGTAAGCCTAGTTTACAGAGCTTAGGCTGTGTATTAACACTGGGTATATTTTCAACGCACACAAACACACACACACACACACAGTATACAAGGGGATTCACTGATTTTGACAAATTGATTTTGACAAGAAACATTCTTCAGAATGGCTGACTCCACCTATAAAAGGATTTCTCTATGTTGGGACTTATTAACAGAATTGCAAAAGGGGTTCCTCTCTCCTGCTTCGACCTGGGCTACTAAAAGTGTCAGTCACACTAACCGTTTATCACTGTGACACATTTACTGGAAGGTCAAGACCTCCTGATGGCCATTGAGTATTCAGGGAGCTCTACAGAGCTGGCTGCCTACAGCTGCTTCTGTCTGACTTACGGCACTTTCACACAGTCAGCACAATGTCGCAGCCTGTATGGAAATTTAGTGCTGGCTGTTGTTTGATGTTGCAGCAGATTCACAGCCAATACGGGATAATACATTCTTCTTTAATAGAAAACAGTCCACACAGCCCTGCTAGCTCCGTGAGGCTGTGTACTTAAAAAGACACAGCAGGGCGTTAAGGTAACTAACTACTAACATGAATCATAGGCTACATATTGAATCTATTGTTTGCCCAGTTCATCATCTTATTGGCCTGTTAGTGCTGACAAAACGTCTGTTATTTTGGGATGACCACATTCAAGCCATCGCCGAATGAGTTGACCAAAAGTTTATTAAAGGCCTATTTCACCGGTTTGAATATGAAGGTGTATTGAATTCTGAGATCCTATGTAGTATAAATGTGCAAAAAAAAAAAAATCGGTTCATCCTAGCCTGAGAAAAGGCAGAAAGAGTGTTTTTTTTAACCCTATATTTCTCCTTCTCGTGACATCACAGAAAGAGAAATATAGGGTTAAAAAAAAAACGTACTTTGTAAATATTACTGTGATGTCACAGTAAAAGACATCACAGTGATATTTACAAAGTAAGTTTTTTTTTAACCCTATATTTCTCTTTCTGTGATGTCACGAGAAGGAGAAATATAGGGTTAAAAAAAAACACTCTTTCTGCCTTTTCTCAGGCTAGGATGAACCGATTTAAATTTTTTCGCACATTTATACTACATAGGATCTCAGAATTCAATACACCTTCATATTCAAACCGGTGAAGTAGGCCTTTAAGCCTATCAATATGGCAACATTTACAAACTGGTGTCGCCCCCGACTCTGGTGCAGGAGCTCATGAAGCACCTACAAAATGATTCAGTTGTTGATTTACTGCTAATAAACAGGTGACCATGCAAAAAAATCCATGCATGATCACTTCATATATAGATGCACTGACAGTGTTGTTGTGATTATTCAGTATTCCTCATGGGGGCGACAAAAGTTACGCACTATTGCTTTAAAGAGTCTCGTTCATATATGTTAAAAAGGGGTCCGTACACCCTCATGGAGGCACTTAAAAAACAAAAATTCAGGGAATCATCTGGAAACCATGAACGTCTGTGTAAAAGGTCACGGAAAATACAGCCAATGGTTATTGAGACATTTCAGCCCGGATCAAAGTGGTGAACCCAATGACACCTCTTTGAAAACATACAGACATGGAGCCAGCCAGGCTAAAAGCAGAGCTGCATACACACTACACTGGTTCACGATGCTGGTTCCATGTAAACACGCTCACCGACTTGTTGACTTCCCTACAACCTTCACTCATCCATGGATGTTTTCTCGAGGCAAACAGTTGCTTTTCACACCAGCAGCTTTGCCGATCGTGTGAGACAGATGTTGGGCAGAAAAGCAAAAAAAAAAAATCCTCCGTGGAGTTGGAGTGAAATGGATCCACTTAAAGGCATACTAGGTCATTCTGGAAAATGTGTGTTGACGAATCACTTTTTGTCAAAATCAGTCAGTGAATATCTCCTCACAATCTGCTACCTTCGTTCTTATACTGTGTGTGCGCCCGCTGAATTTTCTTTTTGTGCGAGTACATAGCCCAGGCTCTGTAAACTGGTATGTAAACAAAGGGAATGTAAACAAAGCAGGCCCACTTTCTTTACATTTCCGATCAGGGGGATATATTCACTGATTTTGACAAAAAGTCATTTGTCCACAAACAATCTCCAGAATTACCTAGTATGCCTTTAACATGTTATTTGAGTTTTCGCTTCAGATGAGTAGAATATTAAGAGCATACTAGTTATATCTATTGTGCTTTAGGAAAAGTAGAAAAAATATCAAAATTCCAGCCAAGCTCAGAGGAGGCCATGGTCTTTAAACCACAGGTTCCTCTCTCTCCGTCACGTATCGAGTGTTTAGTAAATTTTTCCAAAGGATGGTGAGACAGTAACATAATATAGTCATTTACAGAAACGTTGCGGTACTGGCCACTGATTGCATCTGAGTATTTCCAAAGACCACACTTGTTTTAAGCTGACGTACCAGTTATGTTATTCTGTACCACCCAAGCACATCTGTAAGTCAATAATGTGAATACAGGGCTATTGATGGGCCACAACAAACAGGCCAGCATGAAAAGATGCGAAACCACTTAAATAATTGATTTATCAAGTTATTTAAAATGTACATTTACATCTGCAGGTCATGACTTTTGAGATATTGAGCGCTATCATCGATAACATTGTGTTTTAGTTTCCACACAGAAGACAGTAAGAACATGAAGATAAAGACTTTTGTAAATATGAACATTTGAATCTTAATCACTCGCTGAAGGCGTTCAGAGAAAAGAGAGAGGACGTTGTTAAGCAGTTCAGACATGATAGTGAACAGTAGCCAGAGACGAGCAGTCTGACCTCTTGTCATTAGAAACATGTCAGAGGTTTACTGTTGATAGTGATGTGGAACAGACTCGGAGACTGTGTGTGTGTGCGTGTGTGTATGTGTGTCTACGTGTGTGTGTGTGTGTGTGTGTGTGTGTGTGTGTGTGTGTGTGTGTGTGTGTGTGTGTGTGTGTGTGTGTGTGTGTGTAGCCAGCGGCGATCAGCTAACCCCACTGCTAGTCAGTAATGGAGGAGATACCATCTTTGTGAATTCTATTCGTATCTCCATTCTTGTCCTTGGGTTCTCTAGACAGCGACCATTAAAGACCACCATCCAACCTTCTTAAAAGCAAATATTTGACAGATTAGTCATTAATTAAAACGGTCATTGGTTACAGTCCAATTCCATCATATCGCTCTGTCAAGTGAAACAGAGATGTTTGATTGGTGAGTGATTTGCTTTAATTTTTTTCAACATCACATAACAGCCAAGGATGGATAAAATATAAAACTCAGTTTAGCCTGTGTGGGTCAATGTATGAACACAATATTCCAAAAGCTACAGCTAACAAGGCCTTATATGGTCTTTATATTTTTTGCTTTGCATCTTTTATACAACCTCAGACAGATGTTACAATGGACAAAAGCAAACTGAATATACAGGTTTATATCTTGTCTATCTGAAGTCGCCTTTACTGTATTTCTAATGAGATAAGAGCTTATCTGGGTTCCGGACGAGACGATACCATGTTTGTTCGCTGTAACTCAAACACAGAATGCTTACGCTTCCACCAATCAGTTCACTGCTATCAGATATCGGATATTGTGCGGATGTTGTGTGGGTTGTTATGCTTGTCTCTGTACACACTGATCACACAGAGGCAGCAAAACATACAAGGGGATTGTTTGCTTTTTCGTTTTAATCTTTTAATTACACTATCTTTTGGACATAAAAATAGCAATCTAACCTGGACTCCTTTATAGAACAGTTTCCGTGTCTCTTTACAACTGGATAAGATTAATAGTATGTGGGGAAAAAAATTACATTTTGTTGAATCGAAATGGTCAAATTAGCAGAAAATGTATGTTAAAAACCAAATCTGTCGAAATAAATTGTATAAAACTGAACTACAACAACTTTAAAAAGACAATCGGGTAGATATGAAAGCAAAGAGGCAAAATAAGAAGTTTCCCTTTTATATTGTTTTCTTTTAGTAGTAAAATATAAGTGGATAGCTATGACAATAATGTGTGTCTCTCTCTCTGCAACGTAAAAAAGCTGCAGGCACTTGGCAACGCTCCTCTGACAGGAACCATCCAGCCTAATTTATACCCTGAGAAAGGCTTGTGTCCAAGGACATAAATTTAGTTGCGGTGTGCGCTGAGAAAAGAGGAAAGCCCATAAACCAGACGGGACAGAGAGAGAGAGAGGGAACAATGGGCAACCATCAGGAGGAGAACCCCAACAGCTGCAAAGCCCTGTATATCCCAACACACACACACACACACACACACACACACACACACACAAACCCTGGGTTTTCTTGCACACACACTCTCTGGCCGGGCCGTCTGAAAGGGGGCCAGCTCAGCAGATGTTCTGCCACTGCCTTCACAAAGGGGCACAAGTGACTGGTGCAAGGGGGACAAACTTCCTCATTTTTCTCCCTAGCTGTTGAGTCAGCATGCAGAGCAACTCTTGACAAGCGCTCATTTTGTGTTCATTTAAATCTTTGTTAACTGATTACATGCATGTTTTTATGCCATTCATGCCAATTATGGACACTGTACAAGGCGTGTATCCAAGTGGTCGGGGTAGGAAAGCCTTATCACAGTATGAAGGCAACCAGAGCTGAACAAACTATTGACATTCTTCACACAAGTAAAACTAGCAATAGCATGGTGTACAAATATAACCATTACATGTCCAATATTAAATGTACAGATTCACTATCAGCACAGTTTCCTCTGGATAAGCCTGGCTTTGATCTTCTAAGTCCTATAAAAAGACCAAAACCAATCATGTGTTTGAAAGTCTTGCGGGCTTCCTTATTCTGCAGTGCATCGGTTCATACGAAGTTAAATCTTTACAAACAACTCACAAATATATAATTTCATGTTCATAATAATGGTGAATCATTCCCTTAAATAGACTGTCTCTGAACGTTTTAGCAGATGTTACTCCAATGGGAGGACATAGTGCCTTTTGTTGTGTAGCATTTTTTAGCCACATCTGCAGTGTTGGTGCATATTCACAGCAGCAGCAGGATTGTGTATGTTACATTGACTTGAAATAAACAAAGTTAAATGTTTTTTTAAGTGCTAAAACAGTCAGTCAGTTGAGAGACTCAGCAACTTCTTTGACAATGTAATAAAAATATATATAGCAAAAATGTCCAACTCATTATTACTTCTCAAATGTGAATATGTGTCGGTCTACTATTGTTTTATGATCAATCAATCAAAATATCACCCAAATAAAGCTGAAACATTTTACTATAAGTGCAGCACTTAAGGAATTTGTTTAGTCATATACCCCCACCTCTTAAGGCCAGGACACACCAGCCCGAAAATCGCCGTCGTTGAGTCGATAGGGGGTCGGGAGACGAATCTGTTTGGTGTGTGCCGTGACGTCGGCCGACGTAGAGGTCGTCGGGCTTGTTTTGAGCCTGTCGGCGCCGATTGAACATGTTCAATCGGCGGGCGACCGTCTTTCATTTGGAGCAATTTGATTGGTGGAGGGCTAGCGAATCAGTGAAGCCCGGAAGTGAGGCGGGTAGCACAAACAGCTAACAACAGCTAGCCATCGTTTTAATGTGTTTGTTCGTTTCGTTTTGAGAGTACTCACATGCATCAACCCTTGTTGACTGCTTGACACCATGCTCGACACTCTCTGCTAAAAATTGTGCTCTTATGGTCCATAAATATAAATACGTATTTCTATCTATGTTTATGCTCTAGAGAGCTGTCCCATCATTTCCGGCTTTCGTATTTTTTCGGGCCACAATACAGATTAGCGCCGCCTGCTGTTATGGAGACATTACGTCCCGCGCAAGCAACAGAGCGTACGGAAAGTCAGCAGTCAGTTTGGTGTGTTCTCTGGCCGCGACGGGAAGCCTGGAGCTTCCTGAAACGGCCGACCCCATTTTTTGCGTAGTCGGAACAAGTAGAAACAAGTCGGACTGGTGTGTCCTGGCCTTTACAGCCCAGTTTTCTGTTACCATACATCAACTAGCCATCACTGCGTGTGTAGCTGTGTAACCCCAGCTAATACTAAGAGTTATCACAAGACAAGATCGCACTTCTTGGAATGCGAGACATTTGCAGCATGACAATTGCACTAATAGGTGTTATTTGTCGAAACAGATATTGCTCATGCCCTGAAGTGAAATGTTCTGAAGAAATTGCAACACTGCTGTCCAATTCAAAAGATTTGTGTGTTTTTCCTTGATGCATCTCTAGCCTCTCTCCCCCCTTAACCCGCACACAACACACAAAGACCCAGTGAGCAGCCTGCAGGTTCTGACCTGTAAATAACTGCCCAGACAGGGTCTAGTCAGTCAGATGGGGAGGCAGGCCGAGGCGTCAGAGGCTACGCGGCTCCTGCACAGCAATAACAGATGCTTATCATGTTTTACTGAGGGTATAGTGGTTTGGAGAAGGAGGGTGAATGAGGGACGGTGGGGCCCTTTAAATGAATGCCTCCCACGATAAATGCCCTCTCAGTCATGGGTAGACATTGTACCTTAGAAATGAGAGGTGCAGTTATGCCATAGGGGTCATGATAAAGTCAAGAGAGAGAGATTGATAGACTGAGTGATTTTAGGTATTAGAGTGCCTTAAAGGTATAGTGCGTAACTTTTTCATATACATGAATGTCTGTTGCATTTAAGCCATCGCCAAATCAGTTCAATGAAGCTTCCACATCAGCTCCATAAAACTCTCTGAATCTCTCAGTATGGCAGCGTTTACAAACTGGTGTCACCACCTGACATTGGCGCAAAAGTTTAGAAAAATCCCAAGAAGAGCCCTAGATATGTTCCCGTTGTTGCTTCTACTGCTAAGAAAAAACCTGAACGTATAAACTGCATAAGTTCCATGCACAATCACAGAAGGCTTACCTCATGTATTAGCGCCGACAGTATTGTTGTAATTACTCAGAATTTCTCATGGAGGCGACATAAGTTACGCACTATATCTTTAAAGAGAGGTGGAGAGCGCATGTGCACTCATAGACACCCACTGCAGCTTTTACACAGCTCGTCCACATGCACATTCCAAGTAGAGGCAACAGCAAACAAATGGCTTAAGGTTCAGGAGAAGTATGTTTCATGCCTCTCCCTGCTGTCTCTTAAATGTCTAGGGCTGCACTGCCAGCACTGAACAGGGGTTAGACGCGAGGGTCAAAGAGGAGAGGATTACTCAAGATACACTTCAGATAAAAGTGTCAGTGCGATAATCAGCTGTTATCCATCATAAGGCCGGCCGTGCTTTTTTAAGGATGGTGCTGCGGTTCGAAAAGGATGAAAAACTGCCTATCTGTGTGTGTGTGTGTGTGTGTGTGTGTGTGTGTGTGTGTGTGTGTGTGTGTGTGTGTCTGTGTGTGTCTGTCTGTGTGTGTGTCAGCAATAATGAAGATGAAACTACTGTATGAGCAGACAAATTCCTCACGGCTTACACCATCCCGCTCATTTGCAAAGACTAAGAGATTGGTTCTTCAGAGCTGCTGTAGCAATCCTCCTTGTTGGTTCTTGCTGAGAGCAACATTTTTTCTCAGTGGAGGGGTCAAACACATTCCCCTCCTGCCCCCCCCCCCCCCCCCCTCCTGAGATGAGAATTGTTTTTCCCTCTGCTGTTTGCTGAAATGCCTTCACAGCTACCAGTGAAGGTGGTAATCTAAGGTCCTGGCTCGCAGCTCTCCGACTGAATTCAAATCACATTTCGGGGAGAAATATGTGCTGAATTTCTAATGGAGAGGCTGCAGCGGGATTTTAATAAAAACCCTCACCTGAACCTAAACATTACATTCATGCAGTGAGTGAATATCTCCTTACCATACCTTATGTGAGCTGAATTATTTTTATTTCAATTCATCAGTTGGAACCTCTGCAGTCGACATACATTCTCCAAGTTGTATACCATTGTGTTTATTTGTGTTTTTCAGTGTAAGTCAGTGTGCTTTACAATAAAACAGGAAATAATAGGCAAACCACTGATGGCATCATGCCAGGCCAGTAGGTGGCGATATTGTGTCATGTCAAACACCATAGAGGAACATTGTGAGCATGCGAATTGAGCAACTTCTTGAGCGAGCGGCAAAACGAAAACCGGAAAAGGAAGAAGCATAAAAAACGCTTCAGGTCGCCGCCCATGAGACACAGCCAATGCCGGTGCAGACAGATGCCGGCCAAATATAATATCCAAGTCCAATGCACGTTTCTGATTGCCAAATAGTATCGTGAATAGTCGTTTTTCTGTATTGAGACAGATCTGATTCAACTGAGAAAATTCCAAATTGGGGACAGCCCTTGTTTTTATAAACAGCAAACATACAATGAATGTCGGCCGAGACCGTCAACACTTTTCCAACCAATCAGCTACAGGCAGCGTTCATGATGTTAGAAAGGACAATCCCATTGGACAGGTAGTTAGTGACGACTGTTGTTGCTAAGGCAATGCACGTCTGTGGGCGGAGTCATAGAAGGAGCAGGGAGGGAGGGGTCTGTTCTGCTTGCTAGACTTTTAATTCGTGAGTTTATTTCACAGGAACAGCGCACATTATTAAACATTGCTGTATATATACTATAGCCTTAACTAGAGTTGGACACAACGCTTTTTCAAATCAGTTGACCTGTGACCTTTAGGTTCAGAGAGAAGGCTACTAACCAAAATCAAGTTATCAACAAGTTTCACAACTGCAGACCTGATGGAATACTGTAAACATTTCATTTTAACTAAATAAATGTTGGTCTATTAAAAAGTTGACATGACATATTATTTTTGACTTATTTAGATAGACCTACATACTGTAACTGTAAAAACTGGAGAATTTATGCTTAATTCAAATGTTATATTATATATTATTAGTCCATATAACATTTATTGATGATGAAGATCAGAAACAACAGCAAAAGGGGTTTTCCACAACCTGGCAACCCAAAAGTTCTTATTCATGGCTTAAAACCTTAAAACATAGGCTATGCTTAAAACTGATCTATATTATTCAATTAATTTATAAATAAAATAGTTAATTGATTGTCAAGAAACAATCTGGTATGCATAAGCTATTATTATTATTATTATTATTATTATTATTATTATTATTATTATTATTATTATTATTATTATTATTATTATTATTATTATTATTATTATTATTATTATTATTATTATTATTATTATTATTATTATTATTATTATTGTTGTTATTATTATACGATTTTAATGTCTTCATTTTCAGCTTTTTAGCCATAGAAAGCATTAATGAATGATTGATTAAGAAAGGAACCATTCAATTGGCACCCTGATTCCACAGGCCAAGGTATAATTAATCTTTTGCAACAGGCCCTCATTCCCCCGGAGTTAAAAAAAACAAGGTCAATTTACTTGGAATTCCCGTAGTTTTCTCCCAAAAATGTAGGCCTAGGTGCAGGGTTCCTGAACTTTGAACCACGCAGGAAAAATAATCCAAATATCTGAGCTGCCTGCAAACATGAGGAGAAGGTGAGGCGCTAGAGAGAAAGAAAGAGAGGAGAGTGAGTGTGTGTGTGTGTGTGTGTGTGTGTGTGTGTGTGTGTGTGTGTGTGTGTGTGTGTGTGTGTGTGTGTGGGGAGCAGGGAGAGAGCGAGCGAGAGAGCGAGCGAGCGAGAGAGCGAGCGAGCGAGAGAGAGAGACAGAGAGCGAGCGAGAGAGAGAGACAGAGAGCGAGCGAGAGAGAGAGACAGAGAGCGAGCGAGAGAGAGAGACAGAGAGCGAGCGAGAGAGAGAGACAGAGAGGTGGTGCGCAGTTTAGGCAGAGTGAGCCAGACCAGTGAGTGAGTGTGTGAGTGTGAGTGCAGGCGACAGAGCGGAGGTGACAGCGGAGAATGGAGAGGAGCCCGTCCGCCCGGCGAGCTTTGACCGCGGCGAGCGAGGAGGAGAACCCAGTCGTCCCTCTGGAGCAACCCGCAGCGTGCTGAAAGGAACCCGGGAGAGGAGTTACACAAGGGGGGCCAAAGGAAAGGAATGGCTGATCCTCTGCGGAGGACTTTACTAGCGAAACTCCGGGGGAAGAAATCCAAGAAAGGAGCGACGCTCGGAGGCGGCAGTGGTGGTGGTGGATACGGCTCTTCTACCGCTGCTGCAGTGGCGGTGAATGGGGGCAGAGAAGGTAAAGAAAAAGTTTTGCAAACGCAGCAGCGAGACTCCGACGAGGCTCCAGCTCCGGTAGATATGTTCACGGGGCTGGATCATTGCACGACGACAGAGAGAATGAGCACGTACGAGAATTATGTTGAAGGGGCGATGGTGCAAAGTACCGGGGGGGTGGTGATAGTCCGGGAGTGGTCCGGCGGCATTGAAGGCGGCGGGGGCAGGGTTCGGGTTAACGAGGAGCTCCTGGGGGTCTCACTTCAAAGGGACGTCGTGCACTTTGGGGGAGATGCGTTTAGGGACCCAGATAGGAGCCACAGATCCGAGGGCAAGATCACGTTATCGGCGGGGCTGCCGCTCAGTGTAGGGGGACCGCATGTCCATCAGAGAAACCACTTCGTCTCGGTCCCGCGCCAGTGCAGCGTAGGGGATTCGATCGGGTTTGGGGATAACTCTAATCACGTTTTGTATCAAGCCCGGGTCAAACCACATTCGGGGGTCTGTAAACCAGCAAAGGGCCCGGTCACTGCAGCTGATAGTGTCGGGACAGAGCCCGGAGACTGTAGGGGACAGCCCTGGCACATGGCAGGGACTGTGCGAACTGCTGTTACAGAACACAACGCCAACTTGACTTTTGACAACAACCAAACTTTGGAGAGGATCTCGCCGGTTGTGCGTCCCAACTCAGAAGAAACTCTTCTCATCAGGGATGTTGAGAGCTACGGGCCTGGGTACGCGGGTCTACAGAGCCCCACGTTTTTCCCCACAGAGCTAGACATATGTGACATTAACGTGGCGTCCCTGTGCGCCACAGAGACCTCCCTCAGGTTCACCCTAAACAGCGAAGACGATGATTATTACGATAATGAAATATTGCCTTTTTATGAAACCATCAGAGCAAAAAGTGAGAGTGACAGTAGAGCAGAGGTGGTGGCAGAGCTGCCGCAGCCCTGTCTTGAGAGAGGAGGGCAGCTTGATGACAGTCACAGTGCCCTGCAGGAGACAGACAGGCTTAGGAACCAGTTAAAAGAAGCCTATTACCTCCTTATCAATGCTATGAATGATATCAACCTGGATGTCCAACAGATGAGTGTAGGTTTGGATGAGCAGCAGGCCACCTCCTCATGCAGTAGCCACTCCAGGGACAGCCTGTGCTCCAGGATTTCCGCCAAAAACATGGACAGCGATTCTTGGTCCTCGGGAGGCGACCACAGCCCCCAACAGGTCTCTGACACTGACTCCCTTCTGCTGTGCCTCACTGGGAACCTTGAGTCTGGGCTCAGGGACATCCTGAATAGTAAGAGCATGGTGAACCTGTCCTTGACTAAGATAAGACCTAAAATACTGCGCTCGGCTAGCGACGGAGCCATCAGGTATCCAGGTGGACCCCAGAGTCCAGGAATAGGCCTGTGTGGTGGTGAAAAGGGGGGCGCAGAGACAAAAGAAGATAGGGCTAAAGTGACAGGAGTAGATGAGCTGTCAGACAATGCCATAAGTAGCGAAGAGCTTTTACAAGATGCTGGTGTCGATGAAGACCGCAGCGGCTCAGTCAATAGCCTCACAGGTTCCTCAGACAGCAATCAGGGTTCAGACAACAAGCAGGAGATGACCGAAGTCAGAACACATCGGGCCAACTCTTTCAACAAGGGCCACGGGGTGACCGTCAACAAAATGCAAGAGTGGATGCACAAGGGCCGTCTGTTGTCCTGGGAGATGAAGCAGCGGATCGAGGGCTCCTCTGTGGCCCCACCACCACCACGCCAAAGCGGAGGCCAAAGCCAGGACCGCTGCTGTGCTCCTCAGGCTAGCCGAGGAGGGGTTAAATCGGTCAAGGCCCCACCTGCATTGAAGACGCCACGACAACAGAATCAGCATCAGCAACAGTCAGGTAGGAAGGGCTATACGGAGTGGCCTCAACTCCCCCACACCGTGGATCCTCACATCCTCAATCAAGAGACCCTGCTCTCACCCTCCTGATTCTTGTCATCCTCCTTCACTCCATAGTAGAAACAAACTGCGTCTGGTGGCGGTTCCAACACTGCACTACTCCTCTTCTTCAAACTGGTCACAAAGCAAAAGGACGTGACACCTTGCCGACCTCTTTGCTTTTCCTGTTTTTTCCCAAAAAAAATTATTCTCTTAACCAGGTGGCGGGTTCTGTTCTTTTTTTCTGACTAATTTAGGTGCATTTTTAATAACACAGAATTAATAACACATCCGGTTGTAGATTGGGATCACTCACTCACAGTGTAAAGTAGTTCAGTAACAACTAACTCCCTCTTCTATGTTAACTGCGGTGGTGGTTTTTCGTTGGTGTTGTTGGTGGTGGGTTTTTCCTGTGTATTATGTGAATGACTTTTGATTATGTGCACAAGGATTTTCTGATTGTTCCTATGATGTTCTGTTTGTGACGAAGTGCAACAAAAACGTGAAGACATCTGTATCATGAAACCTTTGACAGCAACAGGGGGCACGTCATGTTAACTTATAGGCCTTCCTATCGAGTTTATTTTACTGGTTCAAAATGCAACATGAATGTGAGATAGTCAGGGCTGAGGTGGGATAAAGAAGTGGCTTAAAGTTATCTCACAAAAATTTCAATTTAATAGCTGTTCTAATCTGGAGCGTTCAATATAATCACTCAGTATCCCCTCGGGACATGGAGTTTGCCCACTTTTAATGTTCAAATATTCAAGTACTACTTGTCCTTATTGGCTTAAAACAAAAACAAAAAAAGCTTGGAAACTGTAGTTGACAAAATAATCTCACCACAAGCTCCATACCGTCTTAGTAGACCAACTTTAAAAAACCACCCACATGAATTGATGCTTTGCAACCCCCTTCTATGACGACAACAGTACATTGCACTATAACTGTGGTTAACATTCCACTGTTTGTGTAGTACATGGGTTTTACTAAATGAATGAAACACTGACCAGATTTGACTGTGAACATGGCAGTCAGCCAGCACTGCCTGTGTGGAAAAGTTTGTATTGACATTTGTTGCACAGGCTGTGCAAATGGTCTCACTGTGTATGGATTTAAACATTGGTTTATTGTTGAATAGCTTTTTCTGTGTGTGTGTGTGTGTGTGTGTGTGTGTGTGTGTGTGTGTGTGTGTGTGTGTGTGTGTGTGTGTGTGTGTGTGTGTGTGTGTGTGTGTGTGTGTGTGTGTGTGTGTGTGTGTGTGTGTGTGTGTGTGTGTGTGTGTGTGTGTGTGTGTGTGTGTGTGTGTGTGTGTGTGTGTGTGTGTGTGTGTGTGTGTGAATGCCAGTGAGTGTGTGTGTTGTTCCGACCGTGTCGTCCTGAGTAAATAGATGACCTGCCATGTGCGCAGGCTGTTGTTGACTGTCAGTGTATGTGTGTGTGTGTGTGTGTGTGTGTGTGTGTGTGTGTGTGTGCTGCTGGAAATAGAGTGTGATCTCCTAAGGCTTCTGAGCGGAAGGGCTCAACATAGCTCTAACTTTTACCTCTCGAAGAATGAAGACAGTGCGCTTACCGTCCATTATAACGATTACATATTACTTTCCAAGGTCTTTTTACCTCCTAAATCATCTTTTCTTTTCCCCTTTGACTCAGCTTCCCCCTCTCTGTCCCCACTGAACTTTTCCACAGCTGTGGCCAGAGGAATCCAGAGCAGTAGAGAAGCCACTGCAGTTTCTCTCTGTGGGTAATAGTGTGTGTGTGTGTGTGTGTGTGTGTGTGTGTGTGTGTGTGTGTGTGTGTGTGTGTGTGTGTGTTTTAGAAAGGGGGTGGTAGGGGGCCTGTCATGTTGCCTTCCTCCCCAGTCGTTTGCTCTGGACAGCTCCATGGTAACTTGCATTTTAAAGAGACCCTGGGTTGAATATTTCGGATGCCATTCCCGTTGTTTAACTTTGTTTGCGTTGTGTCACTTAATTCCTCGCCGTGAATGAACAAAATGAAGAGTGATTAAGTATTTATTAAGGTCAGCCCTGGGCTTATCTTGCCCCTGTGGGCCTCTCAGCGCCTCACAAAGAGCCATAAAAAAAAAGGAGACAAAATGCCAAAAGCTCCCAGAAGCGCCAGTGACTTGCTTGTCTTGGCTTGAAACTGTTTGCAAATATTTATGCGTTTGGGACTGTCTAAAAATAGCCACCTTCCACCTCCGAGTGTTCCCTGAAGATTAAAACCTCACTCATGAAGTCATGGGGCAAAATATTGACTTAATTACTTTGACGTTAATTTATTTCTGTGTTCTGACTTGTCCTTTTAATTACTGTCTATTAAAAACAAACCCGTTGGTTATCACCCACACAGCAAAGTGTGTCACTGCTTGAATGTAGGAAATTGTGCATATCGAGCATATCGTTTGCACATCTCCTGTGTGTACTGTACACGCATGTTTATATTTGCAGTTTTACAGCGTTGTTGTGCAGGCAGGCAGTATGGCATCAGGTTTTGGTCACCTCTGAAGTCAGGAGTGGTGTTCAGTCAAAGCTTATGTTTAGAGCAGGGGTGTCCAAACTTTTTTCACTGAGGGCCACACACAGAAAAATCTACGATGGCCCGGCCACTTTGCAAAAATAACACATTTATCAGGACATGTAGCTGCTCTGATGTTTAGTTTCATAGTGTCTTCGTAAATTGTAATCCTTCTTCACGGCAACACTTTCCTTGCAAATGAAACAGACACATTTCTCCTCAGAGCCGGCCCAAGCCTTCATGGGGCCCTAAGCAGAATTTGATTAGGGGGCCCCCTCTCGAATGTTAGTGCTGCCCAAATCATTGTCTATTGTTAAATGCCATTCAGCCCCCCAGTGTTTTCTGCTATTGCCTCCAATGTCCAGCTGGGTGAAAATTGTTTTTCTTTTACTTTTTAAAGTGAAATGCATGAATCTGGTGCACTTTGAGAGGAAAATTAAGAAGATTAATTCATTAAGATTAATCCGAAGAATTTTGTATGAAAAAATAATTTGGACACACTGTCAGATGAATTAGAAGCTATTGAAGAAGGACACATTTATTTTCCATAATAATATTAATTTAAAATAAAATTTTATGCAGGGTCCTCTGGGATGGGCTTGGTGCTCTTTTTCTTTTATGGGACATATTTCTCTGTAATATAATAAATGCATTTACAAATTAAAAGGGCCATATTACATTATATTTTCAAAATCGGCCGCTGGGGCCGTAGTTTGGACACCCCTGGTTTAGAGCCATTGACACCACAATCAGAGGAGTATAGCAATCAATTCCTAGAGGCAGATCATATGGTATCATCCCGCTATGAAAAATTAAGTTGATCCGAATCTAAATAAGCTTATTGCTGTTAGCCGGTTAGCTTAGCATAGCAATGCATACTTGAGGCAAGGGAGAAGAAGATAGCTTGGCTCTGTCCAAAATTCAAATATATTTCCGAAGCCTGTCGATAAACAAGTTTTATCTGGTTTGACTCGCACACGTTGTAAAATTGACAAGTTGCGGTTTCACGAGGAGTTTACTCGCCAGACTATTTCTTGGCAAGAAGCAGTGACTTCCTGGAGTCTCCTTTACACAAGTTGTTTTTTTCCATTTCCCTTTTTATACAAACGAAACATAATGTGTAAATCAGTGAATTCAAAGATGATGTTGTGGGCTTCTTTTTGCACATGCTAGCTGCTTCTCCCTCCCTGTTTATTATCTTTGTGCTATGCTAATTGCTAACCTAGACATGAGGATGGTATCGATTTTTTTTGCATCTTAATTGCAGCAAGAAAACGGTTACTTTCCCCCAAATGGTGACCTACAGTTCACTTTCTCCGCAGTATTGTTTAACATTTTGATTTGTTTTAATTCCTGCTTGCTCAGTAGATTCAAAGTTGCTACAGATTGAGGCGATACTGCAGGTGTAATGTAACCCTCCTCGACTGCTGTCAAGTCATGTCAGAACGATGTGGCATTTGGTTTCTGCCAAAACCCTTGTTACTGAGACGTGCTACTATTTTTCTTCACATAAACACACAAAGGGCTTAAGGTGAAGGCACACTAATTTCTCTTGTGCGTTTGTACTTCATTGAGATTTATGGAGGATGTTAGCTCTAAAGACGTATCGGATAACCCAGGACGGGCGCGAGGCATCGGGGGTTCATACCAGGGTTTATGAGACGCGTGAGTCACATGATGGTGTGTCTGCAAAGTGTGTCAGGCAGACAATAGCAACTTGTTTGGCCATTTTAAATGATTTATTATCAGGAAAATTAATTCGATTTTTTGTACATTAAGTGTCAGCAATTTATCATTTTACTGTGGCATACAGAGCTTTTGTTGAAGGGACTTTTGAATGCCTTGTTTTACATTTACCAGTGTTTTGGACCTAATTGGGTCACACTGCGAGTCCATGTCCCTTTATTTAAGATTGCATAGTCCCTCCTCTGCAAAAAATACATTCACTAAACGAGCTGCAACACTAAAAAGAATTTGGGTTGGTTTTGAGCCAACGTATCGAGGAGGAAGCGCCATTTAACATTTAATCAACAATCCCAGGCAGGCCGCGTTGCCTTCGACGGGATGCAAGTGTTGACATGATGTGACGCAACCCTGGACCATCTCAGCTCTGTATTGGCAGTATAAAATAAAAAAAAAATAAGAACCTACACTGACAGTCCTCATTAGCATGTGAATGGGTGTCAACAGGAATGTATGGCACACAGCAAAAAGATTCCCTCTGTAAGGAAAGAGAGAGGAGTGGGGGGTTCAAACTCTGTACACAAAACAAAGTGTCTGTATGGAGGAGAGAACTAGTGTGTGTATTTTGCTCTTATCAAAAGAGGAGCCTTCATGAAGCAAAAAGGATTTTGGGATATAAAAGAAAAGAAGCCTATGGGAAAGTGGATCCAGTGTTTTGTCTTAGTAGAAAAAGGATTTTGCTCGTTCAGTGGATTTTTTTAGACATGAATATAATTGGGTTTATACTGTCAGGCTCACGTGGCACAGGTTCGCACCAGCACATCCAGGAAATACATTTTTTTCTTTATTAAGTTTGCATTCCTTTCAGCACCTTAGACAAACCCACATGGCTCCTCCTCCCGGTCCACCTCTCTCTCTCTCGTTCTATCTGTCTTTCTTTCTCTCCCTTTATTTTCTCACACAGACTTGCACCCTTGTATTATGTGCTCTGGCCATCTGTTACCTTCAGGTCAGAGGTGTGATTTTTACGTGCCCTAAACACATCGTCTCCATGCCGTTGCACAAGGGGAGCCAGGCTGTGTTAGCATGGTTAGTGAAGTATTAATGGACAGGGTCTCTTGGGCACTTGTTCGTCTGTCACTCACGCTTAAAACAAAAACTCTTTACTTTGTTGAAAGCTAGGTTGTTGTCAAATAATGAAGAATTTAAAATGTTTTTTTTAAAATCTTTCAAATTCCTTGCAGGTGTTCACTTTAGAACAACCAAGCATAATGTTTAAGAAGAACACAACTGCAACAAATTATTTTACTAATGAATAACAAATCTGCAGATTGATTTATTGTTTGATCGTTAAAATGCCATAGTGTTGTGAAAAATACAGATCACAATTTCAAAAAGCCCATGTTGAGATCTTCAATGTAGCAAATCCTCAACTCTGAGAAGCACGAACTAGATGTTTTTATTTAGGCTTGAAAAATGACTTTTATTTTATTTTCTATTATTTTCTATTAATCGATAATCTTGTAAAATTCTTCTCTGTATGTAGTTTTAAGATATAGCTTTTAAGAAAAGCACACTCAAGAGATTCCATTACCCGTTTTCCATCAAGCCAAATGTTCACATCAAACGCGGTTAAAGGGGAAACACACTGCTATGCTGATGTGAGACGTGTTTTGATTGGCTGATATTTGACGCCGGTGAAAAAAAAAATGGCCAAAACCTCACGTATTAGTCCAAACCAGTGTCCTGCTTTGGCTCTGAGTTGCTGCCATGTGACAGTGGAAGGAGGCAGCGGCGAGGCTGTAAATCTGGAGCTGTGGTCTGGAATGCTGTTCGTGTCAGAACTTGCTTTCCTCTTCCAGTTATGAAAGACCCCTTTAAAGACGATGGCATACCGACAACAACTCTCCCGTGCACAAACCCATCTCACCTCTCTCTTTAGTCTCGCGTTGGCGGCGTCACGGTGTTTGGATTCCGCCTCGGTCCTTTAAAATCGTTCCGCTCTCTCTCTCCCACAAAATGTTCTTCCCTAACCAACATCCTGCTTGTTCCCTTTTTCCTACAACTTCATTCTTTCTTTCCCTTTCCACAAATATGTGCTGGTTTATTTCTGTTATAGACGTAAAACAAGCTTATAGTTTCAGAGAGTCTGCCATTCTGGGGAACTCTTGTTGTCAAAATCACTTTCTGTCAAAATCATTGAATACCTCCTTCCGATCCGCTGCCAATCCGTATTGTGTGTGCGCTGGAAAAATATGTTTTCAATCCACAGCCTAGGCTCAGTAAACGGGCATGTTGCTAGCTATGGTGGGGCCCCTTTTTAGATATATTCACATATCCATTGTTCACATGCCTTTTTTACAGAGCCTAGCCTGTGAATTAACATTCAACGACACACAATACGGACAGGTAGTGGATCATGAGGAGATAGTCTCTGATTTTGACAAAGTGATTATTCAGAATCACTGACACCACCTTTTTAAAGGTTTCTTTCTATCTTATTTTGTAATCTTTTTCCTGTAGGTTTCGCCCACATGTAGATTCAAATCAAAGGTTCCAAGGAACTCCATGCCAGAACAGCTGAAAACAAGCCATAGCAGATTATAACAGCTTGCCAACTTGGTTCCTACACGTTAATTCATAGCAGCAGAAACACGCTGTATGTTTCCCCCCCACTTCACTCAGCAGTCGGCACATGCTAAAGCTACTGAGCTCTGGGGCCTTGAATACAGAATCAACCCCTTAATCCAAGCTAATGCAAACATACTGCGGGTTCAGCTCACACAAACACATTTCTGGCAGGATTCCGTCCTAAAATGAAACATAGCTGGAAGGAAGAAAATACTTAAAGATGTGCTTTGTATTACCGGCAGCGTGGTGTGGTCTGTTAGAATTGAAAAAACGACGTGATGGGCTTTTTGTTTTCCGCCGTTTCGTGCCGTTTGTTTCATGGCGGAGATTAGGAAAGCCTTCAAAGTGGCCTCTGTTCTTTGCCACTGAAAGCTGTTTCATGTACTCAGCCGGGGCCTTATATAATCAGCTGATACAGCAGGGGAATGGCATCCACCAGAAGACAGAAGCAATTTCGTCCCACCGCATGTCATACTTGTCATATTTTGCAAGTGGGGGGGGGGGGGAACAAAACAAAGTTGAGCGGCGAGCAAGTAGAGAAATAAAGTTTGAGACTTGTTTTCTTGTGGTGAGGGGAACATTTCAAAGTCAGTGTTTATGGGATTTCGGTGGCAACTAAACATGGAGCCAATTATTAGGAGTCAACCGTTTATTTGTAGAGTTTTGCCTTGTATATAGAGCAGAGAGAGAGGCTGGTGGACTTCCAGGGAAAACTTAATCTCAGTGGAGCCGTCCTGCTCTGGAGATTATTAATACAGTTTATTCCGACACACTCTATTTTGCAGTCACACTTGTATAGGCTACATACTGGAGCTCCCATGTTAGTTTGTTTTTGCAAAGTGAAAATATTTCCAAGTGTGTAATTTTGGTGGATGCAGCCTTAGCATGCATCCTCTTGAAGAAAAGGAGAAGTTGTCATTATAGCATGTGGAGGGGCTCGTCTGGGAGCTGCCGAGGATCAAAACAGTCTTTTACACGAGCATGCTGTACATGTTAGAGCAGGACCGGGCCTTCCAAGCCACACACAAACACACACACACACACACACACACACACACACACACACACACACACACACACACACACACACACACGCTCTGAGGTTGTTTTTCACTCACTGCATCTGCTCATCAAGCCTTGTGAAAATAATAGCGCGTCAAAACGTTTTTAGGAAGACCATGACTGGAAAAAACCTCCACATCAACACACTCAAAACTATGCAGGGACTCTTTTAATGCTTTCCTTGGGCCATTGAGTAACAATGTCACCATCTCTATGTTTTTGTCCTTTCAACTGCACATACCGCCACCAGCTCTACTTATCGCCGCCCCCTTACCGACGCACACAGACACACACACACACACACACACACAGACACACACATACACACACACACACACACACACACACAGACACACACACACACACACACACACACACACACACACACACACACACACACACCCTCCCCTTCCTCTGTGCTATTTTCACAGCTGTAACGCCAGCGGTTCCGCGCTCTCTTTATTTCCAAGATGGAAGATAATACGTGATCTAAATCCCTCCATCTCCCGTTGATCTCTTTTGAATTCAGAGCCCACCACACATATTCCCAAAGCGTTTCTGAGGATAAAGGGGGAAGGATGGTGGGGGGGGAGTGTGGTTGATATGATTGAAACTTTGACTGAGGTCATAAAAACAAAATCCCCAGTAGTCCATCCAGAAGTTATAAAAAAAGATATAACGATCCGATGAGACAAAGCAAAGACGTGGCGGTTTTTTCTGATGACTTTAAAAGGCACAGACACAAAGCAGGAGAGAGAGGAAAAGACCATAAATCCCAAATGGCTTCATTCAGTGTTTCCGCACCTAAGGTTTCATGATACAGATGTTTTATTCAAGTTGACGGGACTTGACTCGTCTGATGATCAAAATGATGAGCGGTTGCTTTTCATATTCCAACCACCATGTCTCCCATAGTGGTTAAGACTCTTTCCATCGCTCCCTCTAGCTTTCATTGAGAATGTCCAAACCCCCTGTGCCAACGGCCGGGCCGGTGAGTCTCCGTTGTCCTCGTGGCGACAACCGCTCACCACCATCACCGTGTCCAAGAAGCGCAACTGGCTGCAGCAGAGCTCCATCGGGAAGAGCCACTGCACCAAGGACGAGTCGCAGGGAATGCTGGGAGCTGAGGAGGAGGGCCAGGGATCCAATCAGCAGCCTCCACCTGCTCCCAGCCCCTCTCCAGACCACCTGAGACCCTCAAGACCGCTCCGCCTGCAGCTGCCTCAGGTCAGTGCTGAGGAATAGTTGAAGGTTTTTCAAAATTGGCTAATTGGCTTTTTTGGACAAGAATTTACAAGAATGATTGCTACAGCAAGCAGCTGGTTAGCTTAGCTGAACAGTCCAGCTCTGTCCAAAGGTCAACCATCTTCAAAGCTAATTTATCATATACTTTATATTGTACTATTTTGTACAAAATAGAAGTGTGAAAAGTTGGTTTGTATGGTGCATTGACTTTGCAATACCACACATTGTCCTTGAGGTATAGTTACTGTATATAGATTTAATGAGTTTCAGGGGTGCTGGTAGGTGGATTTAGGACCCAGCCTTATCAAACTTCTCATCCAACTCTCGGAAGGAAAGCCAAGTTAAAATGTGTTTCCCAAAATGTAAAGCTATTTTTTTTATTAAGGGCGTAACATAAGATCTTACAGGTTGGCTCTATGCTTCAATTCAGGCACGGTTTCCTTTGATATATGTTTTCCTCAAAGTTAAACAGGAAACGTTTGGCTTCTTCTGTCTTGATTTTAGGTTAGCGTGGGTCAGTCCAAGGCGTCCCCTCACTCCCGCAGCGTTGACCCTGCTGAGGAGAACGACGCTGATGACGAAGGAGAGATCTGGTACAACCCCATCCCGGAGGACTTCGAGGCGGACACGTCTCAGCGGCCCTCCGTCCGCCTGCTGGTTCCCCCTCGCGCTGAGCTCCAGAGGAGGCCCAGCCGAGGAGGGGATGTGGGGGGGCAGGGTGGCAGGATCCTGGGGGGTGTCAGTGGCTCCGGGCCTGAGGCGCTGCCGGGGGAAAGCCCCGTGGTCGTTGGCGTTTCGGTAGAAGGGAGTCAGCAGGGGAATGCTATACATTCCACAGAGGCAGCACTACATCTGCACAGACAGATGCTCGCGTGCAAACCTCAGGAGGAGGGGGGGCCTTCCACCAGCAGAACTACAGGTAAGGCAAAGGAAAGAAAAAAAAGCACACCCACGCCTACTCTCATTCTCATTCTCTGCTTTTCCTTCTTCAATCAGTCTTCCCCCGTAACAGTTCTTGGGGCTGGTAACTGTCTGTCGTTTTGACTCTCAGCCAGTCACCCCTCGGCTGATTTCTGAGGTTTTTCACACCCTGAGAGCTAATTATAGCTATTGTTTCAAATTGTCCCAATTCATTCATACGCTCATTTAGCTTCAAGTCATCCCTGGCTGACTCAGAGATATCTAAAGGCCGTTTAGAGTGAGTGAGAGAGAGAGTTTTGCTCGGATTGAAACCCCCAAAACCTCTTCCTTAAAATCTAGAACAAACGTATCCGTCCCAGCTAGGTTTTTATCTTGTTCTGTTCTGTTTGATAGGAGCAGACAGGAGCTGTGGTTTGTCTTATCATCTCTCTCCATATCACTGTCCCTCATTAGTGAAACGCAGACAGACTTTAGCCAGGAGGAATTCAGAGCTGGCATTCCTCACAAAGAAAGAATATCCATTTACCTGTGACTGCAGTGCAGCTCACACAAAGGGCTGTGAACTTTTGCTTGTTCTCCAACTTTTTTACTTGAGTAAAAATGTCATTCGGCCTCGAAAAAGCTCCAAAACACCATTCATCACCTGCAGAGTTTTTAGGCAGACTTTCTGTCAATGAATGGGAGTGCTCGCTCTGCACTTTCTTTATTTACCGGTGTGTTTTGTGAATGGTCGACAACTTCTGCAGGTCTACAGCGACAGTGCAATGATGACAGCCAGCGCGCGGCCCCCTGTCTCTTAATAAGCCGGCTCTGTTTTGTTTTTTCTTACTTCCGACTTTTTTCGTTCTCTCTGATGTGGCAACATGGTAGTTTCAACCAATTGGCACGTCTTGCGGTGAGCCTATAATTACAACTCCTGACAACACTCCTGTGGCACGCAACAGCAAGGTCTAGTTTGTAGGAGCACAAAGCGAAGGCAGCGAGCAGTTTGGGTACGTCGAGGAGAGAAATCTAATACTTAAGCTTCAGCATTTAATGCCCCGGGTTTAACTGCATGAAAGAAGGTTGGAAATGAGCTCGGGAATAACTTTTTTTCATTCTATAAATCAAAAAATACTATGTACAGGTCTTAACAATGCATTTTTAAGAACAAAATGTATCATAAATCAGACAATTATCAACATAGGAACAATTGTTTAATGATTGGAGATTTCTGGTTCAGAGTATTTAAGGAAAAAAACTAATCTTGAGATATAAATATACAGATTTAACAGACAAGGTTTAGTAAAATAAACACCTAAATGTGTTGGACCTTTTATTAACACTAGTATGACTACGTTGTTTTTGCCTGCAGTGTCTCTCATTAAAACGCTGCCTGAGACAAGGTAACAGGTTTGATTGGCGGCTGATACACTCCTTGATCCTCATTGGCTGTTGTCCAACCCCACAGCCTCTCTTACAACCCCGTGTGGCTCAGCAAAAACACTCTGTGTCCTCAGACACTTTCCCTGCAGGATTAGGATTAAACCAGTCCCGAATGAGTACTGGCCCATGAAAGGCACTAAACATAGCGCCGAGAGCTAATTAAATCGAGGTCTATTTTATGCCTTCACACTTTGATAGACCTATTTCGCAGCCCAGATGAAATGTGCTGGTGTCATTAAGGCCTTTCTTGCTGGGGTAAGCAGGTGAGTTGGCATTATCGGAAGGAAGGAGTTGCTTGTTCAGCACTTTTAAAAGGAGAAGAAATCTTTTCCTGAACAAAAAGCTGTTTTTTATCTGCCTCAGCTGTCTACCTTTTTCCCCCAAGAGATGAATTTTCCCTCAACCTGCTACCATTCAAAGACCCTGTGCCTCATTTACGCTGGGTTCTAACTCTGTTTAATGGGAGTACATTGTGGCAGGGCTTTGATACTGTGGGGTTTACTGGGTCTCTCTCTCATTGGTTGGTTGCTGTGAAAATGAGAAGCGGGAGCAGGAGTGTTGTTTTTATTTTTATTTCCCCCTCTCTCGCTCTCCGGAACTGCCTCCCCCTCTCTCTCCCCCTCTCTCCCTACTGCGTGTTGACTTTGCAATTGATTCCTGTGGGTTTGGCGACGCCATCCCACACTTGACTGCAGCAAAAAAAAAAAAAAAGAGAGAGAGCATCAAGCCCGGCGGCTACGTGTCATCAGTAGTCACTCTGACAGTTTTTTACTGGCTGTGGAATGACACTGCAGTCCTCTTCCACTCACACTGATGGTGGGGAACGGTTGGAGAATGGTGGGCGCTTATAGCCTACTTCACGCTACATTCACTAGCCCTGTTTGGGGATAAATAAATGACCAAACCAAACATTTCTATAAAACGTTAGATGCTTTTTCAACTGATTTATCTGATAAAATGGACCTTTATTGTCACCATAAACACTACACTGTAGCACAAACTATCATAGAATATCTTCAATGGTTTGGGGGTTATTGATTAGAATCACACTTTACAAAGTTCTGGCTATAGCAATTACTCTATAAGGTAAATACATTTACAAAGAAAAATGTATAAGCACTGTTTTATCTTCCTTTCATATAACTGAACAAGTAATTGATTACTTAAAGGGCCATACCAGATGTTTTGAATGTTTAAGCCCGTAAGGAACAACTTAAGTATAATTTACACACAGCTTAAGATTTTTTAAATTATGCAAATGAGTTTTAGGTTTTTTAATGTAGTTTCCAACTTTTCATGCCGCCATAGGCATTCCATTCATTTAAAGCAAGGTGTTTGTGCTCCATCATATCAAGACAGCAGTTTTATTTTGATCACATTATGGTAATGCAGTGCAGACTCAAAGTGGTGTGAACTGCTTAACTGTAATGCAAGCTGATGTTGACTGCGTTACCTTTTTAATTGGTTTTCATGCTCTACATAAATAAATTGGATGTGAAAGCTGCTTGGAAAAGCAAAGCAGCACATCAAAGAGAACACGTCAAAAATAATTAAATGTGCAATATGCTTTGGAAAACGTGTCAACAAACGTGTAAAATCTACATGATTTATGGTTAAAAAGCAAAAACACTCTTTAGTCTTCGTTTTCCAAAATAGCAGAACAGAAAATTAAACTAAAACCTCACTTTACACATGTAATAAAGCTATATCTTCACCGCATCTACAGTAAGCCTGTTCAGGATACCACATGATGGGTTGCCTCACCACACTTTTTCATAGATGCACCCAATGCCTTCTGGGAAATAATGTCCTTTTTGATGTTCAGAGTTTTTTAACTACAAACAAGTGCAGACCCAGAGTTGAACTCCCAATATGCCAACCCCTATCTTTTGTGCCTTTCTATTTCAGACTGTTCATTAATATGACTCCCTATACAGACTCCACTTTATCCGCGGGGCCGAACTATGACAGGGGTTTCGTTGATTGAACGAGTTGAATAAGGAGCGTCTGCTGAATTAATGGAGCAGTGCAGATGTAGATGACTCTCTCTCTCTCTCTCTTTCGACTATAGCTTTCCCTCTGTTCGGGCTGGCTGGTTCTTTTTTATCCCCTCACCGGATACACTCCAGACTCCTCGTGTGCTGCCTATTCACTGACTTTTTGTCCATCTTGAATGCTCTATTTGTATGAAGAATAATGATTGATGGACTTTGGTGGGTGAGCAGTGGTGCTGTAGTGCAGTGTGTTCCCAATCTCTTGTTCCCATTCTAGCGCCTGTTTGGAGGGGGGGGGGGGGGGATCTTGACTTGGCCAGCGCTCAGAATGGGATCAGGGGCTATTTCTGGGGGTTGTTTTGGTCTGGTTTGAGAATTGGCCCTGGCTACTAAAGTTACATGAGAGCTCAAGCACTCTCTCAGAGTTGGAACCTGGAATCTAATCTCGGGGCCGGGCTGACGATTGCACACGGTCGGGTTCAGGAGGAAGTCAACAACTCAACAGTGTGAGAGCAGCAGCAGCAGCAGCACTTTAATAAACCAGAGCTAGATTCCTTTGGCCGCACGGCACTCGATGTGAAGTTCAGGGTACATAGTTATTCCGTTCTGGTCTGGTCTTCATTTCATCGTCAGAGCAACTGTAGAAACCGAACTGCTCTGGTCTCTGTTTTGACTCTTATCTGTGTACACTATACTGCATAATCCTTCCTTAGTTGGTCATGCATGCAATGGAGGTCACACAATAGTATCTGTAGCTATGTGAACTATGTGTTTGATGCAAGGTTTTCCAAGAGTGCTTATCACCACCTAGCACTATATTTTTGGGCTACAGCTAACAACTATCTTCATTTTTTTTATTAAAATGTTGAACGAAATAGGCTTATTTCTCAATTTAAAGTCAAATAAATAAGAATAATGGTAAAACGGCCACAACAATTTATATGATGCCCATGTGATTTATTTGCGTTTTTCCGGCTTCGTCACACCACCATGCAAAATATTTGTCCTAGATAAAAGTTGCATAGATAAAAAAAAAAAGTTGCAAAACCTCACATTTGAAGAGCTGGAACCAGTGAATACAAGGTTTTCCTCCCAGGAAATTGTGAATCAGAGGTGGTCAGTGCTAAATGACCACAGCTGACCACTGTTTACAAGTCTTGGGAAGTGCTATGGCATTTGTGGAAAATAAAAGTTGTATGAAATCCTTTTGTGGCACCAGAGGGATATATGCTAGATCTGATAAACTGCCTCAAATGATGCCTCTTGAGTCAGCATGGGGTTTGGCTGAAGTGTGCTCGTTTTGAAAATTAAAAACATCTTTGGTTGAGTCAGAAATACTGGATCTTACTTTGATTTTGAAGCTTGCTCCTCATCTTGGTGTGAGGTTTAAAAGCTTGATTGTTGTGTAGCCCCTTCTAGCATGACAACACTGAATCCTAACCTAAGCTGTTGATGGTTGAGTTGCATTGTGGGTAATGTATCTGCCAGGTTGTGACAGGAAGAAGAATGTGTGGAATGAAACAGGCAATGTCTGTGCTTTTTTGCCACAAAGATTTTTTTTTTCCAAAACATTTGTCAATGTTAAGGGAGTGCAATGCTAAATCAGTGGAGTGCTCGTTTGAACTAGTTTTAAGTCAATGAATGTGTGTCCAGCTGGTTTTGGGGCTATAACTCTATGTCGTGGTGGTCACTATTTTCTGTGTTTTTTTAATGGTTTTGATGCATGTTATCTTCTTATCTTTGTAGTTACTAGATTATGGTTTGATTATTCTCATCACTAATTAAATACATGGACTTTGCTTAGTGATGCAACACAACTTGCTTGTTTTCCCTGAAACCCAATTGGCCTTTTCTTAAACTTCAAAATGAAAACATTTCTTCTGAAGATAGCAGAAGTGCTCCTTATTTCAGGAGAGGTGGGTTTTGTCTGGAAATAGACACTGTAGAAAATGTGTTGAATTATTTCTTGATTCATTGTTGTTTTCATGCTCTTCGTATCATAAATTAACCATTAATTCCTACCTCAGTGTGTACTATGCAGTAAGCAACTCATCTTTATTGATATAATCATATCCAACTTCCGCAATAAGGAAGTCATTTCATTTAACATTGTAAAATCATTAAATCAATCATTAAATCCCGATTGCATCTCCATTAAAAGTTAACCCTGCACGGGGCCAGTGCTGCTGCAGGCTTGCTTGTTTGTCGGTTGAGTTACAGCAGAGCAGCAGGAATGCCTGTGAGCTAGGCTACACGAGGGGCTGCCTTGGCCTGGGGCCATGTTGTGCTAGTGAGAGGGCCCTGCATGCTTGGCTATATTAGCAGGGGTTTTGTAACCATTGTAATGAAACGGCCGGAGCTCCCGCGGCCCCTGAAAAGGCCTTTCCAGCGCCCAATGATTCAGAGCCAAATGTAGCGGAAGCAGCACATAGCCTGGCCTTGGTCAGAAGAAACTACAGGACAACTATGCCATTCACTGGTTTATTTACACTGCCCTTGTTTGTCAGCACGCCCGTATCCTTTCTGTTTATACATGTAACGCACACATTTGGCAGACGTACTTGTACGGACGCACACTTAAGTGAACAAAAGTGGTTCTACAGGGGTAATCAAGGACAGCGGATTGTTGTCTTGTTCCAAGGCTTATCAGAGTACTTTCAGTGTGTGTCTGTGTCTGTCTCAGTGTCTCTGACACACACACACACACACACACACACACACATTCTCCCATTGCTGTAGGCCCGGCGCCTGATGTTGTTTCACTGGATGACATTTCACATTATCCGACTGCTGGCTAGAGTGACAATTTGGCTCATGCTAAGGGGATCATGGCAACAAATATCGGGCATATTTGATAATGATCAGGTCGCACACCCTGCCTCTGCACCTGTCTGGTGCCAGTGTTGTGAAAAGCCCTCGTCATAAATTCCTGGGGCTTTGTTCAGAGGTGTCAGCGGCCTGGTGCCCCAGGAGTGCAGCGGGGTCAGGGAGGGCGTGTGTGTGCTTGTCTTTTTTATGCGTGCGTATTTACATGCACTCACTCTTCGCATCACGGTTATATGGTGAGTGCATGTGCGTGTTCAATTGTTAGTGGGGGTGGGAATGTGGACACGGTCACCCAGCTCAGGTGTCATTCCCTAAGAAATGCAGACCTTCTGCACTTTGACCCGGGAACACGGCCCTGGAGGGTTGGGTGTCAAACCATCGCCCATGAACCTCATCTAGTGAGGTGTCGCGTTACTCTCATGGATGCTGCCACAAGGCCAAAGCCTACATAGGACACAGCTGCGTGTCAGTGTGTGTGTGTGTGTTTGTTTTTGAGTGTGAGTAACAGTCATTAACATCATTGACAGAGGCAGATCTGCCTTGCAGGGCTGGTTGGTGGAATGTTCCTGGTTCATGTCGATCATCCAATCCAATAAATGGGACCGAAGCTGCTTTGATTCTCACTAGTGACTGCTCATAGAAGTAGTATGGCAGTTAGATTTGAATTAGTGCCTATACTATTAACAGTTTAACCTCTATGGTCACTTACAGCTTCTTGTTGATGTCATATTATGTCATATGTAAATTCCATTGAGGATTATCAACAGCCATTTTGATCCATTAAAGTTTCCTAACTAATGACATTCTACTCATTTCATTCTTATAGTCTCATTCATTACTCAGTGTAATGTGTCAATATTTAAACCACAAAATGAGCTCAGCTGTGTTCTGTTTACAAGGAATTTTACACCTGAAAAAGCTTGTTTCAGCCTTGACCAAGGCTCTCTGTGTGTGTACCTGACCCCTCCCCAGATGTTGTTTGGCGAGTTTTCACCTCCACCCATGTTCTCCCCTCTCAGAGCGCCTCTGTGTCTGCTATTGGCAGGAAGCCGTGACAGCCAAGGCTTTCTCGGCCAGCGGGAAAGGAGGCTAAACATGGTTTGGTTAAGGAATGTGAGAGAACAGCCGTGTGCGTTTGTACATTCACCAGCTCGCGGGTTTGCCAGCCTTCCAGTGGGCCTTCCAGACCTCTGAGTGCCTGGACAAGGGGCGTCTTTGTCCCCCATCTGCCGGCTACACCCTGCTCCTGCCCCCTCCCCATCTTATAGCCTTCTCTCCATCCTGTTGCACCTCCTCTGCTTGGCTCTTTTCACTCCCGAGCCCTCGCCCTAGAATAGCACAGCAGGTCCCCTCTGAAAATAGAGCTGGTGAAGTTGGCAGGGTCAAGCACTCTCTCTCCCTCTCTATCTCTCTCTCTCTCCTTTTATTTGTATCTTGAATCACTCTTTTGTTTCAGAGGTTTATTCAGGGATAGTAATTGACTGAGAAAGACAATAAAAGCTTTCATATATGAAATGAGAATTCCAAAACCAATAAAAAGTTGATATCATGAATATCTTGAATGACTGAATAGCTCATCAGACCCCATGACTTCGTGCCTTGTTTACTATCTGAACAAGGTCTGAAAGGCCTCCTCAAGGGGCCTACAGAAGGTAAATACTTGTGGTGCAGCCTTAATCTCCCATGGAGCCACATAGTGAGGTATTCTCAAGGCATTTTCGCCACATTACAAATCTAAATAAAATATATGTTTCTATTTAGGACAGGCTCTAACTTCCTGTTTCTCATTATTTGACAAATGTATACTTTTCTCACACCCATCTGGCCTTATGTCGTCTCTTTCTCCTTCTCTTTCTTCACCAGAACATTGAGAACTTTTAAGTTGATAAGGTTAACCAGTGCATATTTATGGTACATACCCAGCTGATAATAATTCAAAATCCAACTGGCTGCTGTGGTCTAAAAATATGTTAAGTTAAACCAAAAAACAGCACTCTCAAAATATAAAATAGCCAAAAGACACTAACATGATCTGTGTAGCAACAAGGGGAACTGCAGCAGAACCTGATTCTAATTATTTACAAGCTTGTCACTGCGAATGACGCCTTTCCGATTACACACTTGCTTCTATGTTTGTAGAAACGTATTGATTATATCAGCATTAAATACTATGAGATTAATATACCAGCCACAGTGAAGCTCTTGTTGGGTGAGCGACTTGTCCAAAGCCACAGACAGCTCAGTCATGTAGACTAAACAATGGCGTTCACTCCTGCGTAGAACTCAAGATCTTTGAAATGTAATGTTGCAGACATCCAGTTAAGCGAGAACTGCCCACGAGGTCCAATCCAAATGGATATCCTTCAACTTGAATAATGACTGCGTAACTCTAGCTCAGCCCTGAAGCAGTTGGTGTCACTAAATAGATAGATATTTTCCTGCTTTTAGACCACTATTTTTCACTGGAGCTGCAACTAAAAACATTCCATTTCAACTTCCCTGGTGTTTGATTGAATGAAGTCCACTTAAAAAAAGAAAGAAAATGGGCCTCAGTCATGTGAACGCTTTGTGAGCAATTTCATTTTTGATATGGGCGCCATTTCGACAACCTGTTTTTTTTTCAAGCTGTTAATTATCTAAATGGCTGTCTATGTTTACATATAGGCGTTAACTGTATTATATAGCGCTCATGTGTTTATGGAGTGTCGCCTACTGAATGTATTTCTGTCAGCGGATTACTGGCTTGAATGTAAACCTAATCACTTGATGAGGTGCCATGAAGGTGTAGTACTTTTTCTACAGGAACTGTAAATTACGGTTTTGTGCACACTTTGCTGTTGGTTGTAGCCGTCTCTTTTCCTGTCTGTCTGCACTGGTCATCTAAACCGTTACCTTGTCGAGTGAAACCAGCGTTTACAGCCATTTTAAGAACTGGGGACTGGAGGTACCCGTTTGTACCACCCGTTTGTATGGTCTAGTTAAAGGGTGTCTGAAAACGTGGGGAAATGTATAGTTACAGATATAGTATACAGTAAGGATATAATAATGTTTCCACCCCCTGAACTGTTATTTTTATCTCTTTTGGGGAAACAGGGGTTGGTTTTAATATGTTTTTGAGAGGGACACATTTACCTCTTCTAAATATTGAGGGGGTTATATCCCCTGCACCCCCCCCACCCCAATAAAAAAAAATCTACGCCTATGCCTGAGAGTAATCAAGAAATAGCTTTTTTAATATTGTTCCTGGCAAAGAACTTGACAGTAAAAATGTTAAGACCTTTTTAACCAAAGAAAGATCAAGATTCAAAATGCATCATGCTCGATCCCTTTAATCAAATTTTCTTCTTCTCTCTTATGTCCTCTGCAGATGGTCCTGATCTGCCCAATGTCGTCAGCTCGCCGCCCTCCAGCCCAAACCCGGCCAAGAAGAGCAGCTCCATCAACTGGTCCTTTCCAGACAAGATCAAGTCGCCGCGCACCGTCAGGAAGATCTCCATGAGGATGAAGAAGCTTCCGGAGCTCAGCCGCAAACTCAGCGTCAAGGGAACCTCGAGTAGCAGCAGCAGCAGTAACACAAACAACGGCAGCAGTCAGCCAGAGCCTAGAGCCCATTCTCCCCGGAACAACAACGGTACCGGTTCGGAGGCCGCCCCCCACTCCTCGGGCCCTACTAGGTTAGGGTCGTCTGGGGGTGGTGGGCAGGCCAGCCGTAACGTGATCTCACGCTACCACCTGGACAGCAGTGTGTCCACACAACACAGCTTCAGCAAAAAGAAAAACAATGGCAGCTCAAAATCGGCCAGCAAAGGTGGTTACCTCAGCGATGGTGACTCGCCCGAGCTGGTGGCCAAATCTGGGAAGCACGGCTCAACAGGGGAGGGGGGGAAGGCAGGGAAAGGTAAGGAGACCCCGGATGTAGGAGGTGTTGGTAGCTCCAAACTCAGCGGTACAGACTTGGACATTGATGCTTTCCGCCATTACAGCTTCACAGAGCAGCCCAAGTGCGGCCAGTACATCTCGGGACTGATGAGTCTGCACTTTTACGGCGCCGAAGACCTGAAACCGCCGCGCGTGGACTCTCGAGACGTCTACTGCGCCATCCAGGTGGACTCGGTGAACAAGGCGCGAACCGCACTGCTCACCTGCAGAACCACCTTCTTAGACATGGACCACACCTTCAACATCGAGCTGGAGAACGCCCAGCACCTGAAGCTGGTGGTGTTCAGTTGGGAGCCCACGCCCAAACGTAACCGCGTGTGTTGCCACGGTACGGTGGTTCTCCCGGCGCTGTTTAGGGTGACACGTAGCCACCAGCTGGCAGTGAAGCTGGAGCCGCGCGGTCTGATCTACGTCAAGCTGAATCTGATGGATCAGTGGAAGAACTCGCTGGACGGAGGGGGCCCGGACGGGGACCGGGAGCCCCAGGTGTTCGGGGTGGAGGCGTGGCGCGTGGCGGAGAGGGAGGGCACGGGACACATGGTGCCGCTGCTCATAAGCAAGTGCATCAACGAGATCGAGAAACGAGGCTGCCAGGTGAGTTCTACTAGGGTTTACCAAAGAGTTTGTTGGCTTGGTTCCAGTTTTCGAGGGATCGATTGTTTAGAAAATAGTGACAAATGTCCAACACCATTTCCGTCCATAGAAAAATAAGGAAATCAATTGATTAAACTGATTTCCCGGTAATCAAATTTCCCAGCTGTATCTGAGGAGTTGCCCAAAACCCAAATAAATTTAACATAAATAAAATAGAGAGGATTCATATATGTTTGAGGACACATGTAAACAAATAGTACATGTTGAGGGATGCCAGTCAAACCCTATCGTGTGAATTAATTTGAAAAGACATCTGGTATAGGGTTCAATTATATAAGGCCTTATTGTATGTGATTGTGTGTGAGAGTGGGAGAATAGGTTGAGAAACATAATCCTGTATTCATGGCATCCTTTTAGCTCAGTACACCGTGAGACCAGCACTTGCCCTGCAGCCAGTTTATATACAGTCTGTGGTATTATTACTGGGTGACTGGCATGAGTAGAATGGATGGAAGAGATGTACCGCACTTCACTTTGTCTATGGAGCCTCCCTGCGGCAACTGGCTCCTTTTATTCAGAGAGGAGGGAGAGTAAAAGTTAAGAGACGTGGTCCTGACGATGGTTGGCTGGTGGGGTAGTGTGCTCCCCTGGATCATGTGGTCATGTCCTGTGTTGGCTCCGCCCCCTTAAAGAAGGTGGAGTCAGCGATTCTGGAGAATGCTTGTTGTCAAAATCAATTTTGTCAAAATCACGATCCACTACCTGTGTGCGCACTGAAAAGGAATCTGGTGTTAAAACTCAGCCTAGGCTCTGTAAAGAGGTATGTAAACAAAGCGAGCCCAACGTAGCTAGTAACATGGCCGTTTAAAGTGACTAGGCTGTGTATTAACACTGGACATTTTTCAGCGCACACAGAGTACGGACAAAGATATTCACTGATTTTTAAAACAAGCAATTCCACAATCGCTGTCTCGACCTAAGAGACTGACGTGGTGGTAAGATGTTCCCCTGGATGTCGTGTGTTGTACCCCCCCCCACCACCCCCCCCCCCCCCCACCTCCCCCTTACACATGTCCAGGGGCTCTTTGAAGCCCATAGACAAGAGAGGCCGAGAGGCGGCGGAGTTTCTCCTAATTAGAGTTGAGACAGTGGCAGTAAAAGTGTCTGGGCCGCTGGTCCTGACTGATCACTGTAGGGGGGCATGCCAGGGGCAGCGGGTGCCTGGGGCCAACAGGCAAACATTAGGGCCTCTCTCCATGGAAACCTGTCCGTCAAATCAAACCCCGCCCTTTGGCCACTTGTGTGTGCAGCATGCCGGGCTTTTTGGCAGGAGTAGTAACAGCAGTTTGATGATGGCAATTTGTTTGACTTGGAAAGAAGCGATTTCATGAGCCTTTGCATCAAAGTAAGCAGTGCATAACATAGGGTAAAGGAATAGGGATTTCTGCCATTATCTGCATTTATTGGTCATTTCCTCATTTATTTTGTTGATTTAGTTGAACAACATTTTAAAGACCATTCCACACTATATAAGTTTTATATTCCATAAGTTTTTAAATTCCAGTTGAAAGGAACGAAGACACTTGTTGTGGAGGTTATCAGGGAAACACGTTGCCAGATGCAGGGCTGCCTCTGTCTTCTTCTCAGGCCACTAATCCCCGACTGTCCCTCTGGAGAAGCCGTCTAGACTCTACTGTGTGCATGGCCACACTCACCTGATCGCCCACTTCATGTGCAGGCTAATAGCTCTCACTTAAACAATAGTTGTTTTCTCAGTCTGTTATCTCAAATTTCTTCTGTTTGTATGATTCACTCTACTTTGTCTCGCGGTGTTGAGATTCCTATCCTATTCTTCTCTGTCTAGGTTTTCTAATTCCATCTTTAGGCTTCACATTTAGCCTGTCTCTTGCATTGTTTCTTTGACATCACTTTTATCAACTCTACTTAGCTGCCTCCTATCAATATAGGGACATGGAGTAGACTTTACACAAGGTATCAGTCTGATAACAAGTGTGACGGCTCCCCCAGGTTGCAGGGCAGACAGACAGGGGTTTAGGACAGGGGCTGACACCAGATCCCAGAGGAATTCCCGGGCTGTGTCACTGAAAAGCACGCAAGGCCAGACGTGTAGTGGTGTGCCTTTACAAATGATAATGTGTGCATGTTTGATGGAGACTCCTTTTTTTTGTTGAGTTTCTTAGAAATGGGTGTCCCGAGGGCTTCTCCGAGCTTTTAAGAGACGCTGGATGATTGGGGGTGTTTAAAAAAAGACTGACGACAAGTCGGCATTGTTTTTTCATGTCAGAGGCTGTAGTTGTGTATGTGAGCACTCTAGTCTATGCCCATCGAAACTAGACATTTTCTTAAAAGGGCTCTATCTCATAAAGCTACATATTACCACACATGACAGTAAGATATGTTATGACATGTTAAACAGGGCTTTACAGACTCAGTCAGAACACACTTATTTGTGTCATGTTGGTAAAGGTTTGACTGTGATTAAATAACATTGCTGTCTTTATCTCTGGCTCGAGTTGAAGCAATGTTTGTGCAATTACTGTCTGTGGCATCTGGCACACAAGAGGGACTGGTAGCACTGCTGAAAAACAGCTGCATCAGCGACAGTGGTAAACTATCGATCAATTATTTAGCCGTTGAGGACTTAATGACCATGAGCCCGAGGGACACTTGACTTTGCCTCTCAAAAAGTGGATCCCTTCATAACTTTTCTCATTAATTTCATGCTCTGTTGGGTAAATTGTTATAGATCCGCAGTGCTGCCTTTTTATATAGTACAGTTCAACAGCCCTGAGGCATTGTTATAACACCAGCTTTACATGCTGAATCAACAAACCTTTGCTGGATATTCATAATCATGAACAGAATATCTTTGCTCTTTGGGTAGCTGGCTGGACAAAATTAGACATTTGAAAAAGGTCACCTTGAGTTTAAGGGGAATATGATGACGCTCCCAACATTTTATGACATTTTATAGACTAGAAAGCAATCTGTGGATGGTTGCAATTATTGAGTGTGTGTTGTCGTACACTCAGGTTTGCACACATGAATGTCTGCTCTCCTATGGTATATTTTGTAGCGGGGGGGGGATCCTTGAACAATGCCAGAGAAATGACTGATTTTGTCATGAAGGTGAGAACAGATTAAAAGGTTGTTCATGTTAAGAGGAAGTCAACAACTTGGTGAACTGACTTTTGGTCCAACACTCGAGGGGGCATTAGTGCGGTCAAATGCTTTTCCCCCTTTGATGTTCCTATAAAGTCCTTAAGATAATCCTATCCCTGCTTCAGCCTACAGTCTCTTGAGCATCCACATTCCTTGTGGCTGGAACTCGTTTGACTTGGTGGGTCATTGTGTCTGTCTGCCCCCTTATTCTGCATCTAGATGTCTTGGCTAGCACTGCCTGTTGTGTTGCCCGGCAGCCACAGTGCATAAGTGCAAGCCCTTTTCCTTTTTCTTTTCCTTTTTCTTTTTTTCTAACAGCTGTTCCCCCGCCTGCCCTCGACTCTCCCTCAAAAAGAGAGAGACTTTTTTTTTTTTTTTCTGAATGGACTTGTTGTTCATTGTGCCCAGTGACTTCTGTTTACTCTTGCACAAAGCCAAATCCCTGGCTAATCTGTCCTCCTTCTCTGCCTCTCGTGTGAGGTTTAGAAAAATACTGCTCAGCTTGACTAGAGGAGAGCTCACAAAATACTTGGCCTGGCAGGGGAAAACATCATGGAGCCCGGAAAAGGCCAGCAGTGTGTGTACGTGTGTGTGTGTACAAGTGTGTGTGTACAACTGTGTGTGTGTGTACAAATGTGTGTGTGGAACCGGACCCGACCCGCCATTCACGGCCCACTGACTTAACGCGTTACCGGGGCAACCACACCAGTTGGTCTGCTATGCCACATACCAGACAGACACATGTAGGAGAAATTATGGTATGTCTGTCTGTGTAGCCAGGACCAAAATCCTCCCGATATAATAATAAGGAGACCACTGGTGCCAAGTTTCAACTATCAAATGTCAACGTCTCGGGGGAATCTGTTAAAGAGTTACTTTAGATCTCTCTGTGTGTAGGCTTAGGTAAAGAAACATAAAAGGTTTAAATGCGTAGAGTTTCCTTTTTAATGCGGAGCTGTCAGTCGGGTTTTTAGAGGGGCTCAATGTTTATCCGTTCAGTCTTAAGGACGTAACACTTTTATCACACTTCTGAGCGTAGTTTGGTAAAAGACAGAGTGCATTTTGCCTCAAGTGACGAAACTATGTTCACAGATGTATTGAACATAATGATGCTACGTTTTTTCTTGTGTTTATAAATTATATCTTTTGAAAGAAGAAATAGCCCTACCAGATCTCCCTCTTACAATTCAGTAGTAGGCTACACTTCATAAGCAACAAAACGCACCGTTTGAATTCTACTCTTTATTTTACTGCTACAGCCTTACATTAGCTAACATTCGCATACTTTTAGCCATCACAGAGTTAACAAACACTGAGTCATATTGATGACTAGATAGCTTGTGCTATCAAGTGATAAGTTCATTTCAAAACCAATACAATTGACTTTTTCTCCAATAAGGACACTTAAGTCTTTGAAACTATAAATGATTTGGTATTACCTTAGGCTTATTTTAGCTAATGTTAGCGCCATACTGCTGTGTTATTGCCATTACTGCACCTCTCCACTCGTTATGCTACACTGTTTAGCACGTAAGATAAATATTTCAGAGGTTTTAGTTCAACAAGAGCCACATAGTCTCACTTTAAATGTTTAACAAAGCCATGCCACAGCAGTTTACAGCGAGAGCAGTTAATGTTCAGTCTCTGTTGAGAAGGGGCAGCTGGTAGTCCATCCAATCATGTCAGTTTTACTCGTATAGGCTAGCCCTTAGTTTATGTCAGAGCTTTACAATCTGTGTAACGTATGACTCCATCTATCCTTTAACCCTCGATTTGGTTGTGCAAACTAAAAAGTAAAGTAAATGTAAATGTGAATTCTCATGAATACACATAGGCCTACATGAACATACATGTAGGCCTATTATAGTGCAGTATGTGCAGAGAAGTAGCAGGATAAGCATATAACTCCTGTGCCCATCACAAAACCATCCTTGTCAGAGATATAAGCCTAGACAATAGAAATAAGTTTTGTCAGCTGTTCAGGTGAGCTGCCAATTTGTGGAGCTAGAACAGACAAAAGTTTCGAGACTCTTTCGTAATGTTTGGCTTTTGTCCAGCACATTGTTTGAGGGCAATGACACAGATTGTGATTGACTGGGTCGTAAAAAATGTCTGCCTCTCAGTCAAATATAGTGTTTACCTGACCTACTTCTTGTGTGTGTTTGTGTGTGTGTGTGTGTGTGTGTGTGTGTGTGTGTGTGTGTGTGTGTGTGTGTGTGTGTGTGTGTGTGTGTGTGTGTGTGTGTGTGTGTGTGTGTGTGTGTGTGTGTGTGTGTGTGTGTGTGTGTGTGTGTGTGTGTGTGTGTGTGTGTGTGTGTGTGTGTGTGTGTGTGTGTGTGTGTGTGTGTGTGTGTGTGTGTTCCAGGTGGTGGGTCTGTACCGTCTGTGTGGATCTGCGGCCGTGAAGAAGGAGCTTCGCGAGGCGTTTGAGAGGGACAGCTACGCCGTGGAGCTGTGTGAAAACACCTATCCGGACGTCAACGTCATCACAGGTAAACTGATCGCTGGTTACAAAGAACATAAGAGACGCCTACAGGGTCACCACACACACTCACTATGATTAGGAATTGGTTATTTAACCAGACGGCTTTCCGAAGTGCATTTGTGTCTCTTAAATTGGTCTAAGTTTGCCTACAAAGTACCTTCTTACCTGATCTTTTTTGGGACATTTTAGGGAAAGGGAGGCATGCAATTTAATGAGTTTGATGTGGCAAATATTTCAAAGATTCTATCATACTCTTTTGTGTATTCTTTTAAAGATGTTTTTCTTTTTTTTATGATGGTAATTAAACACAATCAAGTTATTGGATTTGAGAAGATAAGAAGACAAGTTACTTAATTAAGAGAGCAAGAGAGTCCGGATTTAGTATTGATCCAGTAAACATGTCTGAACTGGTGTGTCTGCTGCAGATAGGTCAGCACATGTGTATGTGCGTGCGCGAGCGTGTGTGTGTGTGTGTGTGTGTGTGTGTGTGTGTGAGACATTGCTGTTTGTAGTAATAGCATTCCAGCAGTCAACTAACATTAACGGCCGTTGCCCGAGGGAAGGGCCCACACACACACACACACACACACACACACACACACACACACACACACACACACACACACACACACACACACACACACACACACACACACACACACACACACACACACACACACACACACACACACACACACACACACACACACACACACACACACACACACACACACACACACACAGAGGACATGCTGTACATTCAGGTCATTCTTTCTCCTTCAGGTTCGTGGTTGAGACACGCTCTGTGCTGTCCCTTTCTACGTCATCTTTTAGCCAATCTGAAGAGTTTCTCCCAAGTCGGTTTGGTGACTTAATTACTCTTTTAAAAGCTGTGTTTCTCTTAGCATGACACCATCATCCTGGTGTTCTTGCTTTAAAGTGTATGAATCATTTTCTACTAATACGGACATTTTAGTATAGTTACGATGGCAGACTATATAAAACAAATGACAATCGTATAGAGAAATTTAACTCAGATTCCTGTACGTTGCAGCATGGAATCTGTGAGTTGCAGCACATGTCACCAAGAGAGTTCAGCTTAGATAACACAGCCGTGTCACTGGATGGAGTAATGACACCAGCAGTGCCACCAATGGGGGGAGAAAATGACCTGGTCATGTTTTTTTTGTTTTTTTTTACTTCTCTCACATAGAGAGAGGAAGACCGCGGAAACCCCTGGGCATTGTGGGAGCTGCTGTTGGTTTTGGGAAGAGGCCCCGCATAGGCGTCGTCCTATCACGCCTGCTTTGATCCGCGTGCATTTGCATGGCAGGGCAAAGAACACAGTTAACAGTCCAGCGGGTTAGAAAAAAAGGGCCAGGACCGGCGAGGATTGTTGGTTTTTGCTCGCTGCCTAAAATTTGCTCCACCATGCGAGATGCTGGTTGCAGATGGGCCTAGAAGTGAGTGGAAAAGAGGGGGAGGGAGTGTATGGTGTGTGCTGCAAAACAATCTGGTATACCTAATCATGGGTTTAGTGTAAAAACATACTTTTTAGATTTTCAGAAACATTTGGTGAAAATCAACCAGTTGTTTGACCCTTGGTTCACCTTTTACTTTGCCGATATTTTTAAACACATTTCAAGAAAAGGCCTTCTAATTAGAATTTATAATTGAAGTCAAATGTCCCCTCATGTTTTATAGGCCACTTATTTCAAATGTGAAAGGGCTGAGGTTTTGGATTCAAATCTCTGCGGTGTGCAGTCAGACCATGCAAGGGCTAATAAGTGAACAGTGAACGGATGAGCTAAGAGGGCTTGGCGTGTCACACGGCTAATTTAAAAGAGGAGGTAGTGAAAGGGATTACCCAGGGATCAGAGTTCAATCCAAAGCTTGCACAACATGCCCAGTGCGCGGCCCTACAGTGTTTTGTCACATCGCAATCCTTTGTTTCAAGTTAGAACATTCAGTCAAAAGAATAAGATGGGTGTTTGAAACATGAGCACCAGGCACAGTTTGTATCCAGTGGTCACTTTTTCTGATCTATGCTTGTGTTAGTAATATTTTCTATGAATATAATTGAAACTTTGGAAGGAGGTGATAGAGAAACGGTCTCCATCGACTCTTAGCGGTGCCTAGCAGTTTTTCATTTTACCGTTTTAAATTAAGTGTTGAAAGTGCGGTTTCCTTAATGTATACGTGTCCCTTATTCATTCTGCAAGAGAGTTAACGAGATTAAAGCTTTCGGGCACTTAGATATGGACATCAGAAGAGACTCCGACTCCAGTATCGGAATAGAATATCTCTTTCATCTTTAATTAATTCAATGTAGATTAAATGCGAGAATGTAAAGTCCCCAAGGAGTACATCCATAACCTCGCATATCCACATTTTTCTACAGGCAAGATCTAACGCGTTCATTTGGTGATCTTGTCACATTTTGACAAAGTCTGGCTAGCTGTTTCAAGTCTGTATGCTAAGCTAATTATATCTCAAAATGTTGAACTAAAAAGAGACTTCTTGTAAGTATCGGAAATTGACATCCACTTAGGTGACATTGTCCAATTGGAGCTCAATTCAATCCTAGTTGTGACCTTCAAAGAAGCTTTTCAGTAACCTGTTGTATTCTTGCACAGTTTGAAGAGTTAAAAACAAACTAACGGATGAGATTTTTCAGTATTGTACAACACGGTGAAGTCTTAACAGGGCTGTTTGGCAGCTTTGTTTTGGTCATCGGCACCGAGTGGCACTCACTCAGCGCAAGCAGAGTGTGTAACCTCAAAATGAGGACAACCTTTACTAATGATTAAGCCCTCAGAACAACCTGTTTCAGCCTTTTGTGTGTGGAAGTAAAGCTTTCCAAAGTGATCCAGTGATGGAATATTTCTTCAAAAAAATCTGTTTTGAGTCCTCCTGAAAATCAAACCAGTGTGTCCCAGCCTGGCCAAGCCCGGTTATTGATCCTAGTTTGTGGCCTTTAATTTGCCTGATTCGCCTTTTCCATAGCCTACTTCTCTCTCTGCTTGTGCCCCCCACTCCCCCAACCCTCTGCCCCACCCACCCACCCACCCATCGGCAGTACTCCAGTGAAGACATGGAAAGTCATTAACAAGTGCCCCCTTTGTTGCCGAACAAACACAGATGGTATTTGGCTCACGCATGGGGGATTAGCTGAACCCTGGGCCGCCCCGGTGGAAGCAGGCAACCGCTTTACAAAGAGCTGCAGGCCTGTGTGGGTGTCAAGGATATTTCTTAAAAACTGCCGGACGAGAAAATAAAAAAGTCACCTCCATTGATGAGCAGTACACATGTAGAATGAGAGCACCAGTGTTTCCAGAGTTGGGTACAGGAAAGGGGTTTGCTCATTTTGTTTTTGTTTGTTTTGGGGGCGAGCAGGAAAGGGAGGGGAAGCATGGAAAAGCTGAAGAAAAACCTCAGTGTAAAAGTTTTATACCGTGCCACCGGACAAGGTGGCGTCACACGAACACGCACGCACACTCACGCGGACACACACACACACACACACACACACACGTCTCCTCTGGCCCCCCCTAGTGCTGTGGGGGCGTGCGGGACAGCAGGGAGGGAGGCAGGACAGCAGAACAAACCCCCATTTGTTCTCCGGGGCGAGGCGTTGACTGCAGCCCTGACAAGAGGAGTGACCTCTCGCTTTGTTTGAACAAGAGGTCAAAGGTAGAGCCGTGCCCCAGTGCATTGTGTGCCTTGTAGTGTTTGGTGGCACATTTGGGAACATTACCAGTCTGAATTGATTAGAGCGAAAACATTTACATCGAAACACTGTTGGCTGCAATCATCATCAGTAGCTTTGATTATAAGTTTTGAAGCGTCGGTTTGTTGATTGCTGAGCTGCTTCTTGATTATTTGGAACATTAAAGGGTGTGTAAGCACCTTGATGTACATTTTTTGGGGCGGGGAAAAATCAATGAATATCTCCTCATGGTCTGCTACATGTCTGTGTGTGCGCTGAAAAAAAATCCAGTGTTATTATAAACAGGGTTTTACTCAGGCATGTGGCCCCCTTTGCCCTTTATTTACATACTTTTACAAACATTTACATCAAAATAGTGTTGGCTTCCATACTCTGTAACTTTAATTGCATGTTTTAAAGCGTTGTTATCTTCATTACTGAGCTGCTTTTTGATTGCGCGACTCACTCTACTCTACCTGGCACGTGTGTGGTAATATATTTTTATCTATATAGTCCATATCTCTGCTGGAATGGCGCCAAAGCCCTGCAGTTGAAGTGTGAGTGAACAGACAGTCAGGCTGTGCTTGTTGTCAGCTTGTCTGTGTCGGAAAGTAAAGCACCTGCAGGGAGAGCACACCTGTTCACCCTTGAGCCCATGACCTTGTGTGTGTCTCTGCGTGTGAAAATGTGTGTGTTCACGTTTCACCGAGCATATGTGCGTGTGTGTGTGCGTGTGAGTGTGTGTTTACGTGTGTGAATGCAGCACCAACGTGGGGCCAAGACACTAAAGTAAACACTAGCACTGACTCATAGCAGGCTAATGATTTACCCGAATGGCTGTATTCTCCTTCAGACACACATGAGCATTTTGGTTTGTCTTGACTGGTGAGTTTTTTTTAATGTATTTAATGAAATGGAAAGCGCCTAAATGTCTATGTTTAAGGTGCAGTCAGTGATTATTCAGAACGTTTGTTCTCAAAATCATTCTTTTTGTCAAAATCTCCTCACTATCCACTACTTGTCCATAGTGTGTGGGCTGAACAAAAATCCAGTGTTTATACATATCCTAGGCTCTGTAAACTAGTGAGTAAACAAAGGGTATGTAAACAAAGTGTGCCAACATGCCTGTTTAAAGATCCTAGCCTGTGTATTAACACTGGATCTTTTTTTTTTGGGATGAACACAGTTCAGACAGGTAGTGGATCGTGAGAACATATTCACAGATTTTGACAAAAAATGATTTTAAGTCCTCATATGTTGCATCCGAGGCGTGAAGGGGAAGTTTTGTGTCATGCAGCCGTGCTCATGTTAAAGGAATACTTCACCCATACGGAACCAGCGTTCTATCATTATAAAATAACTATTATAATATAATGAATTAGGTTTTTCTTCCCTCAGTCTTCCCTTAGTCTTCCCTTGGCCCAGCTGTCCTGTTATTCCTGACCCTTACTGTGATGTCACAGTAAGGAAACTGTAGGGTTAGACAGTGAGACCATAAAACACTCTTTCTGCCTTTTCTCAGGCTAAGATGATCCGATTTCAATTTTTTTTGCACATTTATACTAAATAGGATCTCTGAGTTCAATACACCTTCATATTCCAACCGGTGAAGTAGGTCTTTAACAAGCCCTGCTGTTGTTGTGTCTGGGTGATCTGCATCATAGCACAATGAAGGTCACAGGGTTTACCATGCTTGAGTGTCCGTTTTTAAATGGGGAATTGGGAAAAAACCAGGTCATCTCTGCATTTTATTTACACACTAACTTAACAAAAGACAGCTGTGCTCTTGCAAACACACGGCTAATTTTTGCTTTCAGGCAAGGCTGTTTTCCGGCGATGAAACAAGCTGATTATTATTATCTCGGCAAAGGCCTCAGTGAAGAGATTGACACCAGGAAGCCGGGGGGATGTTCACAAAGCATTTCTGTGTAATCTGTTTTGGAAGTCAGCAGCAGCATGTCTAGAGGAGCGTTAAAGGAGAGTGAATGTATCTTGTGTCCAATGTATCCTTATCGCGTCCTGTGCTTACCAGATTTCATGCCAACCCCCCCCCCCCCCCCACCCTCCCTCCTGCTCCCCTCTGATGAAGATAACCGATAAGAGAAGAATGTGAATAAGAAGTGATAACATGCCACCACACATCAGCTACGCGGGCTCACATCAGGGCATGGGGGACATGTCTAATTGCTGGGGACATTTAATGAAGTTTTAAGTGCATGTTTTTTTTTTTTTTGCCTGAAGTCGTGTTAATGTCTGACCCTGCCGACTTAAAGCTGTAATTGTGTTGGTCTATATACCTGACATGGGAGGGCTAATATAGTGCACCAGCGTGCCTGTTTGGTTATGGGTTGTTTTTCTTCAGGGCCGCCAGTCACTGCCTCAGGAATGCACAATATCTCTGTGTGTGTGTGTGTGTGTGTGTGTGTGTGTGTGTGTGTGTGTGTGTGTGTGTGTGTGTGTGTGTGTGTGTGTGTGTGTGTGTGTGTGTGTGTGTGTGTGTGTGTGTGTGTGTGTGTGTGTGTGTGTGTGTGTGTGTGTGTGTGTGTGTGTGTGTGTGTGTGTGTGTGTGTGTGTGTGTGTGTGGAATGCGTTGCGAAGCTGCTTCAAAAACAAGATTAAAAAGTTGCCTTTTATGTGAAGCACAAACTGTTTATTATCTTTGTGGGGATAGATTCACATAGCGTTCCATAACATCTACAGCCAAAGCTCATTTTGAATGATTGTCCTTGGAATAGTTTTTGTAGAAATAACATAAACATCGCAATCAAAAAAACACCAAAAAAAAACACACATAGCTTCATAACAGAAATTAGAAAATAATATTAAAGTAAAATGCTCTTCAGCCATGCTCAAGCTTGGAATGCTGATGTGCCGCGGGTAAAATGACCATGTTCAACAGCTTAGCTTCGTGTGTTAGCATGCTGACATATAATTATAAGTACTGAACACAAAGTACAGCTATGGTCGTAAATTATTAAGATGCTTTATCAAGAGAATGCAGATATCTGTATCACATTTCATGGCTATCCAACCAGTAGGAATGTCACTAAAATTCTGAATAAGTCTCCTGATTAGCCTATGTGTGACTGAGTGCATGACTGATCACTCGTCCTTAACTGGTTCAAGTCGCAGTAAATGTTCCTAGTTATGATATATATTTTGAGTCAGGGAAACAGGAGTTTATGTTGTGATTGAATAAGCAGATTCATCAGTAAAAGTCATAGTTAAAGGTTACGGTAGATCATTCTCCTATTGAGTGCCACTGTGCAGACACTGAACCTAATTTGAGAATTCCGATTCTTTATTTTCTCCCTAATCCTACATCCCAAATCTCTTCTGTCTTTGTAGCTGTGAGAAAGGAAGAACAGGATATTTAAGTGTCATCACCTCAAAAAACACTGAAATGTAAGGTCTATTCTCCACAGATGAATGGGGGGTGATGGAGCCACAATGCCAGTTAGCAACAGAATGAAAAGCTTTAAGCCTCGGGCTCTCTTAAAGAACAGAGCAGATAGACTTACTTAGGATTAAAAAGTGAGCGCGTTAAGGTGTTCTCCTCACTGTGGCTTAAGGGATGTGGTGGCGGACTGTTGTTTGCTGTAAACAGAAATCAAGAGGCAAAGAATAAAAACACCTGGGTCGGGTGTGTGGGAAGATAAAGTAGGAGCTCCTATTCGCGGTGTCTTAATCAAAATCAGTTAGAAAAATCTCCCGGGATTGTTTCACTACACTTTGGCAGCATCAACAGCTTGTGAATGTTTTTTGTTGTTGCAAATGAGCAATGCAGCACTAGAGAACAAAAGAGGACATACGCTGCAGTGTGCATACGTGGATTCAGTGTGTGGGTGTATTGATTTATGTGGAGTAGCCTACAGTATTTCACATTTGAATGCAGCAGCCAAACCTTTTCTTTTTGTGAACAAACACACGTCTTTTGAAAATGCCATGAACATGCGTACACGTCAAGTCATGTTATCGTCACATATTCCACTAACTCTCCGATCACACATGTACACCTCTCAGTCTTTGGTGTACACATGTAAGCTATCTGTGTCAATAGGCGGTCCATGTAAACATATGGCGCCTAGTCAGTCTGCAAACAACATCCTATGCTGACGCTGCACTCAGAAATATACAGTATAATCCCCCTCCACAGCTTCCTCCTATATTATTGCAGTTACAGTAATTGTATGTGGGTTTTGAATGTCGTTGATCAAGTTACATTGTAGACAAATAATGCATGGAGGCGAGGAAGAGAACAAGATTATTTGATTCTGTTTTATCAATTTTGATATTCATTTTTAAATTCCTCCATTGTAAGTCTGATATTGCAATGCTAAATCAGTCGAGTTTTTCCTTTGCACAATATCAGGTTTCATGTGCTCCTCATTTGATCATTATCGTGACAGTTGCCCTCAAGCCACCTAAAATGTTACCTGTGCACTCTTCATTCATACTGGAGTGATGAGTGTGTGTGTGTTAGTCAGTGCGTCTATAGCGTGGCCAATACTGCTGATAACAAAGCCCCCGGCTGTCTCTGTAAACCGATCCCGGCTTCACGTAGAGTGGCAAAAAAGAAAAAAGCAGCTGACGCTCACCGCAAAGAGCTGTCCCACTGCCAAGAGCCCTTTCTTATTCCCGTATTTATTCACACTACTTTAGCCTTTGATGAAAAGACGTGCCAGTGATATTTCAGGGGCTTAGTGCAGACAAACAGCGTGGGTTTCATGTTTTTTTTTTACCGTGGCTTTTGTCTGAACCGCAGGGAGGCTGGAGTCACAGGTGTGAACTTGCCGTCACCCTCCCCACACACACACACGCACACTCTCCCACAACGCTTTTGCTGGCCGAGTCACGCCCGACTCCAATCAGGCATCTGAGCAGACGCCACAGGATCACCCAGGGTAACAATAGGACCTCAATCTGACGCCAAAGAAGAGTGCGCCAGGTTCATTCTATTAAAAAAAAGAGAAGGGAGAATAAAAGCTCTTTCATTTCTCAGTGACAGCGATTCATAAAGATATACAGTGAGTGATTTGTCGGCTATTAAAAGCTGCCGGCGTCGAGGGACGAAGAAGTATTTCTCAGTTCAAAGGTGTTCCAAAGTTCAGTGCAATTCAAAACTTGAATGAACCTCGGCCGCGATAAAATAACTCGGAACAAATTAAATCTCGATGTGGACATTTTTCTCACGCTCTGCCTTCTATCTCCCTCTCATCCAGGTGTACTGAAGGACTACCTGAGAGAGCTGCCCTACCCTCTGATAACCAAGCACCTGTACGAGGCAGTGCTGGAGTCCATGGCGGTGAGGCCTCTGAGGATAGGACCGGGGGGCTGTGAGAACGACCAGGCAGACACAGAGCACACAGTCAGTCTGCTGGACAACCTGCCGGAGGTGGAGAGGGTGAGGGAGACTGAACTTAACACAATGCTGCATCTAACTGTTATTGTAGCCCCTCATTGTCATTTCAATAGTTTCATATTAATGATAAATTATACAGAACGGGAACTAAAAAGTCTGATCCATAGTGGATTATTGAGGAAGATTTTGTTTCTTAACATAAGCCACAGCAAACATAAGAAGTGTTTTTGATTTGGATCCTATTTGGGACCAATAATATCCATTAAGTGGAACATTTTACATTTGTAAAGTAAACATGTCAGTGTCCTCTTGAATCTAATCTATATTGCTGTGGTGGTTAAAGCTTTAGCTGTAGAGAGGGATATTGCTTTGACTACGGTAGCAGTTGTTGATGAATTTATGACACTTTGGAGATGTGTACCATAGCTGTTTTGTGTCTTAGTCAAGAAAGCATCTAGCAGAAATATGTAGCGAAATATGTAGCAATAGACAAGCAATGTAGCATTAAGTAAAAACATTGCTCAAAGTGTAATTTTACTTCAGGAAGAAAGAAGAAATAAAACATATTTTACTGACACAAAATCCTTTGAGTAGAATGCTCAGTGTGGCTCTGCAGCTGCCAGTGGTACAACTACTAATAACATGTCTTATTTGTCTGTGTGTGTGCATTAATCAGATGACCTTGCGGAGGCTTCTTGACCACCTGAAGCTAGTGGCGTCCTACCAGGAGGTGAACAAGATGACGTGTCAGAACCTGGCGGTGTGTTTTGGCCCGGTGCTGCTGAGCCAGCGTCAGGATGCGTCCTGTCACACCAACAGAGTCTTCATCGACTCAGAGGAGCTGGCCAGCGCTCTGCACTTCAAGAAACACATCGAGGTCCTGCACTACCTGCTACAGCTCTGGCCAGGTGAGGGATTGTCTTAGGTCTTTCTTTGTCTTTAAAACAAGAAAGTGACTATATTCTGGTTATAACCCTTGCCGCGTTAAAGCTATAGCGCTTAAGTTTTTCCATAAGCGAACGTCGGCTGAACTAATTGACACAAAGTTGATTAAGCCTTTCAGCTCCTCAACACTCTCTGTATTTCTCAGTATGGCAGCGTCTACAAACTGGTGTCGCCCCCTAACACTGGTGCAGGAGCTTAGAAAAATCCCATGAAAGGTCTCAGTCGTTGATTATACTTCTAAGAATAAAACCTTGACGTACAGCAGAAGGTATGGAATAGATAAAATCCATGTCCAATCACCAAAGGCTTACCTCTTGTGGATGCGCCAACAGTGTTGTTGTAATTACTCAGAATTCCTCATGGGGGCAACATAAGTTTCGCACTATAGCTTTGAACACATCCCTACCAGTTATTTTCTTCTTTTTTTACAATCAGGTAATACATGTCTGTATATACAGCACCAGCCTCTGGCCTTGATTGCTTGAGGTTCTTGTGGTTCAGATCTACAAAGGGGCTGGGCTTTCTTTGATCATTGAGGTTATCCTATACTGGCACAAACACAGCTCTGATAGCCACTGGTTACCATATGTTAGCTCTGCGTGGAGGAAACATCTCCACATAGTGCTTCATCATGGCCGACTGAGCCAATCAAAAGCCCCAATGTAAACCAAAACTTTCAAGGCGTGGCCCCTCATCTTAAGATAAATCACAAACCAAGGACACTCACCAGACAGATACCCAGTACTAGCTTCACCCTGTCTGTCTGCACAGCTGCTCTGTGCCCGCTGCAGCTGTCCGCTCTGTGTGAGATATTATCAAAGGAACCCAAAGATTATTCAGGAGCAAATTCAGACTAATGAAAATAGAGCTGCAGGCCTAGTCAAATCTGTATTGGTCACAGGAACTAATTTGATATTTTTTTAACCTCAGGACTTTAATTTTCTTAATTTTCAGTTCACCCCATTTATTATAAATGTGTGAGCCATTCTGTGGCTGCCGTAATGCAGTTAATCTCTCAGCTACTGTAGATAATTACAACATTAACCAGTGTGCTTTGCCTACACGCGGGCGGAAGAGATAAGACTGTGGGCAAATTATTCGGACAAAATCTTATTAATGTGGTAGCTTAACTGGCAGTTTGCCTGTTTCTAACCTCATCTTCCTCTGGGGGTTATTCACATTTTTATATTGGAATGGGACTGTGGGGAAAATCCATTATTCACATTTGAATATGCACAGTCATCAGCCCAAAGCTGAGCTGGCTTACTGCGTCTTAATTAAAAGTAAGATGTTTTTCAGAGTGCAGTGAAAGTTCGTCTCATTGAGTCATTGTGTCTCGAGAGAAGACATTTTTCATAATTCACATGCACGCTGTAAGTAGAAAATATATATATATATATATATATATATATATATATATATATATATTAGAGGTGGGCATAGATTAATTTTTTTAATCTAGATTAATCTAGATTAATTTTGGAATTAATCTAGATTAATCTAGATTAAAATGGCTCATTTGAATTCATTCATAATATGTGTGTGCTCCCTAAATAATGACTCAAAGTAAGTCTTTGAGAACGTGTTTCTCAAGCCAGGTGGCTTTCATTTCGTCATCAGAACGAGTGTCTAATTATTGCGAACAAATAATATTCTAACAATTTAATCAGATATAAGGCTAAAAATCACAACATTGCACTGTTTTTTGTGCTTAAAAAAAACGAAAAAACTAATTTGTTGGGTAGGCTATAGGCTATAACAGAAAATAAAGCCATTACTTTTGTGCTTCAAGTGAAACATTAAATATAATTTTTACATAAATAATAAAGTCCTTATAAACTTTTCAAGAAGCTGGACTAGAGTGAATATTGGACAGGCTTTATAGGTCCATGGCTTTTACCTGTGGGACAGCGCTTCACCTAACAGCTGGCTGCAACACCAACCTACAGTCTATTGTGCGACGGAGAGCTAGTTATCATTAGCATCAGCGTTAGCCGACATCACGGCAACAGCTGAATAATGTAACACATTACACGAGTTACACTACATGAAAACAACGGGCTGTAGACGCTAGAGTTATAATTTCGTGTAGGAAACATTGTTGAGACTGGAATTTCGTACCACAGCGGCCGTTCCATAATACAGCACTCCCTTTAGCAATGGCTGAATATAAGACCTCCCTCTGCTGTGTATCTGCGGGAGCGAGTGGCATTAATAACTTAAAAACAGTAAACGTTTAACATGATTACGGGCGTTTAGATGCTTTAATCATATGCCGAATTTATAAACAGACCATATTATTAACAATAAATTAAGTTATGTACATGTCAGAGTTACGTACATGGATACATTCATAAGTAAACATTGAATAGACAGATTTGTGAAGGGGGTTTGGCGCTGAGTGTTACATTAGCGATCCTGCAGCCAGGTGGTGTGTGTCGTGGGCAAGTGATGGAGAGAGAGAGCGGCGGGTGTGTGAGAGAAGCTTCGCTCCTGCAATAAAGGCTCCTCAAGTGTCAACAACGGCCCCCGGCTATTATTACCCGACCAGAGAACACACGGAAGGGGGTTCACCCTGACGGCGAACAGCCATCGGCCCTGGAGGGAACCATCTCCCCTGAGCCGAACAGGAGGTGGAATAAGAGATTAACGGCGATATTTTTTTTATCGCCGATAAGAGTTTTGCGTTAACGCAGCACGTTAACGCCGATAACGGCCCACCACTAATATATATATATATATATATATATATTAAAAACAACTCAGAGCTCTTCAATGTAACCTGCATCTTTATCCAGATCTACTGATAGATGTGTGAAGAAGAACTGACTCCATGTCTGCTCTGGCTCTTCTAAATTTAACTGCATCATCCTCAGACTCCCACATTGAAGCAATTCTATGCAAACCGCTAAAGTCGAGCGCCCTCCACCCTCTGCTCTGCTTTACATCATTAGTCGACAGCTACACACACACACACACACACACACACACACACACACACACACACACACACACACACACACACACAGAACGAGCAACTGAATCAGTCAGCATTTGTGAAAACCATAATTGCAGGTAGCCTGGTGAATACCTAGAAGTGGAATTTCCAGAGATGGACAAAAAAAAGTGCAAAGATATTTTTCTAAAGGTGGATTCAGCCATTCTGGGGAATGCTTGTGGTCGAAATCACTTTGTCAAAATCTGTGAATGTCTCTTCATGATCCACTACCTATCTGTAGTGTGTGGACTGAAAAAAAGTCTAGTGTTAAACCACAGCTGAGGGTCTGTAAACGGGCTAGCTACGGTCCCCCCCCCTGGTCAACATACCAGTTCACAAAGCCTATGCTGTTTTTTAACACCAGATTTCTTTTGTAGCGGATCATGAGGAGATACTGTATTTACTGATTTTGATACGTGATTTTGTAAACGAGCGTTCTCCAGAATCATTGACTCACTCTTAAAGGGGAGGAGCGTCCATGCAGACAGTGACGGAGGGCCATGGGGTCAAGTGCTCTCAAGAAAATAGTTTTCTAATCTTCAGTAGGAGCCTGCACTCACTCCTGTCTGCAGCTGATGTCACCAGTGTCTGTAATGACATGTAATAATAACCTTGACAAAGCTTTCAGTTAAGGTTCAAGCCTTTTGTTTACACCCTCGGTACTATCTCTCCATTCTGTCCGCTCCAACCCGCCTCTCAGCGTAGGACTCCTGGACTGTAATTAAAGACATTCCAGGCTTAACCTTAGCCCTCGTCCCCCAAGGCTTCACCCTAACATTTCACAATCATTATGGGAGGTTTTTCAGCCGCCTCTTCACACCTCACACACACACACACACACACACACACACACACACACACACACACACACACACACACACTCACACTCAGCCCTCCAAGGCATTGTCGAGCAGGCTTCGAGTGTGTGCATGTCTATGGGCAAGTCGGACACTATAGTGACACTATTGACAAGAAGTGTGAGAGAGCATGAGCATATGAAGGGTTATTTTGCCAACTGCATGTGTGTGTGTAGATGGTTAGATGAGACACAATGACAGGAAGAAGTCTGTATGTTGTTATTGGCCTTGTGTGTGAGGAAACGAAGTTGAGCTTTTTTTGTAAGCATGTTAAGAAAATTAGCATTAGTTTGCTTAGTTAGTCTTGCTTAGTCTTAACTTTCTCTGGTGATACCTAATACCTTTTACCTATGTCATCAGTGAAGCAAGTCTGAAAAATAAAATATCCTCTTAAAGGAATATAATCTTAAGATTCTTAATTGTCATTGTACAAAACATATAGAAAAATGAAAGTCCTGCTCAAGCCTTAGCAGAGTTGGTTACATTTCAAATACTGTATTAGCAACAGCCACTCCTGATAAATGAAATGGAGTCAACATAGTAGTTCATAATCATAATTTTTATTGTACGCCTTCAAGGTCGTCTTTCAAACCCCTGTAGACAAAATAAAAAAAACAGTGTTGTTTTAGATTGTTACTCATGTACTGCACGTGACTTATACAGCCAAAACCTTTAACTCTTTTTGTTTGTTCCTTTCTGATCCAGTAAGGGAGAGCGTAGGTACACACAGATAAAGACAGACAGGTAACTGGTTGTGTTGGAGTGCTCGCTGTTCCCTTTTTTTTCATTGCGCAGTCAGATGATTTTTTTAGGTTTGGTTTAGTCAACAGCTGATAACAACTAGCACAGAAAGATGGCTTCATTCACAGAGTGTGGTGATGTGACTTCAGCATGCTGTATGTGAGTGAGTTTGAGCACAGCATGGCATGTTCAAATGTGTTTTATTTCAGTCATATTTCAGGGCTCCCTCAACTCAATCACTGGTTTATTCAGACAGTTGTGTTACAGAAATAATTCTTGTTTCTAAGGCATATCTTTCAGTGTTAATTTGACCACCGAGTTACCAGAGGGGGACTTAAAGGGCCAGTCCACACAAATTACAAAAGAGAATGTTTAAACACTTACTGTAGTTCTGATGTTATAGCTCTGCAGACTGTGTCCATTTTTGGCACTCAAAGCTGTTCGAAATTTTGGGACCTACATTTCTAGCTGTCTCCCGGTTTCAAGTCTGTATGCTATGCTAAGTTTACCAGCTAATTTTGGTGCCTTTCATATTTATCATACAGACATCAGAGTAGTATCGATCTTCTCATATACAACTCTTGGCAAAGGAGGCAACTAAATGTATTTCCAAAAAATGTTGAACCATTCCTCTTAGACTATTGCTTCAACTGTTCTAAATATCATACATTATTATTTACTCTTGCCTCTTCTTTGTCTTGCCCCCCTGTAGTTGTGGACCCCCTAGGCCTGTCCTCTGCCCCGGCCCCTGCTGCCCGTCTCACCCCCCCCTCCTCTGAGCTGCTGTCTGCCCCTCCCATACGGCGGAGGAAGGAGCGGCCCCAGGTCCTCAACCTATCCGAGGCCGAGATGGCGGGCGTGCTGCGGCCCAAAGCAGGGCGCCTGGACAGCCCTAGCAACCGCTACGCCGGCGACTGGAGCCGCTGCGGAGAGAGCTACTTCCCCTGTGACATGATGATGCTGCTGCCTCCTCCTCCAATCAGCAAAGAGGAGGCTGACTACGCAGACGTGCCCTTTGAGGATACGGAGGTCGCTGTGGAAGGGCCGGAGAAAACTGAGGACATAGTGGAAGATATAGGGGAGAGGGTCACAGCAGCATCGAGCCCTGTGTCGGATCGAGCCAATCAGGAGCCACCAGAGAGAGAGGAGGAAGTAGTAGTGGAGGAAGAGAATGAGGAAGTGGAGGAGGAGAAGCAAGTAGAAATAATAGATGGTTCGGGGGATAGTTTGGGCGATAGTTTTGACAGTGGGCAGCCATTAGAGGACAAGTGTGAGGAGTTAGAGGAGGAGGAGGAGGAGGAGAGGGTGTGCGATCATCACATCCTGCCCCCCCGCCTGCCCAAAGAGCACAGCTACCAGGCCTACATGAAGATCCAGGACATCAGCCCCGTGCTCAGCAACAGGGTCAACCTGAGAGACCTGCAGGAGAGCATCGACACGCTCATAGGAAACCTGGAGAGAGAGCTCAACAAGAACAAGCTCAACGCGGGATACTGACTCCATAGCGCACAGGCATATGATACACTCACAAGCTCGCAAAGAATGATGAGGTTTGGGGCGAGAACTTCTTTTACCAATCAAAGTGCTTCAGGATACAGCAACAGTGTTTCCATGGAGATCTGTGGGCACCATGGCAGCATAGCATGGCATGGCATGGCGCTGTGCTGCTGTAAAGACTTTAAGGACGAGATGAGAAGAAATGTATTGGGGCACTTCTTGGCATTTGTACTTTACCCATAGACATTCCATAACATTTGTATTTTTATTTGATCTTGTCGTATTTGTCAGTTTTTTTGTTTTCAGTCCGGTTGTGTGTTCCATGTTGTTATTGTTGCTTCTCTTCTTATTAGAAGAACCCATTGACCCCTCAGGGGTTTAAAAGGTGCCTTAATTGTGTGAAGGTGGTACGTCAAGAGGAAAATCCACCCTGAAATAAAATGGTTTCCCCTAGTATGATCTTGAATAGGCGTTGGTAACCAACAGGTAAACTGAATGTTAGAAGTTTTTCTTACTTTAGCATATATTTAGGTACGAACCTACCCTGGGTACTATGGGGCTTTACTCATGAGAGCTTTAAGGTGATACTGATGCCAACATTTTTAGAGCAAAGTTACTCATAAACAGTATCTGTTCACTTTTTCAAATTGACCATTTTCATAACAAAACATTGTTGTGCTTCCAGAGTTTCCCCACATAATTATTTGCTTGGCAGTTTCCTGGAGCAGCATTTGGACATTGAACATTTCCACATTTATGCAAAAAATCTGGGATTCATCTGGCCTTACAATTATGAGTTTGGTTTCCAACAGAAATACCTAATTAGGTCATCAAATTAATAACAATGTGCAAAGAAAACAAAACTATCCCTTTTGGCAGTGGAAGAAATATGTTCCAACATTTAGTTGAACCCCACTAACATTAGAGTTTGTAGCTTCTACTGTATTTTCCGAACATTGAAAAGACAGTGTTTAGTAATACGAACCAGGATCATAGAGAGGGGAACATGTGCACATTCTGTTTGAGGGTGGATTTCCTTTTTAAGGCAGCGGACAGCTTTTCTATTGAGGTATGAAACACTAAATGTTGTACAACAATGATGCACTTATGAGGCAGGCAGTAGTGTAGATTGTTCATTATAGTTCATGCAGTAAAAAAAATCAAAAGTAAAAGAAAGGAAGGCAGAATTGTGGGAGAACAAGCTGCCACATTGACCCCCTAAGAACATGGCTTATGATGTATTTACGTTTTGCATTGGTCGAGATGTTTAAACAGGCATGTACACCTATCAGAATTGGATACAAAATAATGGTAAAATCACTGTTATCTCAGAAAGATGTACAGTAGAAATGTGTTTGAATGTTTTAAGCAGGCAACTAAAAAAAACAGATAAATACTGTATGTTTGCTAAGTATGCTAACGGTTAGCTGTCACCACCTTAAAGTTGGTCTCACGCCTTCCTTCGTAAACTCACCAGGCAACACAATGCTGAGTTCAAGTCATCTATGGTGTTGTAAGGTGCGCTCGGTAGGCGTGCTAAGCTAATAGCTAAAATCATTTCCCCCAATCCTGATAAAAAAAAAACTCATCAATATTCTCATTTAGCATTTAGCAAAGAATAAAATGTTCTCGATATGTCAAACTATTCCTTAAAATAGAATAAAAAATATTTGTGCTTCTCCCAGCCTCGGCAAAACCATGAAACAGACACAGCCCAAATGTGAAGCACAATTGTCAGGGCGGCATTGGAAACTGTTAGCTAAGAAAGGGCTTCGGTTGGTACGACTTAAAACTAGCGGCCTGAATTGACAAAAGGACGCTTTCAGAAATCCAGGGATTCAGAATGATCAGTATTTAACCTATTATGTATATGTATATAATTATATAAATGTATTCGGAGTATATTATTTTTTACAGCTTCTATTTCAATGGCGTATTTAAATACTTCTGATGACCTCGTAGTGTTGACTTAAGTAGCGATAGTCCTCCTTTCCTCCCTTCCAAGCTACCTGTACACATCTTAATGTGCTGGACTAATGGTACAACTTTAGCTGTAAGATATATGTTAAAAATCGTGCTTGTGCAGAAAAAAAGTGATATTGTTATTTTTATTGTATGTTTGTTTGTGTATATATATTTGACATTGTTTTGTGTCTCTGGTGGACTAAGCTGTGTACATTTTTTTTTTAAAGGTACTGAACGTTGCATGGTCAAAAGCTTTACTGACATAAACAAGGCTTTTTCTCATTAGCCTTCGTGTTTGATATTTATGTAAAAGAAAAAAAAACTTATTTTACATTTCATTTGTCCATCACACTGTTCCTCCAATAGACGTATCGGTCAAGCTTTTCTCCAGAGGACTTAAAGGGCATGGCAACGGTTTGATGCTGTATATTAAAGTTTTATGTTTTAGCTGTACATATACAGGATTTTCAACATTACCCTAGAATATGTCTGTGTATCACTCACTTGCAGAAGGAATGACCTTGTAATGATGGATATTTGGTGAAGAGAACTCTTTTAAAATATATATTTTTCAGTTTAGTTGCTCCCTAACCACCACCAACACTACAGACCCAGCCCACACACACACACACACACACACACACACACACACACACACACACACACACACACACACACACACACACACACACACACACACACACACCTTTAACCTCCTTGGTGGTTGCGGTTCACAGTCCTGCTGCTTCATGGTAAAATCTCTGCTGTTTGTCGGAGTGGGGTCTGGTGGAAGTGACAGTTTCAGCAGGGGTCATTTCATACCATCTGTCTGCCCGGACAACACACAAAGAACCAGGGCCTCATTTACAGCATAGATAAAAACAACAACATTTGGAGTTCACTCACATCCCCGTCTGCTTTAGCATCCTCTCACTTATTGTCCTCTGTGTCCTTTGGAGAGAAAATGTCACTTAACAAAACAGAAAAGTGCTTTGTATTGATCCTGACAAAATGTATGGTCATAATAAAGTATATTATTTTACATGTGGACTGTGCGTTTTTATTTTTCTTCCACACGAGATGGAAAGTCAGCTCTAATCTGGTCTGTTAATGGTGTGTAGATTCCATATTGTACTACATGAATAGTACATTTTCCACAACACTATCAATTTGAGCTTTCCTTACTGCTGCCCATGAATGACCAGAACTACCAACCATTACAAGCTGACTCATTAAAACTCCCTTCAGATAGATAAACACGGGGACAGGGTTACACAGATCTGATTATACAGCTGTTAAAACAAAGATAAAACGTTTTTCTGTGCCCAAAAAAAATCTAAATTGCTCAGAATAATACATTTTTAGTGTCTTGTAAATATCTCTCTCCTATGCACATGGAAAAGCCTGGAATTCATTCATAAAAAGCTTTGTTATGATATTGTTTTATGCAAACACACATGGGTATGTTCCGGGACGTGGTCCTATAATCAGATTACTCTTGTTGACATGACTTGACACGGCAGCCACACTTTTGCCTCAAAACCCCTTTTAAACAGTCTTTGTTTTAGTTTAAACCCTTGGAGAAAATATGACCTTAACTACAGGAAACTGGACTGATGTTTATGTGTGTGTGTGTGTGTGTGTGTGTGTGTGTGTGTGTGTGTGTGTGTGTGTGTGTGTGTGTGTGTGTGTGTGTGTGTGTGTGTGTGTGTGTTTGGTTGTGTGTGTGTGTGTGGAGCCATATCTTTTGTAACTCAGCCTCGGCAGAGAAACAGATAAATAAATTCGGGGAATTGCCCTTGTTGGCTTGTGGGAATCTCCCACAATGTCTTCCAGCTTCAGGGACATTCCCAGGACGCAGCTGCATTTAGCTGTCCAGTAAAATCCACTTTTGGAAGGCTGCACTTTCACTGTGGCTCCAAAAAAAACACAAAAAAACATAACCAGCCTCTTGTGAGATGTATACAATTAGCCTAAACTTAGAACAACGTGTACCACAGGTAGTCCAACAAAACAGTTTTGCTGAAACGGTTAAAACATTCCTTTTGAACGTGAAATATTTTTTTTCCAAAATAAGATGAAAAACCAGGACCGTGAAAATTGCACCCAAGCATGCGGCTCCAGCTGAGGTGATACACATCTTTTGGCACTTAGCATGAGAAGCCAGAGCAGCCCCAGGGCCTTTCACCACTAAATGGTTTTAAGCCCTGTTTGATGTCGCTACTGTAGGTTCATATCATGTTTTTTTTTTTGTTTTTTTTACGGCTGCTGCATGCCTTGAACAGGTATGAGAAAGCTTTAGGGTACAGAATGTACACATTCCTGCCCACGCACTGACTGCGCCCTGGAGCCAGGTTTTTATATCCCAACTGAAGACAGGAAAAACATCTACCTGCCTATAAACATTTTGACTGGCATTAAATAGACGTGGAGCCAAATATTTCAGTGACACCTTAGAAATGTATATAATTTTGTTCCTCTCAGCCTCTAGTCATTTTGAGGGTCTTTTCGCGATGGAAAATGATTTACTCAACCATAGTAGAATTCCTTTTTTCAACACTTTTAAATTCCATCTTTAAACATCCGTGGGGAAACGGTTTTTCAATTTTGGTTACTACTAAATGCCAATTTTAAAAGCACTTCATCCATCCATGTTTGCCTTTCAGAGCAGTTCTCTCAGTCCCCCAATAAAAAAGCAAGAGTGAAATCCCATATGGAGACAGAGGTAGACATAATAACACAGAGCCTTGTTTGGATAGTCAGGGTCGCCACTTGATATCAGGCCGTCTGTCGGGGCGAAGTGAACTAAACTTTTGTTCATTTTCTAATTTTGGAGAGAGAAGAGATATGGGTCTCTTTTTAGGTAAACATCCTTGACAGCCACCTGCATGTGAAACCAGACCTTCTTCTCTCTCCTCTGTTTCCCTTAATCTGTGCCGACCTTTGAGTCAGGATCATGGCTGCGAGTCAACCAGCCAACCACGCAAACACACTCTGCCCTTTGTTTTAGATTTAGTTTGGATGGTGTAGTGTTAAATGTTACAATAAAGACTTTAAGGTCTGGGGCGATTGCACTTTCGGTCAGGTTACCCGCTCAGTGATTGATGAGGCTTTGTAGCAGACATTTTCAATCATCCACGTGACATTAAAGTAAAAAGCCGTTGTTGATAGTATAGTCAAATAGTTGTAAAGAAACATTTCATTGGAAAAACTCAAATGTCAACCTCACATTAGCACTAGATGGAAAAGTCAGGTGACCAAGAAGTAAGACTGTTTCATCCTGTGAGCACCATGATTTTCTGCACCACATTTTAGACAAATCCATTTCAAGGACATTCAGTCTGGAACCTAAGCTTTCCCTCTAGCTAAGTCAAAAAATGCTCTGTATAGTTGACAATACAAATTCGACTTCGAAGGGGCTTATTTGCTTTTTGTTCTAGATCTAGCAACAGATCATCAGCAGAGTAAGTTTGCTTTCTGAGAAATTCTATCCACTAATGAAAAACAATAAACTGTGGTGGAAAGGCTTCTTAATTCCATTTCAATACATCTGTAAAACAAACTCCACACACAGTCCCCAAATTGAATTTACTTATTTATTCATAAAACTTTCAAAACTCTCTTTGTTGTCTCCAGAGGAAGACTTGACAGAAACATGGGGAGCACTCTGGTCTTCTGATTCAATTATAGCTTCATGCTCAGTACAAGGATTACCATAGTCACTAGTGTACATGTCATTAGGTACAAATAACACAGTCATATTGAGCTTGTTCGAATCCTTTCATACGTCTTTCATTGGACGTGTTCGGAGAGGCCCAGGGTGGTTATAATGTTCTCCAATACACGATCCATTCGCTCCCTATAAACATGGGCGAGCTAAGCCTGGGTAATTGCTGGGAACCTTTTACGCAGTGACCCCATGGGCACACATTCCATACATGCAGGAGTGCCCTCCAATAGGAGGGCTATTAAACACATTTTTACCAAGGTCTCAGTCTTTCTGTTGTGTTTTTGTTTTTTTTGGAAGGTGGGGAGGCGTCTTTTGTTCCCTTTACCATCCATCCAGCCCCATGATCCAGCCGCTGTAACTTGGCAGCCCATCTGAGGGCCTCGAATCGGGGGCAGCTAGATCTCTTGACGCACCGCTGACAGATCGGCCTGTTCTAGACCGCGGTGATGATGAGAGAGGGAGCAGACCAGAGGAAAAGAAAGGGAGAGAAGATGAAGGAGAGAGAGAGAGAGAGAGAGAGAGAGAGAAAGGTGAAAGTGAAGAATGGCGGGAAGGAGAACACAGAGGGAGCGGCGCTTCAGATCCTCGTGCCCTCACACAACGTAGGCCCTCTCTCTCTCTCTGCTCTCCCTCTGTCCTCCATTGCTCTGTCACTCAGGACTAGACTATTTCATTTTAATAAGGCTAATCCCTTTGGAGAGGTAAGCTGCTCATCACCTCTCCCCCCCTCATGCTACTCCAGACGGGAGCAATCTCCTTTCAGGATGAGGGCAAGCCCTTTTTTTTTTTTTTTTGCTCCGCTTGATAGGAGAGAAAAATGTGAAAGGTGAGACTGAAAAAAGAGGCCTTGACAGCAGCTGTGTGGGTCTGCCTGGCTCAGTGGGAAGATTTGGGCTTCAGTCCGTGGTTTGATAAGCTTGCAGGTGGCACTACACCTTTTGTAGTAGTGATACTGCCTCTCGACCGGCCTGTAACATCATGCTGATACGAGGCAGTGGAGATAACTTTGTTCTTTGAGGAGGAAGTGGAGAGACACAGTTGGTATTTTAATGTATGCTATCACCGGCCTCCTGTCAGAAGAGCACTCTCCGGCTGTCAGCAGTAAAACTTAGTTTCCCCGCTTCAGAAGTCTCCTTGATGCTGGAAGACCCGCTACTATAGCCTTTTCTCTTAAAGGAACAGTTCAACATTTTCGGACAAAAAACGCCTTTTACACTTTTTGGCTGGCGTTAGATGACAACATTAATACCACAACTGTAGGATATGAATCCCATTAGGATGGCATGAAGATAAATCAATTTTGAAAGTGATTGCTTTTTTCACAAAATGTATTTCTCTTGGACTAGCTTGCTGTGAAAAACATCCCCTCTCCACATTGATTTCTCTTCATCCGAGAATCTAATTCTTTGGTGGGTATATTTGCATGACTGATGTTAATAAGTGGATTAAGTTTCACGAGCGTCAGCCTTTCCATGTGGGAGATAGCAACCCTAGCCCGACCCTAACCCTACAGAAAATTAATGTAATTCAATGTAAATAGCCCAAAAATGGACTGGCTTGCTGTGAAAAGCTCACCTTTCAAAATTGAATTCTCTTCATACGAGAATCAAATCCTTTGGTGGGTATATTTCAAGCCCCAACCACAGCGAGTTCTACCAGCATCCAATGCGGAAGTGACAAACATTTGAGTTCACTGAGTGGCCACTAAGGGCAGGTTTCAAAACAGAGCAATTTCTCATTGACACACATGTTAAATATGCCGTTTTCACAGCATTATTACCTACTTAAGGACTGGTCCAAAAAAACATTCTTGTCTGTATGTTTAGGTCATATCTCCACGACAACACTGAGGCGGGTGAATTTATTTTCTAGCAGGCTATTTTTTATTCTTTTAGAGGTTAAAATTTATGAATAATTAGGGGCACGATCTCTTGAGTGACAGCTAGCCGCCCGTTAGCCCTCACTATGCCTCGGAGGTATACATCAGCTAGATTGGCATATCTCGCTCCCCCCGACGTCACATCAATTTCCTTTTTTGGTAAAAGGAAATGAGGCGTAGTAAAAATCTCACAAGATGGCGACGCGCATAAGCCAGGACGATTGGATGTAGTTGGAATAATTGAGGTCAACCCGGATGCTACATCCATTTTATATACTATCTATGGTATATTTGCATGACTGATGTTAATAAGTGGAGTAAGTTTCATGAGCGTCAGACTTTCCTTGTGGGAGATAGCAACCCTACCCCTACCCTAATCATACAGAAAATTAATGGAATTCAATATAAATAGCCCAAAAATGGACTGTCTTGCTGTGAAAAGCACCCCCGCTCAAAATTGATTTCTCTTCATCCGAGAATCAAATCCTTTGCTTGGTATATTTGCATGACTGATGTTAATAAGTGGAGTAAGTTTCATGAGCTTTCAGACTTTCCTTGTGGGAGATAGCAACCCTAGCCCAACCCTAACCCTACAGAAAATGAATGGAATTCAATACAAATGGCCCAAAACAAAAATGGCCTGATGTAAATAAGTGGAGTAAGTTTCCTGACGCTCATGAAACTTACTCCACTTATTAACATCAGTCATGCAAATATACCATGCAAAGGATTTGATTCTCGGATGAAGAGAAATCTATTTTGAGAGGGGGTGCTTTTCACAGCAAGACAGTCCATTTTGGGACTATTTACATTTAATTCCATTAATTTTCTGTATGATTAGGGTTTGGCTAGGGTTGCTATCTCCCACAAGGAAAGTCTGACTCCCCTGAAACTTACTCCATTTATTAACATCAGTCATGCAAATATACCCACCAAAGGATTTGGTTCTCGGATGAAGAGAAATACATTTTGAGAGGGGGTGCTTTTCAGAGCAAGCCAGTCCATTTTGGGCCGATTTACATTGAATTCCATTAATTTTCTGTAGAGTTAAGGTTGAGCTAGGGTTGCTATCTCCCACAAGGAAAGTCTAACGCTCATGAAACTTACTCCACTTATTAACATCAGTCATGCAAATATACCATGCAAAGGATTTGATTCTTGGATGAAGAGAAATCTATTTTGAGAGGGGGTGCTTTTCACAGCAAGACAGTCCATTTTGGGACTATTTACATTTAATTCCATTAATTTTCTGTATGATTAGGGTTTGGCTAGGGTTGCTATCTCCCACAAGGAAAGTCTGACTCCCCTGAAACTTACTCCACTTATTAACATCAGTCATGCAAATATACCCACCAAAGGATTTGATTCTCGGATGAAGAGAAATCAATTTTCAGAGGGATTGCTTTTCACAGCAAGCCAGTCCATTTTTGGGCTATTTGCATTGAATTCCATTCATTTCTTTTCACAAAATTGACTTAGACTTTTTTCAGCATGCAGGGTTTCCCCAGTTTCCGGTGTTTGTGCTTAGCTAAGCTAACTAACAAAAGAGTGATATTGATCTTCTCATCTAGCTATTGGTGTGCAATTTAATGGGCCGATTGCATTTCACACATTTTACAAATCCACCTTTGAGCATAACTTACACCCAAAAAGCAAAATTCCAAAGAATTCATAATATGGATTTGTATTGCAGTGTGTCAAAAAGTTTCCATGGTCATAGGAATAGCCCATAAGGGATTTCCATATGTTTGCTTTGACAGACAGGCTGATAGTTAAGATGACAGATCCCACTCTGAAGGGACTGCAACTTGGTTTGGGTCTATGCCATTTTCACTGCGAGCCTTGGTTGCTGATGGACTGAAATTACAGCACGAAAACCAAATTCCTCTGGTATGAATATTGTAAATATTTCTTCAGTAAAATGCCTTCTTGTTTGATGTGGATCAGGCTGTAGAGCATCAGTCGCTGAAGGTTCAACAGGATTGCGTGTGAATCTCCTGCTTGAGAGGAAATCATTTCTTATATCAACACGCCTTTTTTTGTAAGATCGTACTGTAAGAGGTACTTTACAAAAGGACATACAGCATAAACAAGGAAAATGGGCTACAATAAATGAACAAATGATTATACCGCGGAACAAGAAGAATAATACAAAAGCACACAACTTAATTGTTACACTAAGATGGTGAGCATTATATCGGCATAACATCAGCATGTCAGCATATTAACATTAGCATTTATTGACCCTTAGCACACAATACAGGGAAATGCTATCCAGGATGCCTATAAGGCCAAAGCTGTGTTGGTTTCAGATTCAGTCAAATGCTTTACATATAGGCTATACGCTAGACAAACACACACACACGCACACACACACACTGGTAAATTGACAGGAATCCAAACAGTTCAGAGCCTTGAAATTAGAACATGAAAAGGAGTCTTGAGGGAACATTCCACAGCAGTGCCCTGGTCACCTGATCTCTTATGAGGTCAAGGGTCAAGTAATGAAACCTAGCACAAGTCTCTCACAGGTTCTGAAGAGAGACAGCTTTACGCTTTACGCCAATGAAACGCAGGGATGAATTTAAAACTCAGTGGCTGCTTTGAGTTTACGGATGCTAATTTGATTATTTCTCCATCAGACAAATAGCTTTTATTTTATTTTATTTTAAAAGATGCAAATGTGCTGTTCTGTGATCTGAAAAAATAATTTTCTGAAGCACGGGGACAACCTGGATGACTAGGTTTAAAATGTGCATAGTGCCCCCATATTGGGAGATTTAGGCAGCAGACCCCTCTCTCTCTCCACCTAACAGCCCTCCCCAGCAGGAGCAGCTAAGAGGCCGGACCAGAACAATGCCAAGGGAATGGCTTCATTTGCCAGGCCAGATTTACAGCCCCTCCTGCCCAGCACCTGCTCACATTGTTTCCCATGGATTTGGCTTGAAAACTTTCAAGAATTGGTGATAAACACCGGACAGCGGGCGATCCATCCTCTATATAGACACCCCACCAAGTTAAAGATTCCTTTTGATATTTGGGAAATCTCTTTGGGTTTAGATGAAGAAATCAAGTGAGGAAAATCCGACATCGTGAATACCCATCGTGCCATGGGGTGGGGTTACTGGGTTTATGGCTTTGCTGTAGTCTATTATCCAAAACATTAAAGAAGTGTGAGTGCTAAGCACAGCGGCTTAACCTTTCTAACAACTCTGCGTATGTCTGTGTGGGACCACAAATGCCTCTGTAGTGTTTACTTCGGATGCAAGATAATTCAATTGCACAACATTCTTTGCATCAGCCATTACAATAATAACTAACCGGCGAGAGTGAAGACAATCCCTGTGTGTGTGTGTCAGTGTGTGTGTGTATGTGTATCAGTGTGTGTGTATGTGTGTGTGTGTGTGTGTGTTGGTTTTGCAGAAGGCACATTCCTGAGCTGGCCTGGGAGAAAGTGAGAGGCTCCACAGAGGACACGAGGAACTGAAAAACAGAATTCCCAGAGAGGTTTTGAGGAGAGGGGACGACCGGTAAAGCAGGGGCCCCTTTTGTCACACGGGGCCTTGTTGGTGCCTGAGGGGCCATATGGACGCCTGCCTCTGTGCACCCTCACATCAGCCCATTATTCGCAGTCCCCTGTCCCCTATACACACACACACACACACTCCCCCGCTCCGTGACAGGACCGTCCACATAAATGAGTCATGGCCGGAGTGAAGTCGACCCCCGGCTCACTTGTATTGAAGGGGAATCAAATCTGCGTTTCTCTCTCAATCCCTTCTCCTCCCTTTTGAGGGCATCTCAGACGCAGTGTGAAAACATGGCAATAGACAGCTGCCCCTGTATTATGCATCGTCACCCCCCCTCTGTCCCCTCAGCCTATTTTCTGGCAGGGTACCGGCTGTCACTCCTGACTATAGGTTTGCTGGGCCGCTCTTGACCTGAGGCGGACCCCAGGCGTCACAATTCTATCCCCATGAAGGAGCGCATCTAATGCAGTCCAGAGGCGTGTTTCATAACACTGCAAGAAAAACAGCATTCTCATAAATGTTGCGACAGTAAAAGTTTCACTAAGGAAAACCTTTCCCCTGTGATTTAAAGATTAAAAGAGTGAGGAAACCACACTATTGATGGTGTGAACAGCGCTTCACTGCTCCCTTGTTTTCTGTTGGCAAAGTTTCAAGGTGATCCATTCAGGTGCAGTGCCCTGCAATGTCAAAATAGCTTAGTCTAACATGTAATTGGATTGCAGCTAGCCAGCACTAAAGGGCAATTGACTTGACTGACTCAAATAAGAATATTGATGCAGCTTTAAGAATGTGGTCCAGTCTTTTGCTTTCAACCACAACAATTCTAACACCATCTAAATGATTTAGAGAAAGTTGTAGTACTTTGTTGTAGAACACACAGTTCAACTGATTCTACTTGACATGACATAAAACATTTATTTTATCAACAACACACAAGATGAACAATTCAAAAAACAATTTACACACAAGAGGAGCTTTAAACAACAGATTAATATCATGACATAAATGAGCCACAAAAGGACTTCCTGCCAAGGTCAGGTCCTTGAGGTATTTCAAACCGTATCCTCTGGGAGTGGTGGTAAGGGGGAGAGGGGGGGGCTAATGGATGGCCTTACCCCGCAACTAGATCTCAGATGAGTGGATGAAAAATATCCTTCTGTGACCCTGACGCCCCAAAACAATCTGAATATTGGCGTCCAATCAGTTAACAAAAATGTCCTCTGTTTTCATATTTCACATGTAAGTAGATAATTTTAATAAAAAACAATCAATGCATACTTATTTATGGTAATGCAACAAAGATACAAACCTTTGTGTTTTGATATAAACAGTCTATCAAATTAAAAAAAATAAACATAAACCTGTTACCCAACACTTTTTTTGATATAAAATGTACTTTATGTATAGTGTGTGTGTGTGATATTAGGTCTCTTCTGTTTCAGCAGGAGCTTTCCACAGGCCCAAGCCCTTCAGTATGCTTTCCTCCATGGCCACATATTCGTTGTATTCCTTCAGGTTCGCACTTTCAGCCTGCTCCAGGGATTTTTCTGTTATGGCTGGCTCCTGAGGACAAAAAAAAGATTTAGAAAATAAATGTTTGCTTGTCATTTGACTACAAAGGCTGGAAGCAAACACAGCAGCATGTGAAAAAATTTATGATTGATTGCAGGAGCAAGAAGAGAACATCCACAGCTTTATAAACATCACTGAAAATACTTCAACAAAACTAAACTTTGTCTGCGTTTTCAACCTCCGTGCAGTCTAAAATTTATTATATTAATTTAGCTACTATAGGTGAGTCAATCTAGGAAAAAAAAGGGCTTAACCCCAAAAAAATTGATACAAAAGGTTTTTCAATGGATTCCAGTAGTATTTGGTGTGCTGAATAACATACTAAAAGTCTACCAAAATCTACCCCCCAGAAAGCCCTCATTTCCAAGATGGCGGCCGAAATGGCGGCAGGGAGCTTGAAATGGCTATATCTCAAATTGAAAAACTGTTGCAAAGGAATTTTCAACTGATTTTGGTACCTCTGGACATGCTTACAAACATACTAAAAATCTAGGAAAATACACCTTCCGGAAAGGCTTAATTTTCAAGATGGCGTCCAAAATGGTGGCCGGCCAAGCTTAAAATGGCTATATATCTCAATAGAAAAAGATTATTCGAATGATTTTTAACTTGATTCTGGTACCTGCAAAATATGCTTATGAACATACTAACAATCTAGGAAAATATACCTCCCAGAAAAGCTTCATTTTCATAATGGCGTCCAAAATGGCGGCCGGGAGCGTAGAATGGCTATATCTCAAATGGAAAATGTTACAAAAGAATGTCAACTGATTCTGGTACCTCTATACATTAATAAAGTGCGACAAATCTAGGTAAATATAACTGCTAGAAAGGCATCATTTTCAAAATGACTGCCTGTAAGCTTACATTGGTTAAATGGTTCAAATTGGTTACTATTCAAACTAGAAAGGTGGTGTTGTTGTTGAATAACATAAATGCCACACTTATTGTGGTCTTTATTCATCATCATCTTCGGGCTCCTCTGGAAGAAACTTGTTAAGTGGATTGTCACATTCCTTAAGTTGACATGGTCCACAGACAGTAGTACAAGGTAGTCCATATTTTCTGCAAGAACAGCGGAGTGTCTTGCAGGCAGTGGTACAGTTACAATGAATGACCTTCAAGAGACTGTCTGGAGCAACATTCGTTGTTGACATGAGTGGGACAAATCTATTGTCCTGCAGGCTCCACCCCCAGTTCAGGGCATCCATACCATCTTCTGTTCCCATCCAGACCATGACCTGGTAGTACGCTCTACGATTCAGTTGGTGGCAGACGTTCAGGCGTTACAGTTGATGAAGCTGAGACAACCTTCTTGCTGAAAATGTTATATCGCATTGCTGCAAGGGAATCTGTGCACTTTCCACCAAAGAGGACAGCCATTACTTGGCACCCAAGGTCATCAATCACCTCTGTGGTCTGGTTTGGGACAATGAATGCATTGGCACAAGATCGAAGGACAGGATCCCCTTTTACAAGCTTCTGGAAAGCAGTCTTTTTGCAAACCCCGAAGATCCGAGAAGTTGTGTCACAGCCAGTGAGAGCATGGATGAACATCAACTGAGAACACACATCATGTCCAAGTACTTCTTTTAAATGGTTTACGGCATACACTTTAAAACTGCCATCAGCTTTTGACTTGTCTGATCTGAAATATACGCCCTTACTATCTCTCTGTGCATAGTGAAGTAGTAAGACAAGGAGATCTGTATCTTCTCCAATCAGCGTAGTGGTGTGAAGAAGAGATGATTCCACTGCGGCCCTTACGATGTCTACATCAGCATCTCCAATTGAATTGACCACAGTGCAACCCCTTTCTTTCAGTTCATCGCTTATCATTTGGATCAGCCTTTGTTTATTCAGATCTCTTGACATGAACTCCTCCTTCTTACCTGAGAACTCTGTCTCAGCAGTGAAGTTGACAATGGGATGAATATTGTTTCCTCTTCTTTGATGTGTGTTGTCTTTAATGGATGGCCCATCCCCATAGCCATCGAACACAATGGTTGTAGCTGAGCCATAATGTTGGATGGTGAAGTCTGCATATGACTGCACAATTTTACTATAGCTTTGTCCGTGCTTCCATGGTATTCGGTGAAGGAGTGAACCTCCATCAAGAACATAATGATCTGTTTCTGGTACAGAATCTAGGATTGCATCACTTGCATGATCACAGATTGCGTGCGCAAGTTGTGGTTTATCAGCCTTGCGGAAGATGTTTCCAGCTTCAAAGAGGGCAGGAGGGAAAGGACTGAGTTCGTAACGCATAACCTCCTCCAATGATAGCTCTCCAGTTTGAGAGACAATCAGGAAACGTTGAAAAAGAAGTGCAAAATCAATTGTTCGATCAGGAGCAACCTTGATAGACGATTTTTGTCCAAGGGTTATGGCTTTATCCTTTCTACTAAATGAGAACGTGAATGCAGGCTGTCCAATCATTTTGTGCATGATATTGCGTCCAACAGAGTCATAATCATGCACGTTCACTCCGTCCTCAGCAACAACACCTGTAAAAACATTCCTTAAAGAAGAGTCTGGAGAGAAAGGTGACCATATAGCAAGTTTTGAAGTGATCTTCTCCAGGTCAGCAGCATCCCTTTTCATCCTTGCCTCTGTTGAGTCCTTGTGCTGTTCTGATGTTGTGTATGTCTGGTTTGTGAACTCCTGCATTGCGGTGTTGTACTGTGATGTTATGCACTTTGACATGGTCCAAAGGGCTCTCTGATTGTCAGTCATTCCACTTCCATGCGTCTTCAATGACCTCATCAATGTCGTCTCGATGACAAGATCTGAGCTGAAGCCTTCCACATCAACAACGTTAACGGGCAGGATATCCCCGGTTCATTTTAGCCGTAAAGCCACAGGGCTTTTCTGTGCGGCGGCTCACACTGGCGAGGTGTCACTGTGAATGACACCGTTACCCACCGTCACGGAGTTTCAACTGGCAACTCGCTATTTCGCTCACGCAAGGCTTTTGTGTTTCGATTTAACATCAGTCTTGGGCGAGTACTTTAACTTTATGCTGAATAAACCATTGCATTGCAATCGCTGAAAGCGAAAGTGTTTGGGTGGGGGCACAGAAGGGTTCGCTGCATTTACCACACAAGACACGGCGTGCGACACAATAATCAATTTATTACGATTATCTTGTTTTCATGATCGAGGGACGCCAAAATCGTAATCGAAATTGAATTTCAATTAATCGCCCAGCCCTCCCCTATACCATCAGGCAGTCATTTTGAAAATGACGCCTTTCTAGCAGTTATATTTACCTAGATTTGTCGCACTTTCTTAATGTATAGAGGTACCAGAATCAGTTGAAACATTCTTTTGTAACATTTTCCATTTGAGATATAGCCATTCTACGCTCCCGGCCGCCATTTTGGACACCATTATGAAAATGAAGCCTTTCTGGGAGGTATATTTTCCTAGATTGTTAGTATGGTCATAAGCATATTTGCAGGTACCAGAATCAAGTGAAAAATCATTTGAATAATATTTTTCTATTGAGATATATAGCCATTTTAAGCTTGGCCAGCCACCATTTTGGACGCCATCTTGAAAATGAAGCCTTTCCGGAAGGTGTATTTTCCTAGATTTTTAGTATGTTTGTAAGCATGTCCAGAGGTACCAAAATCAGTTGAAAATTCCTTTGCAACATTTTTTCAATTTGAGATATAGCCATTTCAAGCTCCCCGCCGCCATTTCGGCCGCCATCTTGGAAATGAGGGCTTTCTGGGGGGTAGATTTTGGTAGACTTTTAGTATGTTATTCAGCACACCAAATACTACTGGAATCCATTGAAAAACCTTTTGTATCAATTTTTTTGGGGTTAAGCCCTTTTTTTCCCTAGATTGACTCACCTACTATAACATTTAGCTTCTATAGTTAGCAAACAGACTGCCAGGCACTCCCTGTCTATATCGATACTCCCCCCGGTGCTCAGGATCAAATAATGATCTGAATGAATTAAACATGAGGGGAGAGAGAGGGAAACAGAAAAAGGAACACACACACACACACACACACACACACACACACACACACACACACACACACACACACACACACGTACGCACAAAGGAGACAAGAGAAAGAGGGACGGCTTACTTCAGCTTTCTCTGTCAACTTTGAACTAGAGTACACACTTTTAAAGTAGCCAATACATCTCACTGTACATTCACAGGACTGCTCCACAATACCAGTGAGGTTAGAGTGTAGCTGAAGCCACTTTAACTGCTAATATTGATGGTCGGGGGAGCAATCATTATCCACTTAGTCTGTTTTCTTTAGTCTGATTAGCCGTAGTCTGCGTGAGGATCCAAACCATCGACCCTCCATAAAGAAAGCCCATGTACTGTATGTGCTCTTTAATGTTTCAGAGTGAGCGTCATAGACTGTATGGTTAGCCTCCAACACTCACCGTCTTCTTTTTGACCTTGTCAGCTTCCCTCTTCTGCTTGGCCCACTTTTCCTGCCTCCTCAGATAATCCTTCAACCTTTCTTCCTCCAGCTCAAAGTACTTCTTCACACTCAAAAGCTGCATAGAGAGACATAAAGGAAAGCATTGGTTAGCAGTAGTAATGCATGATGTATATAGTGTTCAGGCAGCCATTAAAGAAACCCCTACACTGGAGATTTGGTGACCATTGAAGCAGCCTAATATCATTGAAGTAAATCAGTACTGCATTTGTTAGCAAAGAGACAACTCAACTTATTTAAAGTGAGTACAGAGAGGAGGGGGGGTTGTGTTGTCTTACTTCACTCCTGGTGGGAGCGTAGAGCGTTTTCGGGATTTCCAAAACACGAACCATTCCAAGGTCATCGGTCACAGACAGGAAGTGCTGCTTGGCTGTAGATAATTGAAAAGAAATTGAACATAGACACAACACCTTACAACAAGGAGCTCATCACCAACATCTTAGCATTAACATCTGCATATTTTTAACTACTTTTTCTTCTATTACATTTTTATAATCTTTGGGTGCATTTGTCTCAAATTGTTTTACTGTTTACATTTGTACTGCCTTATTATCAGCTTGTCAGCCGTCTTTGAATGGCACTTACCTGACATTTGATTGATTAATAGATACACATTGTCTCATTGGAGCCGGGCACTCAAGTTTTTTCTGTCTAAGCTAAATCACAGGCTTATGCATTCATTGTCATTAAGGTCAACATATTATTAAAGTGTGATTTTGGTGGGAGAGACAATAGTTAGACACAAAACAAACAAGCAATGTCTTCTTAATGGGGATCTTAAGTGGTGCAAGAACACTGACACGTGGCAGTGCAGGGTTTGATGCAGGTGATCTTGGCGTTGGTGACGTGTGCGTGGACCTGTGTAGGTTCACTGGTCTTCTCCAGCAGGTTCCACACCTCGATGCTGCCGTCCTCTTTGGCGATGAAGAAGACGGCCGGCCGGGACAGGGACCAGCAGCCCGCTGTGCACACCTGCTCTGAGCTGGAGGACTGGATCAGCGGGCCGTCCTGGATGTTGATGGGCACAAGAATTCAGATAGTCAATGTGGTTCAAATGTAGTAAAGGTAGTTTGATATATAAGTTAGAGGAATTGTTCAAAATTTTTAATTTTTAGCTTTATGGCCTCACGGAAAGGCGACAAGGAAAGGCGGCAGAAACCGTTCCTGTAACTGTGCATGCATTTTTATTTATTTTTAAATGGGCAAAGGTCGCTCATCCAGGTTAGCTTAGCGCAACCACTGGTTGTCAAAGGGGAGCAAGTCAAAAGATAAACTTGACAACATGACCAAAACGCTCCTGTGTGCTCGTTGGGACTTGACAATTATCGTTATGTTGCGCTTTATATCTTTACACTTTATGCCATTTTAGAATCATATAAATACTGTAAAAGAAACCGTGACAGCTTGTTTCTTTGCTGTCTGTATTTGATTCTAATTTTTTTGGAGTAAGGCAAAAAGCTAAAAATTGAAAAATGTTGAACTATTCCTATAAATATTATGTATTTTATCATTTGATTTGTTTGATCATGTGTTTATACACTTTTATTCTAAATATAATCAGGGAACATGGGTGTGATTTTGTACTGGTTGGGATTTTGTGAAAAGTGACAGGTGTTGTTACCATGACTCCCTCCTTCCAGATGGTGAAGTTCCAGCCTCCCGTGGTCAAAATAATGTCTTTGAAGAATGGCGATCGCTGCACCGTATTCACCATCTGATGATGCATGTTAAAACAGTTGAGGGGCTTGGCACCTGGCACAGAGGAGACACAGGCAGAGGAGGGGCGCTGAATAAGAAAAAATAAAAATAAACTTGCCTTACCTTGAATGTATTTGATTTGCTTTGACAGAAATGCAATACAAGGAACAATTAACCCTCAAGGTCCCTGTACATCGATTGAGAGGGACCAAAGAGTCAACTTAAAATAGTTCTACTAATTTGGACCTTTTAGTAATCATGATTCAATGTATGATTGTCAGTGGCTATTGTTTGTCTTTTACGTTCCTTTAAACTAACTTTGACAACGGGAAGTCAGATTACTCACTGCTCAGCCGGCCGGAGTCGTCCTTTCCCAGTTTCCAGTTTGTGTAAACAATCTCCCCATCCTGTAAGTATAGATACGCAGGTTATGAAAGATGTGATAAAGATACTGTACATGGAAATAACCAGCAAAGTTACTATAGTGTTTCTTAGTTTGGTTAACAATGCTGGCATTAAACTGTTACAGATGAGCTGGTCCAGTATAACTCCAACAATATATGTGCCAGTATATTTATGTTTTTGATGAGACATTGCTCCTGTAGAAATCAATCAAATGTAAAATGTTTAACTCAACTTCACAAGAAAGAGTTAAAGCCTAATGTGCAGAGTACAAACAATTAAAAAAAGAAAAGAGAAAAAACCTTGCCCTACTATTTCCCAACAACTTTTTTTCATTATTAATATCTGTCAACATATCAACTCTCGGAGGGCTCATTGCGAATAGTTCAGAATAATTTCCTCGGGGCAATTTGGTTTGTCTGAAACAGCTGATTCGGCAGTTGAGTGCCGTGCTGAAATAAAATACTGCCTGTAGGAATAATTACCTCTGTTCCAACATAGAGCTTGGTATTGACATCTTCCAGCTCCGGGAGTTTTTTAGCTGAGGGCACTCTGAGCTGGCTGTAGTCTGGGACCACCTCTGAGCTATCCCCATGTCCATTGGCTTCTTCTGTCGAGGTAAACAACACAGGAGTCAGTAGGGTATGGGGCAGAGGGTGTCATGTAAGGTTTAAAGTTCAACAACTAATCATATTTTTATTTTTTTAACATGCATAAGCCCAATACACTGTTAAGAACAAGCACTTGTTCTTTTGGCAATAGTTAACTGGCTCATGCCCGAAGTTCAAACAGCTATTTTGGATACTGTTTGCAAAGAAAAACCTTCAAAAACATGCATTTAAACCAAGGGTTAACACAGCAATGAGTGAAGGACAGTAGACAAAAACACTTACACATATCTACTATTTATAGTAAGGAAATAAGAGAGACTGAACAGTGGCATTGATGCAGCCTGCGTTGTAATCTGACCGTGAACAAGACGAAGAGAAGGACAAAAGAGAGGGAGATGGGGAGGGGTGCAGCTGAGGTGAATGGGTTGGTAAAATGGGATATGTGGAGGTGGGAGTTAGGATTGGGGAGAGAAGTGTGTGTGTGTGTGTGTGTGTGTGTGTGTGTGTGTGTGTGTGTGTGTGTGTGTGTGTGTGCGTGTGTCTGGGGGGGGGGGGGGTGCCAAGAGATAGGCAGGTCTGGTAGTAGTGATGGAAGAGAGGCCTTTTCTATCACAAAAGCTTAACTGTCTTTCAGGGGACAGAACACAGAACTATCCGTTCACACCCTCTTATCAGCGCGCGGCTCCCAATCAAGCCTCAGCCTCACTCTGTTAGATTAGCTCTTGAAGGTCAGATCAGATTACGCCAATCACACGTCTTCTAAATCCACTTTCCCCCCAGTTAAGATGTGTGTAGAGATATGAGACAGACGACACAGCGCCGCCAGCTACAGATGTAGACAATGTTCCACTTTCACCACACTGCACTGCTGCACCAATGTTGCTCAATCCAAACATGGGGGTTGCTCACACAAACAAAATCATTCGCTGCTGTTGCCGGGCGTGCGGGAATTTTTCTACAGTGGCTTCTACTGTAAGTTCAAGCAACTTCAGCATCATAAATTACCAAAAAAAAATCTAAATATAAACACCTTTGAAGGCAGGCACAGCACAGACTAGATCCTTATGAGTCAAACATCTTACGTACCAAAGTATTAATCACACAGGGATTCATTAAATGCTTAATAACAGACTGCCTGAGGGCTGCTGGAGTAAAAAAAAAAAACTGCAAATTTATTGCCTCAGTTAGTCAAGATATTAATTCTAGAACCGCCAGCCACCAGAGCTGTGTTTACGGAGGCAGACCTTTTCAGCTGGACAAAGACAGGTCTCTTCTTGACCAGCCAGGACACACACGATCATCCTCTGGCGAGCAAGGAGCCCTGAGCAGCATATTGCAAAGAGCTGACAGTCAGCGAGGCTAAAGCTACGCAACTATGACGGCCTTGTTTTGGAAGTATCACTTAATAAAGTGCTATGAAACCGAAGGAGAGAAGAGGGCTTGTGGCTGGGTGAACTCTGCCCCTTGCTCAACCAGCCACAAGCAGAATTAAAAAATCCAAGATGGCTCCCAAAAAATAGACTATAATCAGAAACATTAAGAGTCCAGAGATATAATGAATAGTTCACCTTTACAATTTAAGCTTTCCTCTCACATGTGATGTTTTGAAGAATAAAAATAATTTGTGTTTTTTTTTTGCCCTTTATACAGGCTGCTGTGTGTGAAACTGTGACAGTGACCAAGCAGCCATCTATTTTGCTATTTTTTTATGTTGCTTTCAACAAGTTATTGTGTGAGTGAGTTATGACCCTCTTTTGCAACCAACAATAGCACCAGACAGGATTGGTTGTACCAAATACTGTTGCCGAGTAATAATGCTCATTTGTGTGACTTATTGTAGGAAAAAGGGAGCGACGGGACGACAGAAGGAACACACCAAATAAAGCAGCCTCAAGGGTAAAAACCCCTGGCCTCTGCTGCCCTACCTGTATTATTAGCATTACAGGTGTAGTGTTCCAGGCTGAACTTCAAAGGAGCGTATTCTCCACTAGTCTCCATCTTCGGCAGGGAAACCTGACACATAGGCAGAGGGACACAAAACATTATTCAAAACAAAATCACAGACTACGAATACGCAACTGCTCGCTGAAAAACATTAAATAAGCCATGTTTGAATAAACAGGAATAAATACATACACACATACATAGAGATTTGGAATGTTACATTAACATGGTTCAACTTGTTAACGCTGGGAGAGTCCTTTATAATCCTGTTCTTCATTTTCAATATTTAATTTGATTGACTGATATATATATATATATATATATATATATATATATATACTGTATGTAGATATAAAAATTATCTGATTGGCTGTCCTGAAAATGTCAAGACATTACAGCATCATTTTTAGTTTATCAAACGTTGGATGTTTTTTTAAACTGTATAGCACCCCTGACCCTGCGTTACCCTGAACAGAGGTTTCCATGTCCGGTCCAGGTGCTTAAAGGTGTCGGGGACACTGTAGGGCGTCAACTGGCTCTTCTGATCTGCCGTTGACTTCTTGACTGGAGCTGTGAGGATACTCATTTTGGATACTCGCACATCCCAGAACATTATAGCACTTTAGAGGGATGGAGGGAGAGAGAGAGAGAGAGAGATGAAATAATATCAATGGGAAAACCAACAGGAACATATTGACTGATAAGGACTTTGTTGGAGATCTGTTTGCTTTGTATCTAATTACAGGAACAAAAAGCTGAAACTTCTCCAAATGTGGTGACTGCAAATACGTGCTGTACTTTGGCGTCCCCTTGAAACCTTTAATCAACAATCTATGGACACAGACTTTGCAGTATAAAAAAATCTGAATATATTCATATCAACATTACAAGCACATGCTATGGCTCATACTTAAAACAATCAGTAACAGGTTGTGACAGGTACAGTGCACTCGCAAAACAAACAAAGAAAGTTTCAACCATAGGAATTACACGCTTGAAATGTAATTCTCACGGATGCTGAAGTAAATCAGTGTTTTACATCAACATTTCCATATCTGGCTACATACATTCAGACAACATGTTTATGCGGGAGCGATATAAACAATGATGATACCTAGAGAACTAGATATAAACACTTGAATTGAAGTGGGACCTGTGTTTTGGCTACAGAAGACAATGCCTTCATTTACAGTATCTCAGTACAGTATGTTCAGCATGGGGAGGACATGCCAGCTAGACCCGTAGGTGAGAACCAGTAGTTGTGTTTTTGTTTTCCATGAAGAACCTCATGTTGGCCCCTCACAGTAGTAAAAGGTAACGAAGTACATTTAAGTTAAAAATATTATTTTTTTCATTTCTGCCTGATATGTTCTACTATAATGCAAGGACAATTGCTGTTGCTGCAACATCACTTTAATTATAATCCAATAATACAACTGATTGTTCTGAAATGGGCCATACTGTATAGATAGCACTTTTACGGTAGTGAAGCACATTTCGTACAGTGTATAGTGTCTGAGTGAGTACTTTTTGGTACTTTTCCACTGCCCTCACTTTTAACAAAGGCTCAGTTCAAATTAATCTCAAAAACACAATTTTGAAACATGATTTTCTTCTATTCAAATTAAAACTAGGTAACAAAGGGGTTGTTCATTGTCGATTATTAAAGCTCCCTATGTGAATTTAATGAAGTAAATAATCTGATTTATGCAGGACATAAGCCACAAGCCACTATAACAAACACTCAACACGAAAAGCACTGCCAAACTAGCTAATACTGGTCTCTGCAGTGTAAGAGTGAAAAGAGAGAGAAATGGATAATATAAGGAAAACAAATGCTCTGTATCTTGCAGTAGATGCCAACCATAGTCTATTTTAATCAGTGGAGAGGCAAGCATATAAACAAACTGTAAAATATGTCACATATCACTTACTTATATTAGATACAAGCTAAAAGCATTTCATAGATTGAATGTTTTTTTCCATAAGAGACCTACCAGTCAGGGGAGCACGTGACAACCTGGACAGACATTTTATACTTGTTTTCCACTGGTGAGCCCGTCCTGGTCACCTAATATTAGAGAGAGAGAGAGAGAGAGAGAGAGAGAGAGAGAGAGAGAGAGAGAGAGAGAGAGAGAGAGAGAGAGAGAGAGAGAGAGAGAGAGAGAGAGAGAGAGAGAGAGAGAGAGAGAGAGAGAGAGAGAGAGAGAGAGAGAGAGAGAGAGAGAGAGTTAGTTACAAGATCAACACACGTCTGTCAGGCTTAGTGTTGTAAAGAGCTGAAAATAATGAAGAAGGTTCCTGAAGATATATGAGAGGTTAATGTGAGCCCAGGGGCACTTTGGTGATTGCCTTAGTTTACTTATCCAGATGAGTGCCAATGGTGGTCATAATTTATTACACTTGGCCTCATAGGCTGGAGGGATAAGCAGCAACGGGAAACCAGAAATATAATGTATCTATGCATTGTTTCACAAAGAAGATTTTAGAAACTAAATGTAACATGCGTAGGGTTCTGTGGACTTCAATAATGTACCACCATGTTCTAGCATGAACTTTTACAGTTATTGTACTTTTTGGGGTTTTTGTGTTACAAATCGAACATCATAGTGTCACTGCAGCATCAAGTCAGGTCAAACATGTTTAAGTTGTACTGTAGTAATTCCTATCATCATACCCTCAACATATGTACTCTAACCTTCAGAGCCTTTTCTCCAAACTGACTACTTCCCTGTGCCTGCTTATGCTGCTACTTCCTGTGAGTGAGTCTTGTTTACATTCAAATGGCTTTTACTCAGAGTTAGATAAAAACTCATTATCAATATTACAAACCTAGATATAGAAATCATTAGAGCCGCAAGAGACCTGACACTTTAAGTGTTTTGTTATCAATTTGGGACAACAAATGTGTGTGTACAGTATGTTGGAAACTATGCCACAGTGTTTACATTAGATATGATACAAGAGGTTTGAGATCAAGAAAACATTAGGGAATGTTTTGCTTTGTAGTCACATAAAAACATATTTTATTAAATCAAGATTGGCCAAATTAAATACTGATTCACCTTGTGGAATGTGCCAGCGCCTACCTAATGCACTCCTAATGTACTTTTACCTGTAACACTAGTGATGGCTGGTATTACATCTACAGTGCCCACCATATCTACCATTCTGTCCCTGCGCAAGGCACTTTACCCCAAACTGCTCCAGGGGCGCTTAACTATGGCTGACCATGCGAGAGGACCCCCTCTGGAGTGTGGTGTGAGGGGATATGAGACAAATTTCAATGTAGCCTTGTGTGAGTTGACCAAAAAGCAACTTATCTTAACTTAACGGAATATGGCAAGAAATCATTGTCTAAATAATCAGTTTTGCAGTTGTTACTCCTTCCAGCCCCTGTGCCCCTCAGGTCTGTGTACCTCAAACGTTGGTGGCAGCCACTGGACATCGGTAATTGGCGCTTTGTGGCTGCTCTCTAAGGCAGACACCGCACAGTAGCGCATGACGGGAGTCTTATTCTCTTTGATGTCGTCCAGGTCCTGGTGGGAGGGCAGACAGAGAAGGCACAGCATGTACAGTACACTGAGCTTTGACAATTCAATCCAGATACAAAGACTTTATTCAGCGGTGAACAGCCATCCTAAAACGGTCCAGCAGGAGGGAAAACTTTAGTACGAAGAACAAGTTGAGTATATTGGAACACAATACTGAAAACAACATGCCTTCAATCCTAAAAGTAAACAGTGGTATATGAATTATGTCACACTAGGCATTAACGCTGGCAACAAGGTATAACAACAGCTCAACATTTACTCAAATCAATTTAACATTATTGTATCTTTCTCACATTGTTCCATTCTACTACAACTTTTGGTTGTGCGGTTCACCTGCAGTTGAATTTGAATGGTGTGAACAGAACACAAATATAAACAGTAGTCTTTTAATTCTTTTTTTATCTGATAAGCTAGCAACAGGTGCTGACGGGGAACAGCTTTCACAACACTCAACATTTAAAGCCTTTTAGCAGATACAACTGCCATTGTTTACACTGCAAACACATGGGTAGGCGGTGATCTGATTTGCTTGTGTGTTATCTACAACGGGGGGTAAAAACTACGGTAGGACTGGGGATGGAGGGACGTGTGTAACAGCTGGAGTATGTGCGCTGATGCTGTTGACTCGGGGGAATGAAGCGCAAACAAGCACAAAGAGAATAGAGGGAGATAGAGGGAGGCTTGACAGTGGCGAGGAAAAAGACAAGGAAGCAGTGAGGACAGGGATGGAGACAGCTGTTCCACTGTACAGTATAGGCAATAAAAAACACAGCAAGCAAATAGGGCGCTGGAAGACGGGGGCCATGTGTGTCCATTTAAATACAGCAGCAGAGTGGAACATGTCAGTCGGGGTCACGCTTTACAGGACGGAACTGGTTTAATATTTTGTGTCTGGACGTCTCAACAAGCTACGCTAGATTAAATGTACTTGCTATGTTGTGGCTTTTAAAAGCCCCTGGCTTCTGTCATGTGTCATTACCTCTCTCTCTCTCCCCCCACCCTTTCTTTACTAATCTACATGATACCACGTAAACAGGGCAGATGTGCCATGAATATATACTGTATGTTTACTATGATGTCAAGCCAAAAGATGAAAACCGTCTTTGAAGTTCAAGTATTCAGTGAAAAGTTTTTGTGGATTGGGTTAGATCCCTTCTGTGTGACTGGGGTGTTTGTATGAGGGCCTATTGGACTGCTTTCGTTTAGCAGTGGGGTCATGTAATCATATAAACTTGCTTTGAAATGTTGTTCTCCCGGCATTAGTACGTCTGTGGAACTAGTTTTGACAGCTGTGGCGGCTTTGTAAAGGACCATTAGGCCACTGCATACCCATCTAATGAAAGGGTGAGGATGAGGAGAGGAGGCAGGAGTCAACGTATCATCATCTCACTCTGTCATACACCACCACGGAAGAGCACAGCCTGTCTTTTGCAGGAAAATATGCTGCATTGCTTTGATATACTGAGGAGCCCATACTTGAATAAACCAAACTGACATCATCACCATTGCCAAAGAATTATAGTAAATGATAGCACATGTATGACACCAATACAGATACAGAACACAATGTACTATTACTATATATACTACACCAATCAATTTAGTACATGAGAGACAGGATATGGATACTCACGAATGTGTCAGTGTTGACATTGAGCTTTTTACTCGGCTGTGTTCCTTGTAAGTGGGTGGCGTGAGCAGAAATGTCCCACAACACAACCTAGGACAATAGCACGACAAAGAATCAGCTACTTAATATGAGCCAGATGTTTCCTTAACTTTCTCTAATACAAAATATATAAAACCAGATAAATATGATCAAATGTGGATTAATAACAGGATGGAAACAGAAACAATACAAAGGAACGTTAGGAAAGCAAGGTATATATATATATATATATAGCTAGGCTAAAGAGCAATTGATACAAATTATCATATGTACCTAGTTCATTATGCATTTAATCAGTGCTACTGTAAATCTTGCCGGCACATTCGAGCATCACAAAATCACTTATTTTTGGTACAATTCCGATGGAATGCACTTTTTAACAAACAGTGACATTTTCTTTTTGTTGGTTGTATCGGGAAAGGTTTTCTTACGTCCTTTTATATGTTGTGTTTGTGTTTTTTACCACTACTCTAAATCTAATTTACCTTGAGGGACAAGAACTGAACTGAACTGGAACTGTAAAGGATATGAATAACAAGACCAAGAAATACTTTTCCCTTGTTCAGAAAGTGGTAAGGTACAAGAAGTGCTATAAGGAAGACAAAGTAGCAGATGCAGAGTCAAAGTCAGCACCTGGCCATTAATGCAGCCGCCAACGATAATATTTGGATTCGAGGGGCAGAACTGAAAGGCTAAAATGTCATCTGGGCACTCCAGCAGCAACTGAAAACAACACAGAAAACACACACACACACACACACACACACACACACACACACACACACACACACACACACACACACACAGGGCAGAAATATTATATTTCAAAGTAGACATTTTCACATATTGGGTGCTTGCCATCCCAAATATTTAGGTATTCTAGTCTGCCCATACAAAGTTCAGCTTTATAATCCACAAAACCAAATGCACACAGTAGGTTTCATTTCATCAAGGCATGAGTGGAAAAATACCCAGGAGGGACAGGATGGGCATTCTTCAGTATCGTGTTTAAATCGTCTGGGGTTTAAAATTAGTATCAGGACTGAACGACAGCACTTCACTGGTCCCCATACTGAATAAATATATTTATTTCCATTATATAATGTCTCTGGTTTCCTATACACAGTAGACCCTTGGCCATTTTGATCATTGCTCCAGCCGACGATGAAACCAAAGCCTGTTACATGCACCAGTGACGGCGTACGTCATCTAGAACTCATATTACTCTTGAGTGATTTAGCAGCTCAGTTTTATTGATTGAGAGTGTGGGTCAAATCAATACGGCTTCTCAAATTTTTGTGTGTCTCAACCAGATACGAGGTGGGGGCGGGAGAGAATTTCTTATAAGCAGTCAATAAAATAAAGAATTCAATATATTTTCCATCTAGACTTAACTGATGTATTTTCCATACCTGGGGGTTAGAGGGGTCGGAGAAGCTATAGAAGATGATGAGAGAAGATCTGACGGCGTGCGTTGTGGACTCGTTCAACTGCTCCTCCTTTTTATCCGTCAGAGCCACGGCTATCAAACCTACCACATCAAAACACACATCACACAGTGTGTCGACAACAAAGCTAAAACAGATGATAAATAAGCTCACAAAGTCTTTTTAACTTTAGTGAAATGAGTGTCTCAACTCTGATCCCCTCTTGGAATGACATAATAGCACTGATCATCAGACGTTATGGCACGGCATGTATTAGTCTGGCTCTGGCTATTGCTGGAAGTCTACTCTATGTGAACAAAACAAAGCACATGGATGATGGATGAGGATTTCAAATTCTAATACGTGTCAGTGACAGTGAGATTACAGGGAGAATGAATGTAATTTATTATTGTTATAATTATTGTCGATCCAACAAATATCCTTGTGAACATTTTCCAAACAAATGCTATTTTAGAAATCTAAAACCACAATATGCTGAGCATTGCAGTGTACCGAAGTCACACAAGGTATCAATATTGACTTCATTTACTCTACGATCAATTACCAGAACTCTGATCCAAATCATCACACTTTTCCCAAATAACTGCCAATTGAAACTGACACTGACAATAATGGATTTGGTTGATGAACTATTGAGAATACTAATGCTAAAAAGTCTTCTCGTCAATATTTTTTTAAGTGAGAAAATGTCACCGTTTAAACATTGGCTCATTGAGTCTTTGCACTTTACCGTATATAGTAGGATGCCAGTTAATGCTGCTGATTTTCTTGCCCTTGGTGTACTTCTTGTCTGTGAAAGCCTGAAAGAGCATCAGCCCTTCAGAAGCCTTCGCAGACCAGTCGCTGTCTTCAACCGCCGTCCCCAGAGCCCTCCAGTCATCAAAGAACACGTTCATGATCTCTTCCTGCTGAAGGGCCAGCAAAAGCCTGCAAAAAAGAAAATGTGGATCCTATTTTAATTTCCTCCGTCAAATCACTCCATAGCTAGAGTAAAATATTCTAATAATCCAATAGGTGTTTTATCCGTATCTCGTTCCATGACACTAATAGGGTTGGAATATCAGAAAGTGTAAGATTACAGTGTACTATTGAAAACTTCTGATAAAAATAATAATTCTGGGTTATGGAGGCAACTATTATACAGAATGAAATAAAGTGAAGAGGGGAAGGTGAAGGTGTCTGTCAGTGCTATAAAAGTATTCATTTTGTAATTGCTGATGCTCCTCAAGTGCTATTAATGGATGGGTATGAATGAGTCCCCTGAGGCTGATACAATAATGTATGAATTAACTCTGAACTATCAGTCTCCCCATACATCTTATACTCCCTTAGGAAGCAGACAGAAGACATCGTGGATAATTACTGGCATATATCATTTTACCTGGGGGTCACTGAGTTGCAAAAAGTCTTCATACTCTCTAACTCGAGGATTTTCTCTCTTTCTTCATCACTAAGCTCCCTTGGCGTGTACTGGGTGAAGATATTCCTGTGAAGCTTCCTGTAAAGTTAACAGAAAATGATTATACAAATATGCAGGGGTGGGGTTACTATTCAAACAACAAAGATACAAATGGTGAATGCATAAAGCTATATAATCTGCACCACCAAGTATAAAGCATGCATTGTGGAAACATACATCCACCATACCATTCGTCTCTCATATTGAAATACTAAAGCATTTACTGTTCTAATCTTATTTTTTTTTTTTTCATAAATAACATATATTATACATTTCTGCTGCTAGGGATTTAAAGACAGAAGCAAACAACTGTATGTAAAAGGCAGTGATAATAAATGATTGTATCGAATCAGGGGAAATTACATCAGCAAACTGGCAGCTGTTGGCAGAACCTGTTAGTGCATTTCATCCCCCTGTAGAATAAATCCAATTTGTGTGAACTAATTTGCTGGCATACCACTGTGTCTGGGCACTGCTGCTCTTCAGCATAGGAACAGCCTGCATCCCGCAGTCCCTCTGCATCTGCTTGATGCTGAATCTGCTGTCTTGATGGGAGACACACTCTAGGTAGGCATCCTTAGCATCCGCAGTGTTACGGTCGGAGAAACACACCGGCGCCCCAAACTTCCTCCGCACTCTGGAGAACTTGTACCACAGCTGATTATAAAAGAGGGGAAGATAGGGGAGAGAAGGACAAGGGCGAATGAGGAAAATCTGTTTTTATATGCAAAATAAATGGGATTTTGGTAGCACTTACAAGCACTGTTGACACTCCACAAGCTATCTAAATAAAGTATTACTGTTTTTGTTTTGTTTTACTGCAGTACCTTTTCTCTGGTCTCTCTGACAGATTCGTCCTCTATTTCCACCTCACTGCCCAGAGATACCCATGGCTTTGGTTCTGGGGTTTTACACTCAAGGCCTCCTTCACTCTCAAGCTTCCCTTCACTCTCTTCTTGTTGTTGTTTCTCCAGCTCTGGGGGCTGCAGAACACAGAGACAATTACAAGAACATACCGTATAAAGAACAGGAAACGCACTGAAGATGGAAAAAGGAGTTTGTAAGCTCTCCTCACACAGTCACACTTTAGTTGCATTTTTTTTTGGATGTCTTTTTATTTTAATCAGCTATTTAAAATATGCCAGCCAGCCAAATAAGTCCTAAATATGTATGACCTCTGATACCAGCAGTTACTGTAAGCAATACAAGATACAACTATAAACCTCCTTTCAAAATAAAATGAAAGAAATAGTAGAAAACGTTCCTCCTCACAGAATAATGTAATAATTTCAATTAAATAGTGGCACTACTACACTGGTGCTAATATGATCACACTAAGTAAAGTTATCCTGTCTTAATGTCATATCGATACATTTAGAATTTTTCAAAGAACAAGTAAGTGGACAGGGTTTAAGCAATAACATTAGACAGTTTAGGAAACAGTGAACATTGACTACTGTGTGCTTACGTTGAGGATTCTGTCCTTAGCTTCTGGTGTCAGGACCAGGTAGAAGCATTGTTCATAGACAAAGTCAATGTCATAAACCAGCAGCATCTCCTCCTCCGGGTAGTCCTGTCAGTCAAAATACAATAGGGATACACAACATTTAGCTATTTTCATGTAAAGCTTCATTAGAAATAGTTTTGGTTTATTTGAATTGATTCTGGCAGCCACAAGGAAACTTTATAGAGCAGTAATTTGGTTTAGATAGTGGAAGATGGATCGGGATGTGGAACTCAGACATAAAGACTGATGTTGTGGGATTTAGAAAAACACAGAGAAGGAACAGATGAGTCAGTGTGGGTTCTATAGGACGCTCTTTGGTCTCATTAGAGGAATGTATTGTAATAAAATGGGAGTGAAAACCTAAAGTGAGCATGGTTGTTACCGTTTCTTTAAAGCAGCTTTGACGAGCTTTCCATTTTCGACACCAGCGACCAAGCACGTGCCGGCGAGTGAAAGATGGTCTCTCTTTGAGGTAAAGTATTTATATGTGATTATGTAAGAATAATAATGGTTATATGAAGATGGTAAAGCAAAGTACACTTTGATTTAGTACTGTTCAGGAAACACATAATGTTGTCTGCCTGCCGTAAATCGGTTTGTCCAAGTTCCTGGGATATCTTACCCGAGCAAAGCCAATCATTATAACTATGTTGTATAAAAATATGGCGTTATTTTCGCTGATGGTCTGGTTTGCTCTTACAGGTCATTTCTGATCATCAGAGGAAAAATGTAAAGTTAAAAGTTCTTGGTAGGATCAGACAGAGGGGAAATGAGGTTAAACTGGTTGTCGGTCTGTTCCCACAGCCCTTAACTTGGGGTCTGTGTATCATCACAGTGTCTCGGGGGTATTGTCTGAGTGATCCGAATGACAATGGATCAGCCTCACCAGTACAATCTGCTTCACGGGGCTGAAATCCGACACCGCGGCTCTTGTCCTCATGTCCTGTATCATGTCGTCTTTTTTCAGCAGCCTGTAAGGGTTGTCCCCGGTGACGTCCTCATCGGCGCGGCAACCAAAGAGCTCCTGGGTGGCTGATGTCACGACCATGGGGAAGATATAATCAGGGTGACCTTGATGGGAGAGTTCATGAAAAAGTTAGAAAAAAATATATATATGTTAGACAGATATTACGTATTAAATTGAGCTTTGATGAACTTGAATGAACTTAGGATGTTTAATCAAAAAATTATTTTGGACAAAGAACTCAATAATAGCCTTTTTGTTTTCGTTGGGCGACTTTTCAAGATGTTTAAGTTTCTCCTATTTTCTAACACAGTGTTTTATCATGAGGGCTAGTGATGTTTTGAACACATTTTCTTTTATGAATACAAATTTGATAAATGAAAGTTAATCTACTCTTGTTCATCTAACAAAATAGATTACGTAACCATATGAAAAAAATAATGTAAACAAACAAACTATATGGTACATTTTAACCAGAAACACAGAACGTGTATTCTGAACTCGACGTCATTGTAAATGAGGGTCACCCCTCAATTGGTCTCTCGAGGATAAATAAAAGTTAAATGAAAAATGAAATGATACGGAAAACTACTATATAGAGCTACTATAAGTCAATAGCCTCATTAAGTCAATTTGAATTTAGGAAAAATCTGAAATCATAACCTGTGTTTTTGTCAGGTGCAAGCAGATTTAATGCTGTGCAGTGTTGACAATGATAACAGCGTTTGCGTTAGGTAGCTACGTGTTTAATTTTCATGTTTATGTGTTCTGTCTAGTCCGTACAAAACATATTGCTGTCATCATCTGTGCATCTGAAAAATATATCTTCCTGAAATGGAATGTATAAATTATCATGCAAAATATTCATCTTCACCGAAGCGTGTGTGGAAATAGAAATGTGGAGAACAACAATATAAATGGTTTATTTCTGATTATGACCTGCATATAAAATTGTTTTTAAAACATAAACAAAGCAAAACATATTTTGCCTGCACTACAGAAAGCAGATATTGTTACAGAAGCATAATGAGTATGAATATAGAGGTGCCACAACTAAGAGCCTAAACCTCACTTGTCAACTGATATTCACACATTGCACTGGCTTTCAAGTCCCTCTTGCCGATGGACTTTGCCACGGATTCTTGGCCCTACTTTTTCTGATCAAACGCTCAATGTACCGCCTCTGATCCTTCACCTGCCCCTCCCTGCAGGGTGGACCACCACTCTACAATATCACAGGGTGAAATGCAATAATTGTGAGTAGCCAACAAGCAATGTCCAGACACATGGGTAATGGTTCCGCATCTTTCTATTATAATTGCAGCTCAATAATGCATGAATTCAAGACTGCCCAGTTAATCATCTAACCATTATCGCTCCCATATACAACTGTAGTACTGCACCATCACCACAACATCGTTTTTCTTAATGAAACATCTATGTATACTATACTGCTCCATATCTAAGGCCATGCTAAGTCCATGGCCCACTATAGTAAACAAGGCTCAACATAATGATAGTTTTCCTCCTGCTTGCGGTCGTTCTCTTCAAAGTCTCTCCACAAGGTTGCTTAGGGGACGCTGGGAATGCTAAAGTACAGCTTAAGTAACCACTTCCCAGCTGGGTGTGTCAACCTATCCCACTCACACCACTTAGGCCTCACGCCAAATCATTGTAGTGGAAACTCACACCCCTCATTTCACCCGAGTTACGTGTCAACTATGGCATTTGTATTCATGGGAAATGTTTGCTTGAGGGACAAAGAAAGTGTGATGTGGGCAATGGTCCGTAACACTTAAAAAATTTAATTAAAAACTAAGTTTGTAGGCAGCACTGAAGAGATATTTTTAATTTGTCAGACCGTTTTCCTCTTTAATAACCCACTCAATGAGAGTATGTTTCCACTACAAACTGTACAATATGTATACTATGGCACAGTAAATTGTAATTATGGCTGTTTGTTTTCATCTCTGTTGATACAAGTTAAGAATTTGAGCCCCAACAATAAGCGTTAATTTACTGATAATATTTACTATGACTTTAATCATCAATGTCCTTGAGAAACCTATTAAGGAGTGAAGAAAACCTACATTTATACACACATCAACAGGCCAGTACTAGGGGTGTAAATCTCTGCTTTCAACACGATACGATATTACATCGATTCATTAGACAACTATATGATATTTGCCGATATCTGAGGCCAGCATGTAGTCATTGTCACATGATGATGGGGTCTTACATACATTGGGTCCCCATAAGGTTACATGTAGAAAGCAAAGCAAATCTGAACACCTATAATTTTAACTGCCACAAAAACTAATGACCTAATCCAAAGTAAACAGATACACTGTCGTTCATTTGACCAAAAGCATGTCTTCAGGGCTTGTATGTTGACAGTAAACCAGATCATGACAATGGGAACCCTCATCCCAGTGGAGAGCATGTCCAAGGGCTATGCAACAGTACACTCAAGAACACATCAGAAGAACGCATATTGTTTCACTCCTCAGAGACATCTCTGATTATTAGTCTTAGCCATGCTTGTTATATACTTCAGAGTAAAAGAGTTATTGTGACATTATCCAAACAAATCTGAATAAATGGACCATGCAGTATCAAATTAAATAAAGTAATCAAATGTAATCAAATGGACTCTACCATCAACTTAAAATATGCAGTTTATAAAATTGTATTTATGACTTAAAGGTCTTTATTTAACTGTTTGATATATACATTTACTATTCAGATTTGCCCCAGGACCTGCCTGCAGACTACCTAATACAAAGAGTAAGCCAAACCTTAGCTCGGTTAAGATGTTTTTTTAAAGGTATTTTTAAATCGTCTCTTCTACTTAATAATTTAGGATGATGAATAGGGTAAAAAAAAAAGTGAATAATTTTCCCTTACCAGGCTTTTCCTCATGTTCAGGTGACTCGGCCGTTTTGCCTAAATAAGAAAAAACAATCACACTTTATGAACTTTGTCTGCATGTTTTTACCCTCAGTAACACTAGTATCAGACACTCACCTTTGCCTGCACTGCTTGCTCCACTCTTTGGTTTCTTAGGTGCCATCTTGCTCTTAGGATTGGCGTCACTACTAACAGACACATTTATTGAAACAGTCATATTTCTGCTTGCAAAAACACTAAACTACATATTTCCATCCACACACATGTGTATTTATGCTAATGCCATATAAAGCAGGAGAGCAGATTGTATTGCAATCATACACAGTATAAAAGAAGGTTGCATTATGTGCCTTATAAATATCATGGACCTATAAAGAAAAAAATATCATTATAAATGCACGTAGCGCCATCTTGTGGAAGATAAGATCATTGTTATTTTTGGATTTACCTTGTAAGAAGATCTCTACAATATACTATCTTCATTTTTTTTGTTATGTGAAAATACATTAAAGTCATGTTGTATTCAGGCTTACACAGCTGTTTATGCTTTGTATAGGGTTATGACGAATAATATAGAAAGGAAAAGGAAGTAACCCCAAGGGATGCCAGTACAGTAGCCTACGCGTCACCTACATATTGGTTAACAAATAACCTAACTTTAACACCATAGTATTTATAGCCTAATGGTTTGTACGTACTACAACATTTCTACCATTTATTTAGGTAAAAGAGGCTAGGCTACTTGGTCAGCGTGCTGTTTTTGATAACAATAAGAAGACGTTATAGTCAGTTAACGATAAGGTAGCCTAATGCTACGTAAAAGTTACTAATCGTTACAGCTGCACATTATGGCCCATAAACACTAATAAATGAATGTTTACCGGTTGTTTAATCATATGCTAATATGTAGCTTTGACTCCTCTCCACACTTTCTGCTCCTCGCTCATCAGTGGGACTTGTTTGGTTGCCAGGGGTTACAAGAGTCAACTGACCGACGGATCCAGTAGCCAATCACATTCCGCCCAGCACCCATGACGTCACACTATAGGTAAAAGTTACCTGACTCCTTCACAGTTTGTCACTTCATACAAGAACAACAACACACATTACGGAAGTTCACGCGACTATTACATTTTAGTCTAATATGACTCTCACGGTGAAACATACTTTTATCAAGTTATGAATTGCTATTAGACCAAAGCCTTTAGAAACGACGCGCGTGACGAACCGCAGACGACAGGTGGATCTTATTAGAAGTTGATTAGCCCCTCGTGCAGGTAAGCAGCCAATTGGCTCATTTCGTGGTTTATTAAATTCCTGTTTACTATAGGCCGGGGTTGATAGCATAGCATTGGCTATAATTGTAGCGCTCACACGACAAATAATGAATAGGCCAGGGCTATTTGCTCGTTTGCTGCAATGATGGAAGCTGATCAGGTGTCAGACCGTGAGCTGCTGTGTATTATTCAACAATGCTCAGGTGACTTTATATCCTTCCTCCTCACTGACAGCTAGTCTTGACAGCTATGTGGGTAAAACAAACAATAGGAGAGGAGACCCCTACAGCTCCATTGATCCACTGCCAGATGTAGGAGTATTTCCTTGGTTATGTGAACATTTCTCTACAGGAAATAAAACGAAGAAGAATAACCTGTGACATTTCCTGGCACACCTGTAGTCTACTTAGGTGAGTCAATCTAGGAAAAAAAAGGGCTTAACCCCAAAAAAATTGATACAAAAGGTTTTTCAATGGATTCCAGTAGTATTTGGTGTGCTGAATAACATACTAAAAGTCTACCAAAATCTACCCCCCAGAAAGCCCTCATTTCCAAGATGGCGGCCGAAATGGCGGCAGGGAGCTTGAAATGGCTATATCTCAAATTGAAAAACTGTTGCAAAGGAATTTTCAACTGATTTTGGTACCTCTGGACATGCTTACAAACATACTAAAAATCTAGGAAAATACACCTTCCGGAAAGGCTTAATTTTCAAGATGGCGTCCAAAATGGTGGCCGGCCAAGCTTAAAATGGCTATATATCTCAATAGAAAAAGATTATTCGAATGATTTTTAACTTGATTCTGGTACCTGCAAAATATGCTTATGAACATACTAACAATCTAGGAAAATATACCTCCCAGAAAAGCTTCATTTTCATAATGGCGTCCAAAATGGCGGCCGGGAGCGTAGAATGGCTATATCTCAAATGGAAAATGTTACAAAAGAATGTCAACTGATTCTGGTACCTCTATACATTAATAAAGTGCGACAAATCTAGGTAAATATAACTGCTAGAAAGGCATCATTTTCAAAATGACTGCCTGTAAGCTTACATTGGTTAAATGGTTCAAATTGGTTACTATTCAAACTAGAAAGGTGGTGTTGTTGTTGAATAACATAAATGCCACACTTATTGTGGTCTTTATTCATCATCATCTTCGGGCTCCTCTGGAAGAAACTTGTTAAGTGGATTGTCACATTCCTTAAGTTGACATGGTCCACAGACAGTAGTACAAGGTAGTCCATATTTTCTGCAAGAACAGCGGAGTGTCTTGCAGGCAGTGGTACAGTTACAATGAATGACCTTCAAGAGACTGTCTGGAGCAACATTCGTTGTTGACATGAGTGGGACAAATCTATTGTCCTGCAGGCTCCACCCCCAGTTCAGGGCATCCATACCATCTTCTGTTCCCATCCAGACCATGACCTGGTAGTACGCTCTACGATTCAGTTGGTGGCAGACGTTCAGGCGTTACAGTTGATGAAGCTGAGACAACCTTCTTGCTGAAAATGTTATATCGCATTGCTGCAAGGGAATCTGTGCACTTTCCACCAAAGAGGACAGCCATTACTTGGCACCCAAGGTCATCAATCACCTCTGTGGTCTGGTTTGGGACAATGAATGCATTGGCACAAGATCGAAGGACAGGATCCCCTTTTACAAGCTTCTGGAAAGCAGTCTTTTTGCAAACCCCGAAGATCCGAGAAGTTGTGTCACAGCCAGTGAGAGCATGGATGAACATCAACTGAGAACACACATCATGTCCAAGTACTTCTTTTAAATGGTTTACGGCATACACTTTAAAACTGCCATCAGCTTTTGACTTGTCTGATCTGAAATATACGCCCTTACTATCTCTCTGTGCATAGTGAAGTAGTAAGACAAGGAGATCTGTATCTTCTCCAATCAGCGTAGTGGTGTGAAGAAGAGATGATTCCACTGCGGCCCTTACGATGTCTACATCAGCATCTCCAATTGAATTGACCACAGTGCAACCCCTTTCTTTCAGTTCATCGCTTATCATTTGGATCAGCCTTTGTTTATTCAGATCTCTTGACATGAACTCCTCCTTCTTACCTGAGAACTCTGTCTCAGCAGTGAAGTTGACAATGGGATGAATATTGTTTCCTCTTCTTTGATGTGTGTTGTCTTTAATGGATGGCCCATCCCCATAGCCATCGAACACAATGGTTGTAGCTGAGCCATAATGTTGGATGGTGAAGTCTGCATATGACTGCACAATTTTACTATAGCTTTGTCCGTGCTTCCATGGTATTCGGTGAAGGAGTGAACCTCCATCAAGAACATAATGATCTGTTTCTGGTACAGAATCTAGGATTGCATCACTTGCATGATCACAGATTGCGTGCGCAAGTTGTGGTTTATCAGCCTTGCGGAAGATGTTTCCAGCTTCAAAGAGGGCAGGAGGGAAAGGACTGAGTTCGTAACGCATAACCTCCTCCAATGATAGCTCTCCAGTTTGAGAGACAATCAGGAAACGTTGAAAAAGAAGTGCAAAATCAATTGTTCGATCAGGAGCAACCTTGATAGACGATTTTTGTCCAAGGGTTATGGCTTTATCCTTTCTACTAAATGAGAACGTGAATGCAGGCTGTCCAATCATTTTGTGCATGATATTGCGTCCAACAGAGTCATAATCATGCACGTTCACTCCGTCCTCAGCAACAACACCTGTAAAAACATTCCTTAAAGAAGAGTCTGGAGAGAAAGGTGACCATATAGCAAGTTTTGAAGTGATCTTCTCCAGGTCAGCAGCATCCCTTTTCATCCTTGCCTCTGTTGAGTCCTTGTGCTGTTCTGATGTTGTGTATGTCTGGTTTGTGAACTCCTGCATTGCGGTGTTGTACTGTGATGTTATGCACTTTGACATGGTCCAAAGGGCTCTCTGATTGTCAGTCATTCCACTTCCATGCGTCTTCAATGACCTCATCAATGTCGTCTCGATGACAAGATCTGAGCTGAAGCCTTCCACATCAACAACGTTAACGGGCAGGATATCCCCGGTTCATTTTAGCCGTAAAGCCACAGGGCTTTTCTGTGCGGCGGCTCACACTGGCGAGGTGTCACTGTGAATGACACCGTTACCCACCGTCACGGAGTTTCAACTGGCAACTCGCTATTTCGCTCACGCAAGGCTTTTGTGTTTCGATTTAACATCAGTCTTGGGCGAGTACTTTAACTTTATGCTGAATAAACCATTGCATTGCAATCGCTGAAAGCGAAAGTGTTTGGGTGGGGGCACAGAAGGGTTCGCTGCATTTACCACACAAGACACGGCGTGCGACACAATAATCAATTTATTACGATTATCTTGTTTTCATGATCGAGGGACGCCAAAATCGTAATCGAAATTGAATTTCAATTAATCGCCCAGCCCTCCCCTATACCATCAGGCAGTCATTTTGAAAATGACGCCTTTCTAGCAGTTATATTTACCTAGATTTGTCGCACTTTCTTAATGTATAGAGGTACCAGAATCAGTTGAAACATTCTTTTGTAACATTTTCCATTTGAGATATAGCCATTCTACGCTCCCGGCCGCCATTTTGGACACCATTATGAAAATGAAGCCTTTCTGGGAGGTATATTTTCCTAGATTGTTAGTATGGTCATAAGCATATTTGCAGGTACCAGAATCAAGTGAAAAATCATTTGAATAATATTTTTCTATTGAGATATATAGCCATTTTAAGCTTGGCCAGCCACCATTTTGGACGCCATCTTGAAAATGAAGCCTTTCCGGAAGGTGTATTTTCCTAGATTTTTAGTATGTTTGTAAGCATGTCCAGAGGTACCAAAATCAGTTGAAAATTCCTTTGCAACATTTTTTCAATTTGAGATATAGCCATTTCAAGCTCCCCGCCGCCATTTCGGCCGCCATCTTGGAAATGAGGGCTTTCTGGGGGGTAGATTTTGGTAGACTTTTAGTATGTTATTCAGCACACCAAATACTACTGGAATCCATTGAAAAACCTTTTGTATCAATTTTTTTGGGGTTAAGCCCTTTTTTTCCCTAGATTGACTCACCTAACTGTTCAGTGAAGCAACAAGCACGCAATCCAGTAATAAATCAGATCTTTGAAGCCTAGCTTTTATGTTCAGCTTTTGTTGACCTGTAGGCTATTGTGCAACCTTTTACAGGCCATGGTTTGAAATACAAATGCATTGTAAGAAGTTTATATTCTACTTCATCCTTGTTTTATTTTCCGTTTATGAATTGTCTGGAAAAACTATTAAAATAAATGGCTTTCAACTTATTGAATGCTGTCTGATCCAACAACACTTCCATTAAGGAGTCAACAATCTTGACACAATAAAAAAAACAAAAACATTTTAAGCTTTCAAAAGAATATATTTATTGCGAGGCAATTGTATGAAGTAGCATTTTACAACGGTGCTTGTAACAGTTTTAAGTCCAAACATAATGGTACGTGATCAGAAATGTTGCATTTCCCCCTCACTTTATATTGATTTGTTATGTTGTAACGCCATTTTATATTGCATCTAACCCACATTTATTGAATTACAGATATGGAGGAGACCAGTGACTTGTATGACGTTTACGGGACAAACAGCCCCCCTCCCTGGGGAGACAATGAACATCAGTGTCCGGAGGACGTGGAGTGTCTCCGACGGAAGATCAAATATTTCTTCATGAACCCCTGTGAGAAATACCACGCCCGGGGCCGCAAACCGTGGAAACTCATACTGCAGATCATCAAAATTGCCATTATTACCATCCAGGTAGACATATCAAACATGAGCAGAACAGATGTTGTTTGTGTTGTTCATGTCACTTCCCTGGTAACACATGTCTTTCTCCCTTCCCATCTCAGCTGGTGTCATTTGGACTGAGCAACCAGATGGTCGTCACATTCAAGGAGGAAAATCTGATGACATTCAAGCACCTCTTCTTGAAAAATTATGTGGATGGAGGCATGGATACGTACGCCGTTTACAGACAGGCCGATGTGTATGATCACATCGATTATGTCATCAAACAGGTAACTGAATGCTATAGGGATAGGCCTACACATAACTAATCGGTTAAACGTTTATTCGCCCACTGCCTCACTAGACAGCATCAGAAATACTGGTCGATTACTAATTCATTCCCCACTTGAACATTAAATGTGTGAGAATGCACATCGCTGAGTGTTAGTTAAAGAGGGAGGGAGAAAGAGAGCAATGAAAAGGTGATATAGCTCAAAGCAAAAAGGTTTCTTCGGCCACCGTGGAAAGGCAAAGCAACGACTATTAAATTAACGACTTGGTAATTGTCACTTAAAATGGTTGAACCTTATAGTTTACATTGGGCTTTCTCAGTGTTTTCTAGCTTATAGTCTAGTCGACTAGTCTAAATTAAAATTTGGTTAATCCGTTAGGAAATGTTTCGCTACGTGCATCCCTAGAATGCTTTCATAGTCTGTATAACCTTTTTAATATTCCTGTTATTTCCTTGAATGTGTTGGTGTTTCAGTTTGTTTTGATGACATGACGCAGTGTATTTTTTCCTTTTCCTTTTGTTACTGTGAATCATTGTTTGGATTTTATACCTCATGCTTACACGAACAAAAAGCTTAACAAGCTCCAGTGACAAGATGAATAGACTCGTCATGGGATCGGACTTTGTTCATGTCGTTTGTGTCTGTCGTTTTGTTTTGTACATTTTGATAGTGCACACGGTAAATCTGCTTTAGAACGACTAACTGAACTTCTACAGCTTGTTCTGCTAACTGTCAATGTGTCCATAACATCTGCTCAGAGCCGGCCCAAGCCTTCAGGGGGCCCTAAGCGAAATATGATTAGGGGGCCCCTCTCCAATGTTAGTGCTGCTGAAACTATAGATCTTTGTTAAATATCATTCACACACCCAGTGTTTTCCGCTAGTGCCTTCACTGTGCGGCTGTGCGAAAATATTTGACAGGTGAGATTCAGACCCTCCTAGGGGGGTCCAGGGGTATGCCCCCCCGGGAGATTTTTTTAACCTTTTTAAAGTGAAATGCATGAATCTGGTGCACTTTGAGAGGAAAATTAAGAGGCTAAATCTGAGAAATTTTGTGTGAACAAATAATTTGGAGACACTGGGTCAGATGAATTAGAAGCTATTGAAGAAGGACACATGGATTTTCCATAAAAATATTAATATAGTAAGGCGTCCCCCTCCCGGGCCGGGTCCAGCAGCAGACCCGGGTTCGATTCCCACCCGCGGTCGTTCTCTGCATATCACTCCCCTCTCTGCCCCATTTCACCTCTGTCTCTCTGCACTATCAATAAAGCATAAAAATGCCCCAAAAAATATCTTTAAAAAAAAAATATATATATTAATATAAAATAAAATATTAAGGAGGGTCCTCTGGGTTGGGCTTGGAGCTCTTTTTCTTTTACGGGACATATTTCTCTGTAATATACTGAATGCATTTAAATGCAGTGTGAGGAACTAAGCAGAAGAACTCTGTTGTCCAGCTACTGTATCTTTTTTTCCACAGACAAGGCTGAAATAGGCTATAGACTATACACAGTGTATGGGCAACTGAGGGCAGCCCCATTTCCAATTGTTTTTAAATAAACTCAATACACACTGTGCATGGATGTGAACGTGACATGATCAGATAATTTCGGATTTCCTCCCAGATGAACTGATTACATTTTTAGGCTATTAATTATCTAGACCAAAACATTTTATTCCTTTTTTTGTATGATAACTCACATTTGCACAATATGATGTTAATATCAAACACACAAACTTAAAAAAAAAAAAAAAAAAAAAAATTTTTTTTTTGGAGGGGGCCCCCCAGGCAGTCGGGGGCCCTAAGCGGCCGCTTAGTTCGCTTATGCCTCGGGCCGGCTCTGCATCTGCTGCCTTATTATACCTGACGTTTCAATTGTTTTTCATTCTAGTTTGGACATCTGCACAACATCACAGTAGGCAATCACGAATATGAGAAAAATGACACCATGTACAGTCCCCTGACAGTGTGTCAAGAGTTTTACAGAAACGGTTCCATCTTTCCTGGAAAAGAAACCTTTGAAATTGATGCCCATGTGGAAACTGGTACGTGTAATTGCTTAAGTTATGAGTTTAAAAAAATAGAATACGTATCCAGCTTTTACTTAGCGAAACATTTGACATTGCTTTATATGAATATGTGTGTTGTGCTGTGGCTTGTATTTTACAGAGTGCTTTAACGTGTATCCAATGTCTCACCCAACATTGCGGGATCTTACAGATTTTGAATTGCACTTCAAAAGGTATGTGCACAAATCATTTTTCCTCCCTTTTTTTCTATATGATGTAAAAACCTGCCATTTAACATGCCTTGCTCTGACTTCCAGGCTGCTCTCCATCAAGATCACATTTGTTCTGAAGGCCATAAACCTGCAGACAGTGAGGCATCGAGAGCTGCCAGACTGCTACGACTTCACTGTTACTGTACGTCACTTGACTTCATCTTCACGGCTCAGTAAACGCCAGCGGATGACATTTTTAAAAGCAGCGATATGACACATTTGATCACTTCATTGCTGCCTTGACGGTTGACACTGATTCCAGCATCTGTTAACACACCTAAGATAGATGTTGCAGTAAAACTGGAAAGACTCCATTGCTAATGTATAAAGCTACTTTGAGGACGCACATCTCCACATTCTAAAACTCTTAACAAGTCAAGTCAATGTTTAGCTACTGGGGGTTTCGGCTGTAAATGATGTAGTTCTTGTGTGGTTAAACAGGTCACTTTCAACAACCAAGCTCACAGCGGCAGGATCAAGGTTGACCTGGAAAACGACGTGGACATCAATGAATGCAAAGACTGGAAAGTAACCGGAGCGTGTAAGTTTTGCTGAGCAGAATTTTGAGTATTTACAGAGGAATCATCATCATCATCATCATCATCATCAGTACTGCTCTGAGCTGTGTGACATTACTGGCGTCCATTAAGGCTGATGGAGATTTATGCTGCACATTAAAATCAGTTTGAAGATGTTCAGAGTCATTTGTAATTTCTCTCTGCTTCCCCCTTCAGCTGCTAGGAACATTTACCTGACCGTGCTGTTTGACTGCCTCATCATTATAACGTGCATCACCTCCTCCTCCCTCTGCACGCGCTCAGTGATCAATGGGATTCGGCTGCAGTTTGTAAGTGATCTTGAAACACGGCCAGGGTTTTTGTAGGAAAAAGGAAAATGATTGTGTACAGACCCGTTCCTTATGGTGCTCTGTATATATAAAGTGGAATCACTTAAATATGGAGTCAGCGATTCTAGAGAACGCTAGTGTCAAAATCTGTGAATATCCCCTCAAGTAAATCAATGCATCACTTTATATCCTCATTTATAAATAAAACTTACTTACAATATCCTAAGATGTTGATAATAATATATTCACCTGCATTTTCCCCTTCTTTTGTCAATAGGAGTACACGCTCTACTGCAGGGACAATAAAGGTAAAGAAGTGCCATGGTCAGACAAGATGGAGTTTGTGAATGGTTGGTATATCCTGATCATTGTCAGCGACACATTGACCATCATCGGCTCCATTCTCAAGATAGAGATCCAGACTAAGGTAATGGGCATTCCAGTATTTACTGAGGTTGATCTGTGTCTATTTATCCATATAAATGCAGTCAGTATAAGCTTCTGACTACATCATGCATGTATATTTATTGTAGGCCCTCACAAGTTATGACATCTGCAGCATCCTCCTTGGGACTGGCACCATGTTTGTCTGGATTGGGGTCATCCGCTACATGGGCTACTTTAGGAAGTATAATGTAAGAGCTGATCATTTATCAAATACATTTTCTTTGCTTTTTATTAATGTTCGAAAACAAAAATGTTAAGGGGATTTTCTTTCTCTAATTGAAACCTAATGTATTGCATAAAACACATCCTTTGGGACTATATATTTCCTTCACAGTACAACTTTGTACCTTGGCAATACATGCGTTGACGATTCCTATGTTTTTGATCATTCCTATGTTCATGATAATTACACCAAATCATAGAACATTTTAAGAGAAACCTGTGTTTTCCAGAAGTTTGTCTCCGGTGTACATTATTAAACTCTTTCACCATGTGTTCTGTTTTCTATTTTCAGATCCTCATCCTCACACTGAGGGCAGCTTTCCCAAACGTTATCCGGTTCATCTGCTGCGCTGGAATCATCTACCTGAGTTACTGTTTCTGTGGCTGGATCGTCCTTGGCCCATATCACGAGAAAGTAACTGATGTTTACATACAATACAAATACAAGCCAGAATATGTTTCCAATTCCAAATCAGTTTCTGTGAGTTTCAGTAGTTATTCATAAAGAACAGATAAAGATAATGACCTTTTCTTGTTCCAGTTCCGGACGTTGAACACGGTGTCAGAGTGTCTGTTCTCCCTGATCAACGGAGACGACATGTTCCCCACCTTTAAGAACATGAAGCAGAAGAGCAGCCTGGTGTGGTACTACAGCCGGGTCTACCTCTACACCTTCGTCTCTCTCTTCATCTACATGATCCTCAGTCTCTTCATCACACTCATCACAGACACCTATGACACCATCAAGGTGATGTTCACCTCTGCCCCATCATCCTGGATTTATTCATTATCCCTGTCTAGTTTTGAAAGATTTGTGTTCTCGTTATCCATAATATAGCAGTGGTGGAAGAAAAACTGAGATATTCTACTTGTGTAAAAGTAGAAATAATACAGTCAATGTAGAAACATACTGTACAAAGTGTTAGACTTTGCTTCAAGAACTAAACATGTATATATAATTTCCCTCACAAGTTCCACCAAATAGTCAATGAAGTACGTCTGATTCAGATGCCCATTGTAGCCAATTTATATAATATTTGCATCTCAACTGTGGTGGAGTAAATGTGTAAAAAAGCAGAAAATGGAAATAATTTAGCAAATTACTTCAGTTAATGTGCTAAGTTATAATAAACTAAAAACTATTCACGCTGTGTGTAAACTGACACTTTTTGACTTCATCTTTTAGCAACAGCAGCAGAGCGGCATCCCCACGTCAGAGCTACAAATGTTCTTGTCGATGTGTAAAGATCTGCCCAACTCCGGGGTGTACCGACTCAAAGAGAGCGACAACTGCTTCTTTAACTGCTGCAACTACAGGTAAGTCCACTTCAGCTCACTGCACTTACAATGCACTGGCCAAAAAAAAGTAATATTTCTCCTGACGGGAGTCTAATATAATTGGTATTGCTACAGATAACACCTAATGGTATCTAAGCTGAGCCAATTTCTCCTTTTCAGGAAGAGAAACAATCAAGAGCGGTTGACTTCATCAGAGGCATAGCATTAAAAAGGACTGACTGTATAAACTTGATTATATATTGCAAGTCTTTTTTTGTCTGTAACATTATGCCCCAGCTTGCTCAGGTGAGTTCAGTGCTGAAGAGACCAAACCCCCTGTAGGTAGAAAATAAGGGATTGAGACACTTTACGTCTGGTCTAAATATGATGCACAGAACACTTTATACATGCACTTATTTATATACTGTATATGTAAAGGGGGGGAGGTAACTCATTTAAACATGTCTATTTTTCCAAAGCATGTCACCCCATGTTGTACACTGATCATAATGAATCAAGTTTAAATAAACACGCTGGGATGTGAATTCAAGGTTTTATTCCTCCATTTGTCAGAACGTATCAATATAAAAGCTCAAATAACATGTCTTTTTTTTCTATTACTTGTTGATCCCCTGTACAAACTTGTAACAATGAAAAAAACAATGTAAGTTCATGGCAATAATAACTGCCAATAAAACCTGTAAAACTGACAGTGTTTCAGTCTTTAAATTTGGGAACAAGGTTCTATAAACAGCACCACTGTTGTAGGCGCTGTGAAAGTGGATCCTTATTTCCCCAGAGAAGATTTGTCATCTGATCCACTGAGTTATTGTTTGAGAGGGGCTGAGATCATTCCAACCATGATGTACCACTCTTAAAGATTTCCCAAATAGGCAGAAGATGCCGGGCATGCAGTGATCCAAATTTTGCTTCAATAATGAAATTAGTTTGTTGATTACGTCTTTTGTCCATCGTTAAGAAGCAGAAATCCTTTAGGTTTGGCTCATGTCCGTAGAGAATACAGTACTTTAGTCCAAACATGAACCACCACAACCCACAGCTTGTGAGAGTGGCTTATATCAAGCCCTCCACAGTAGGCAGAAATGTCTGATTAAAACAGGCAGCAGAGGGCACCACCCAGTCAGTTATTTAAAAAAAAAAAAAACAAGTCCAGAAGTCTTGTAAACCTCAATTTCCCATGATGTCACAGTTCCTTTAGTGTCCCCTTGGTTTCTTTGCAGTTTCTCAGGAATATTTTCCAGATTATCCCTCATGGGGGACAACAGAATTGTACGTTTCAATAAAAAAACTAAATAAAAAAGTAGCTTCATGACTTCATCTGGTACCCTGAGAACATCTTTTGAATCCGTGCTGGCCGTCAGTCTGGTTTGGACTGGTTGGCTCCGTTGGGCGGTTGGACTCGCTGCTCCTCCATCCTGTTGGACTGTGAGCGCAGGATGAGGCTGAAGAAGTCCTCGTCTGGAACAGTGGGGCCCTTGTTAGCAGACGGTGGAGCGCTGCATCTCTGGTCGTTCAGTCGGGAGCCCTAATACATTCACAAGACATTTGTTGTATTAGGATGATAGCTGATGCTAATCAACAGCAATTTTTATTTTGGCATGTGTAGCCATGTATGCATTCCTGCTAATTTAAAAAGGAACAACCTTTTTATATGAAGCCTGCTAAATGTTTTACTTAGGTAATCTAGAGGTAAATCATTTGGGTGTGATTAAGGGCACGGGAAGCAAATTTAATATCAAAATCATTCTGGGCAAAATAATTGCATTTCAAGATATAATCCCCAAATTGCTATAAAAGTATTCTTAGCTAGGGCTCCTAGCTATTTAATAAGATTAAGGTAAAATGACCTCAGACCTCAAATTTTTTTTTCTTATGGATAGGACACATTTTAATTTTTTTTTGTGGGGGCTAGAATGGTTTAGCCGAGCTTTCATGCATGGTGACATGTTCATGATTTATGATTGACTGGAAATATGCAGGATTGCCATTATTTACAGTACATACGATTATTCTGTTAAAGAAAAGATAAACATTGTAATTGTATTGCAACGATTCAATTTCCCTCTCATCTGTATTTATCTATCCATTTAAAACAGATTGTTGTCGAGCAAACAAGCGCATGGCTCAAGCTAATCGTTTCCCATCATGCATTGGGCTTCCACAGACAAAGGCCGTGTCCGGACTGCCATACTAACGTCCTACTCATACTCATTTTGACTTCAATTTGAGTATGTGACGGTTGGGTATGCGAGTTTGGGTATGTGAGAAATTCCCGGATGAGTACTAACTTCCGGGAAGATTTTGGGTATGAATCGATTGTATACTTTTCCTACTCAACCGCCCCACAATGCATTGGGTCAATTCTACCCGCCCAGGAAAATGAAATATTTTCGAGCAAGTTGCTAGGCAACAACATTGTTTGGGGTTCCGCGATCTGACAACTGTACGTGCAGTCATTCATAAACTCTTACAATAGATAAGAGATAAAGATAAATACCTAACAACATTAGAGTCACTAAGTGAAATGAGTGAAGTGAGTCTGATAGTGGAGAGAGATCAGAACAGATCGCTGTTCTGTTCCACACACCGCGGCTCGTCCAGCTCAATTCACAGACAGCTGAGTGCTGATGAGCCGGACAGAAAGCGTCGGAGGGATCCTCCGCCTCAAAACATAATTATTATAAAACAAGAGGTCTAAAACACAGATGATGAACACAGGACTGTAAAAATCTAGTTCAATAGGCTATCTAACCTGTAGAGGGCGGTTATAAGCTTAACAGTGTCTAAACTGCCTGAATCTTATAAGAAGAAGAAATTCTTCATTGCTTGAGTATACTTCAACTGAGAACGTTTCGACGCAGCTCGCATACACAATCGATCTTTGAGTAGAGAGTATGCAGTATATAGATGGTGAGTATGTAGGACGCTAGTATGGCAGTCCGGACACGGCCAGGGAGGAGCAGCTGGCACCCGGCTCTGTAAACTTCTGCCTCTTGATCTCATTAGGGATTATCACTTAGCGTGTCAATGTGACACTTCCAACTTGTCAAGTATTACACTCCGAGTCTGCACGGGCTTCATTTACCTGGGAACGCCCACTGGCTTTGTCATAATATACGAGCTAGACATTGGGCGGCTTAAAAGTTGTGTTACTTTCACCGACCACTCTACTAGTACTGAGTCAAAACATACAATGGAAAAAAAGAGTGAGACCTCGGTTCACAAACTGCCTCAAGTTGAACCCTACATGAACCTTTCCTACAACTTCCCACACTATTTAAACAATTATACAATTAATTATATTTAAGTGGATTGAACGCGTTCCAACACTGTATCCATGGCATTGAAACAAGTAGCTATGGAAGGTTGTAGTACAAGCTGTTCCTCATTTCAGCTCCTTAATTTTTCCCAATAATTTAAAAACAAGTTGGAAATAACCAGTAACCATAATGTTGAAAACAGCAACTTGTTCATTTGGAGCACTTCTAATAAAACAAGAGAAGAATACATAGGTTATGGTACAGTATTTACATATTGTAAATTGGAGATCCCACAGAGAAGCATGTCATTCAACATACTTGGATATTAAACTTTGTAATAATACGAGGGAAAGTTTGTTTTCCTACCATAATAAGTATACTAGGTTTAGACCAATTTAAATGTATTGGAATATTACTGGTCAGGAAAAAATGTTAATTGAATCTATAATGACCTGTAATGTGGACAAATATAAACTATTTTTAAACTTTAAATACACTGGGTTTGTTTCCTCACCTGGCACTTGACTAGCATGTCAAAGAAGACATCGTCCCCCTCTGGCTGCTCACCACTTGCCTCGAGGCGGCTGTACAGGGAGGGTGTGTGCGACTCTGTGCTGGAGATGGGGACTGGGACGAGAAAGTTGTATTCAATCAAAATGTATTTGTATAATAGCACCTTTCATATAACTCACATGTAGTTCAAAGTGCTCTACATTCATTGCAATATAGGAAGAAAGCATTAAAGATGTGGAGACAAATGCACGCTATGCAATAAAATCATCATTAAAATGATAAGAATAATGAGCAGAAAGTCAATAAAATAGCAATAACAAATGAAAACAAAATAAAAATTATAATTATAAATTACCAAAAATAAAACTTGAATTAAAAACAGTCTAAAACATAATGAAATATATAAAAATAAGAATATAACAAAAAACAATAAAATATAGCTAAAATGGAGAAAAATAGTGCTAAATTAAATATAGCAAGTTAAAATGATAACAATGTACAAGTTCAGTGTAAATGTTAGTGGTGACACTGAGTGAAAAGACATAAAAAGGCAGTATTCCATTACCTGGCGGGAGGGGTCGGTCTGAGGTGGTGGGTGTACAAGGCGGGCTGGAGGTGCTGAGCCGTAAGCCAGGAAAATGGTTCAGGCTGACTCGTTGGTCGTCCAGGCGGCGGGCTTGGGAGCTGGCCAGCAGTTCCAGGAAATGACCAGGATCCTGAAATGGTGTTTCGCCGCGCTCTAAAATAGCTAGATAACAAGAGATAGTTATTTTATCTGTGGGTTGGGTCTGTGACAAAGGGAACTGGAGGATGGTGTATTGTGCTTGTGGTGGCAACAGTGAGACTCTTGCTCCTCTACCCAGCACTCTACAGGGGAAAAAAAAGGATGAGATAATCTTGGGTTACACAGATTCTACCAAATTTAAAGCCACACTCAAAATCTACTATTTAAGCATCAAACACTGCCCATAGACTTGAAAGCTATACAATCTTTGTTGTTTTGTCCAGAGGAGCACAATAGTAAGCAGTTTAAGATGGAGAAAAATATAGAAGATGCCGATTGAAGGATGAAACTAAAAACCTTTCACCACTTCTAGCCTTGAAAGTTTAATCTAAGTGTTTGATACTCAAGTAATAGAGTTTGAGTGGCGTGTCAGTTGAAGTCAGCTTGAACACAAACAAAGAATGAACCACACTAGTGTTTCCTGCAGAATAAGAGGTTTGACTTGGAAGGAATAACTAACACTTCTTTAGGTTAGTACATTCAAACTGCACCTGTGTTACCTATGTCTCCGACCCAGGGTTTGTTGGAGTTAGTGAGTAACAAAAATGTGCAGAAGTCACGTCACTTTAGTCAGCCATATAGTATGTCATTAAATTCAGGCTGGCTTTTAGAATAGCTAATCCAGATGCAGCAGCCATAGCTTTTCAGCTTTATTGTAACATTTATTACCTATTGCAGAAATACACCCATAAGCATTTGAAAATTAATCGTAGAGTTTGCCAATAGTGGACCTCGAGACGATCAACAAGCAAGGTCAAACTCTGCAGCCTTTTGCAATTTTAATTTTCATATTTTTTCTAAGGCCATCACTGAAAAATGTTAAAAGCTGAAACACTGCACACACACAACACGTAATATGTAGTGGACATGCTGCATTCACACCATATAAGGGCAAAGGTATTTATAGCCTCTCCCTACTGTAAACCGATCGATCGCAGACTATAAATATAAATATGAAAAAAAATACCTTTTATCGAGAACAAATTTCTCTAACATGTTTCAACTTGTAAATTTTTCCTGGAATAATACTGTATCAGTCAACAGTTTCATATGGTGTGAAGACAGCTGAGAGCACGAGGGGGCAGACTCACGTTTCCTCCCAGCTACAGGTGGGGTGGAGGAGGGAGAGGAATGATTAGGGACGGGGCCCTGATCATCCAGGAGGGAGCACCTTTGGTCGTCCATTCTGTTGCCCTGGAAACGAGAGAGCAGGTCGAAAAAGCCATCCTCCCCAATAGTGTTCCTTGATCCTGGCTACAGGGATGTAAAAAACAAAACAAATAGGCTTAATAACATTGGAAAAGGGCTTCAGGGATTTAAGGTAACAGGATACCTGACTTTGAGCTAATTTGAAAATACAGGATTGAAAGGGCAAACAGCTCGCCTTGGACACACTACATAATGTCATACGTAATATTTATCCTGTAACGAAAGCAATCACAGGTAAAGGGAAAAAACAATTAGCAGACAGAAAATGTATTAAAATGTTGAATACAGAGTGCATATCCTCATTTAGTCAAATGTTTAGGTTGTTTTATGGCATTTTGTTTATGGTCTCATTTATAAATTGCCACTTTAATTAACTTTTCTATGGTCTTCAAAAAGACAGAAAAAGAGTGGGAAAATACTCAACAAATGAAATTGCTTTCAAAAACACATGGATCAGAAATAAAGATCTCATTTGCCACTCCAAAGCATTTCCTCCTTCAGTTTTAATACTGTGTACTGAGTGAAGCTATGTAGATGTTTCACCCTTAACCTTTTTGGTGTTAATCCTTTTTGCACATAAGCCTCTTGCTGTGTTGTAGTGATGTTATGAGTGGGCAGGACAATGTACTGCATTTAGAAAAATAAATACCTTAACAGACACGGGTGTGTCCGGCTCAGGAGAGGAGGGCTCGGTGTGGGCTTCATGCTGGTCTTTATGAGAGGATTTGTTGTTCTTGTGCTTCTTGCTTTTCAGCCGGTGGAAGAGGAATAGCTTGGTAGAAGCCTTGATGGTGTTGTTTTTGGAAGGAGCGGGGAATGTTTCCTCACCCCAGACCTGTACATTAAAAGTGAACAGAGAATTGGTCATTTAAATGTCATTAAATAGTTTATCGACTAATGTTTTACTCATGTTAGCGATACAGGTTAGGCGGACAGTTTCTTGGAATTAAGGGAAATTCATACTATAAATGTCAAAAATATAAAAATCGAAAATATAAATATTTAAGAAAGCTTTTGCATATGTGGGTCAAATGTTCTTGAAGCCATAACACATGACCAAATGTAGGAACAGAGCACCAACAATTTAATATACATGACTTTGAAATAACTTCTAAATTTATTTATTTTTTAAAATTGTGCTTTTTGTCTTTCTTTAAATCAGGCATGCAAACTCATAAGCCATGAAAAAGGTGAGAAGTCCGAAAACAAACACCGGTAGGGGGGTCTGGATGTTAATCTGCAGTGACAATCCGCCAACCGCGGCCGTTAACCAGCATGCGCATAAATCAATGCAAATGGCTGTAAAACAACGGTTGGCAAACTGTGAATTTATTTAAAAAGTGATTCACATAAACCGAGTAGGCACTAGGGTTGCCACCTTGGATTTAAGAAAAAAAGGGACACTTGATGTTTGGGGCGGAGGGATCGGCCATTATTAGGCTACCAGTTCAGACTGACCAGTCTAATGACCTATAATAACCATAAACACCTACAGTGCTTTTTACAGTAGGATATATAAGGAGACTGAGGTGGGAACCCTGTACCTTGTAGGGGGGTCCGGGAGAATGCTCCCCCGGAAGAAAAAAATGCAACCTTTTAAAGTAAAATTCATCAATCTGGTGCACTTTGAGAAGAAAATTGCATGCAACCAGGCCCAAGGGGGCCCTAAGCCAGAAATACTGATAGTAACTTTACATGTCGCATTGTCAAAGAGCTCAGTCACTCATGTCAATAACAGGGTCCAAAAAGGAATCACCTAAAATAAGGAAATAAATCATCATGGGCCCCTCAACTAGTAGGTGAATAATAGAAAAGCAAGTGCAAAACTAAAGCATTATTAGCTCTGTCTTAGGGGCTTCATGAGGGGCCTTGAAGGCTCCCTCACACATACAGTAATAAGCTTTCTATGTGTAAATTCTATACTGTTCATAAAAAGTAGCTATCCATCTGTTGAATAGGGATAGGGAGGAGTGGGGCAGGGGGAGGGGGGGGGTGGGGCATTCTGGGCCCATTATCTCATAATCCGTATATGAACCAAATGGTTTCCACAATCTTTTTTTCTATTTTCGCGGGGAGCATGCACAAGCATTATTTATTAAAAAAAAAAAAAAAAAAAAAAAAAAGTGGGGGCCCCACACTGGGTCTTGAAACGGGCCCCGAGATCGTTGAGACCGCCCCTGCCCGCTGCGCTTTCTCTCTACCCAGCCCCGCTCGCCTCTCCATTGAGAATGCATTAGTTGGCGCAACATTTTTGAATTATTTTCTGCCTCCTTATGGTATAAAAATCAGCTGTTCGGTTTCTTTGCCTTGGTATTGTTGGAACTGTCTGTCACTGATTGAATGTCTGGCTAATTATCTATAGACTACATGTAGGCCTACTAACGTTAACAGAATGTAACTTTTTTTTTCCTCTAATTTGTACTCTTACTTCAGTCATGTATTTTTTGGGCTTTTCAGTCGACTCCGTCGGGACTTCTTTCGGCTATATCAATACAATGTATCAACACAACTGGCGAAAAATTCTCGTCTCTGGGCTCGCGCTCGGCCGTTTCAGATGGTAGGCGACTTTCCGCTCGCGCTGTCAGCTGGCCGCGCGGCTTCGCGTTGGGCTCCCCGTGTGAAGTGACGGGCGGAGGATCCCACGAGCGCGCGCATGCGTTTGACGAGCAGCACGGAAGCGAAAGTTCAAAGGGAGTGCGCCCGCTTGTTGTGCCGCCTGACAGAACGCTGCACCTTCTCTCTGCCCGCTCGCTTCTCCACCTCTCTGCCCGCTCGCCTCTCCATTGAATGTATAAGCAGCCGCGACAAGGACTCCCGTGTGCAACGGCCATGGCCGGCCATCGGACCCCCCCCCCCCCCTCCACCCCCAACAAATATTTTCTCAACGGATCTCCACGAATCACACAAGTGGCCAATTTTGATTTCAAAAAGGTGAATTTCACCGAAAGGTGACGAGTTTGCATGCCTGTTAAATGCTTATTTGTTTTAATCGTGTCATATGTTCATGCACTTTTATCCGTCTGTATGCTACTTGTTTCATATTTTTCACACGTCACCAACCTGTTATGTGTTGGAAAAATTGTATAATTGTACTTGTCTGTGCTTGTGTCATTTTGTTTTTATGTGTTGTATTTTTATTTTCTTAATGTTTCTTTTAAGCTATCTACCTACAGGGACTACAGGTGAAAATGAGCCTGCATGGCTAAATCTGGCACATTTACATGTTGAACTTTGGTGCTCATGTTTATCAATGTGCGCTGTTCCTTCTAAATAAAGAAATCTGAATCTGAAATTGTGTTCTGACGTTAGCAACTTCCATTAGGTCGAAATGCATTTGGGACTAAAAAAATATTACTTTTATTATTTAGTTTTATACATACTGAATTTTCCGATGAATCTCCAGTATCACTTTTGTTCGGAGATGGACACTGTTCCAGATTCTCTGCACTGCCTCTTGTCCTTGATGGAGACTGGACCCCTGGAACAAACATACACAATTCAACAGGGTGGCTGCATGTTAAATTATTCATACAGGACAACGGTGATTTAAAGGGTGCCCTGTGGAGTTCTCAAAGTCACAAACAGAAGTTACATTCAGTGTAACTTATTGTGTGTCTCCCCCAAGAGCTAACAAACCTGCTGAATGCATTTCCTTCCTCACAAATCATTTGCAAAGAAGATTAAAGTATGAAGTAAAAGTAATCCGGCATTGGAAACATTCATGTTTACTAGCCATTAGTTTTCTTCTTCCCTGCTTTGTTGGTGCATTATTGTGTTTCTTCGCACATTGAAGGTGGAGTCTGCCATTAACAATGATTGATGTCAAAAATCACTGGTGCAAAAACAAAGTCTAGGCTCTGTAAACGGGTATGTAAACAAAGGGACCCACCGTAGCTAGCAACATGCAGTTTACATAGCCTGGGATGTACCTTATATTAACGCTGTTTTCAGCACACACAGAATGGACAAAAACTGTTCCATAATGCTACTAGAGGTGTAAAAGCACACAGCGCGAAATTGAATCTCTCTAAATATGTGCATAGAGTACATAAAAGCATGCTGCTAAATTGTTTTGAAAATGGCAGGCTTTTTGTGGGGAGTGCACATTTACCTGACAGGCTGGGGTAACCATGGAAGCTTCCTTGCAGAGCAGAGCTGTTAGTGTTGGTGTTGCGGAAAATGTTGGGTTTGGACTTCAGACCTACGACCAGCCGGAGATCTGAGAGGTTCATCCTGGCTGTCGCCTCACCGCTCTTGTCTCCAGTCTGCAACATTAACGGGTTAAAGGTGGAGTCAGTGATTCAGGAGAATGCTTGTTATCAAAATCACTTTTGGTCAAAATCAGTGAATATCTCCACACGATCCGCTACCAGTCCGTACTGTCTGTGCGCTGAAAATAAACCCAGAGTTAATACACAGCCTAGGCTCTGTAAACGGGCATGTTGCTAGCTAGAGTGTGTCACCTCACCTTTGTTTACACACCCTTTGTTTACATACCAGTTTACAGAGCCCAGGTTGGGTTTGAACACCAGATTTTTTTTTCAGCACACACACAGTACAGACACGTAGCAGATCGTGAGGAGATATTCATTGATTTTGACAACAAACCTTCTCCAGAATCACTGACTCCACCTTTAAGTGGGATTCATTTTTACAGTGGCGTTGTAAATTGTATCATTATTTAAAAACATCCTTCATACGTGCATACATACAAATGCTGCATAAAAAGAAGCTAGTATTCCCTGCTATCCCCCAGACAACCAGTAGAGGGGGCTGTGGGCTGATGGCAGCTAGCGATAGGACTCTGAGGGAGTTGGTTATGGACCATAAACAGTCACCTCTTGGGCAATCTCCAGATGTTTCTCAGCAAAGTACATGGCTTGCTGGTGATTCCCCAGGGCGGTGTGGGCATTTCCTAGACTCCAGTACGCTCTTCCTTCTCCGACTCTGCAGTGAGACACAGAGAGAGAGAAACAGGCTGAGCAACTTCAGCTCAGATTAGGCAAGAGTGGGAAGGGCATTCATCAACACTTTCGCACAACACAATCACAAAAAAACCTGATCTTAACATGGGTTTATACTAATTTTGCAACAACAGTTGGTATTTAAAAACTCTGTATTGATCATAGCCCTAACATGGATCTCACATCTAGGTACACATTTCAAACAATCTACAAAAATGACATTATTTTATACAAGAAATCCAAACGTTCTACTTTTAGAAAGATTATTTTTGTGCAAAATTAATAAGAGAAATTAAAGAACTCCCTCTGTCCCACCAAATAAAAACATTACATTTCTACATTTTACGACTTAAATGAAAATATCGCTGTTAACGTTGATACTACCACACAATCTTGGCTGTCTTTCTCTAAGCCCATTAGTGTAGACGGAGACTTCCAAATGAATAACAGTATGGCCTTGTTAGCAGAAATATAGCAGGGGGAGAAGCAATCTGCACTGACTGTTTGTGGAGTGAAACAAAGGAACTTTAACATAGTTTTCAAGCTGAGACATCTGTTGATCAGATTGTTACAGTTGGCCGAGGAGGAGCTGATCTAATCTATCGCAGAGTATCGTGCTTTATAAACTGATTATACCAGCTATAATCTGGTAATAGTACAATTGTGAATTTGCACATATTTGTGGTTATATCCTTTTCTTAATGGTGGCATCTATTAGTGTATATTATGTGTTAATGACACTCAATTATGTCAGCAAGACTGATTGCTGCTTCCTTAAGAAGTTTCACTGTTTGTGTAGTAAGCTGTGGCTTCATGGGTGTTGGCAGTCACAGTAAAAAAAAAAAAAAAGGCAGGTACAGTCATTTAACCAGGGGCCACCCACATTCAAACTGTACATGCATGTATACTTCAAAGACAGTTTGTCGAAAAAGGTGACAACAACAAATGGGGTTTTATTACGGCCGTATATATATACCTGTCGTTTAGGACCTGAGCAATGACCAGATGTTTGAGGTGGTAGTCGATGGCTCTCTCGTAGTCCTGCAGTAGTGTGTATGTGTTCCCCAGACTGTAACAGGCCTGGGCCTCCACCGCCTTGTCCTTCAGAAGCCTGGCCAGCTGCAGAGTTCTCCTGGGGGGTGCGAAAAACACATGAAGGGGGGAGAGGGTCAAGGAATGTGTAGGGTGGGAGCAGAGGAATGATAGTTATCTGATTCTTTACTTTTCTTTTGTTGACTTTTTTTCAAGGGCTTCTCTGTTGAGAAAATGCTGAGGTATGGGACTTTAATCAAGTACTCTTCCTGGACAATTACAGTATTAAAAATTGTATTTAGTAGCATGTTACGGCATATACATGCTAAACAGAGGGGTTTAAAAATGGTTTATAACACACTAATGTAGTTGTTTAAGGACATGGTTTAGTGTGTGTTAATATACATAATTTGTCAGCAATAATAGCTTCTAGTATGAAGACATATTGTAAAATCATCAAATTAATTCTCAGATGGTGTGAGGAAGCAATTTCCCGTTGGGGATCGTTTAAGTTTGATTGGACTTATCCTCATCAAATTGATTTATGGTTGTGTATTCATAAGTTCAACTACATCTTACTTACTTCATATTAAAACAGAACATTTTTGTTAAAACTAAGCTAAAATTTGAAATAATCTCATGATTTTCTTTTTTTCCCAAACAAAATTATGATGATGACATGCAGAGATATTTAGCTTCCCCAATTGTTTTACTCACTTGTAATGTCCAGCCGCCACTTCAAACTGGCTGAGGAATATGTTAGCGTTGCCCAGGTTACAGTGGGCCCTCCTCTCGGCTGACTTATCCCCAAACTCTTTAGCGATGAGCAGCCGCTGCCAAACGGGACAAACAGTAGGGTGCACATTACTCTCATTAAGCTCAGGACATTGTGTGCTAATCATGGCACACACAGCCTGCACAATCACACAGTCAGAACAGGTCATCAAACTCAAAGTCATAGTCAGCTTGATTGTCAATTGCTACAATATGGGCCAGACATACGGAGTAATCGAAATTATGTTTCTCTCCGCCCACGGTGCAATAAGTACAAGAGGATGACATTATAAAAATATATATACTTAAACAATAAATAGAGTCTAAATAATGCAAAAGGTAAGGCAAAACCAAACAGTATAAAACAGTAGTTACTGTACATTTAGATGTGGAATATGAGGATATGAATATGAAGGGCCTTACAATGTGCAGACTGAGTACGAATACATAAATGTAAAAGCACTGATTTAATAAAAGGTATGCGAGTAAAAACGTATATATTTCTCCTTAACTAAATTATCACATCATAATGTCACTTAAGAAAAACAAGGCAGCAAGCCAGACACTGAAGGGGTCATCACCTACCTTTTCATGTGCTGCTACTGCACTTTCAAATTCACCCAGCAGGTAGTAAGTGTTGCCAAGGTTACCATAGGTGCGACCCTGGGCTGCCTGATCGCCCAAATCCTTCACCATGACCAGGTTAGCTCTTTTGTTTAAAGAAAAAAGAAGTTCAAGAAAAAGACATTTACACGTGTCATGGTACATCATATATTCACTTATTATGTGCTTAAGGGTGGAGTCAACTATTCTGGAGAATGCTTGTTGTCAAAATCACTTTGTCAAAATCAGTGAATATCTCCTCATGATCTGCTACCTGTCGGTACTGTGTGTGTGCTGAGAAAAACATCCAGTGTTGGTTTCAACACTTGGAATTGATTGTTCATATGTTGATGCTCAAAGAGTAAGTTGGCTGTTCACATGAAAAATGTAAATGAAACATATTTTAAAAGAACATAGAAATACCTCCATTATAAAATAAGAAGACTTGCTCTTTTATTTATTTATTTATTTTGCACTTGTTTTGTGAAGCATTTATGTCCTTTAATCCCATGAAGGATGGGCCAGAAGTTTGGTACGCAACTAACAAGGTTATTGTGGGGTCAACCCTGTCACTCTTCAGTTGAGATACTGGCATTTCAACAAATCAAGTCACTTCCTTCGGGCTTTTCAAAATAAATGCAAAAACAACAGAGATCAGTCAGTGTTTGGAAGCAATCCGTGATAGCAACTCACTCATAATACTGTGCAGCCTTCCTCAGGGCTATCCTGGCCTCGTCCGAGAAGTCTCCCGGCTCTGATCCGCTCCAGCAGATGCTCTTGCCCTTGGCGTGGTACACATTCCCGAAATTATACAGCGCTCGAGCCTGCCCGACCTACACACACACGGACAGCACATTTTCACCGAAGGAAACCAAAGTGACCAGCTGTACTGTAATTATATACTTAAAATATATTGACACCAGACCTGCTTGTTTGCATGCGGGTTTGGCAAACTAGTATAGACGCACTGCAGTTGATGGTGCATACCAAAACTGTACCGTGGTGGTTGCAGACCATGTAATGTGGTATGATTGAAAACAAATTTGGATCCATTTATTTACTGACTGGACTTGTTATTTACAGAACAGTGGAAAGGGATCAATAAAGGGTTTCACAAGTAACCTAGATAACTTTTCTGTTGTTGTTTAAGATAAGATAAGATATACTTTATTCATCCCAGCAGGGAAATTCAGATGCTACAGCAGCCAGCATACACAGAACACAACACAGCACATATAGGCCTATCCCCACCCAAACATGAGCATACATACATAGCCAAGATGAGAAAGTGGTATGGATAGTCTCTGTGCATAAGTAGCTGTTACTTGTATATAGCAGTACACAAATACTAGCTCTGCCAGTGCATATGATATGATAAAAAACAAAAATTATGCTAAAAGAAAGAGCAATCAAGTGTGCAATTATACATGTGCAAAAAATGCAAAATATGCAGCGCAGGCTAAAGTTTAAAAGTTCAAATGTCCTCTGTCCTTACTGAAAGGGGAGTCATTATAAAGTGCAATTGCAGTAGGTAAAAAAGTGTTTTTGTATCTAAGCTGTGACCCACCTTATCATAAATGGCTTTGGTGATGTCCAAATGTCTCTGGCAACAAACCACCGCTTCATCGTACCGTCCCAAAAGTTTTAACGTGTTCCCAAGGTTACCACTGGCTTTGGCCTCACCGAGCTCATCGCCAATTGTTCTGGGAATTAATAAAAGAGAAAAACACAGCCATTTGAATGTAATTGGACTGGAGTATTAGTGGATTACTGAAGTGTACTAGTACGAAAACACAAAAAGGCAATATAGTAAATTACAGCTGCAGGCAACAATAGGGCTGGAGGGTAGTCTAGCAATTTAATCATCGTGGGGGAAAACGGTTATTAAAAAAGTTTGTTCAAAACTAATTGTTCAGAGTTTAATCTTTAAAGTTTAAGCGCATAACTTTTTCATATGAATGAATGTCGGTTACATTCAAGCAATGGCCCAATGAGTTCACACAAAGTTGATTAAGCCTATCAGCTCCACAACACTCTCTGTATTCCATAGTATGGCGGCAGCGTTTACAAACTGTTGCCGCCCCCCGACACTGGCGCAGGAGCTCAAGTAGCGCCCACGAAATGTGTCAGTTGTTGATTCTACTGCTTAGAAAAAAACCTTGACGTACAGCATGAAGGAATAACATCCATGCACAATTGCCAAAGGCTTACCTCATGACATGTACATGTGTTGTAATAATTACTCAGAATTACTCATGGGGGCGCGGAAGTTACTCATCATAGCATATTTAATAATTGACCAGCATAAAAGTAATGTGCGCAGTAGCTAACTAAGGTCATGAATCCCACTAGGAGGAATGGTTTGATCCCTATGAAAAGGGGTTTAAAGGAGGATATGGTATAGAACGGTTGTGTGAGTGTTTACCTGGTAAGTGTGAGGTCGTGTCGATGGTACTCCAGGGCTTTGTTGTACTCTTGTAAGTGAAAGTAGGCGTTTCCCAGCTGGCTGTAGATGGCGCTAAGTATCTGGAGGTCTTCTGTTCCAACCTGGATGGCAGACTCAAAGAAAGACACACCGGCTCGGTAGTCTCCAGCCTTACACAGCCTCTCTCCCTCCAGGGCAAGGTCCAGACAAGATGACTCCATCCTAATAAAGGGAAGAGGAAGCAACGTGAGAGAGGTGAAGGAGCGCTATAGAGTCATGTAAAATATATTGTTTGGTCTGACAAACAGTCGTAAAGCCAAAGATGGACAGTTCATCATAAATATAAAAGACTTGAGAAGCTTGAGCAGCAGAATGTTTGGCATTTGTTCACTATTTTTACCAGAAAAATGATTAAATTGATAAATCTCACATAAGTAATCAACTAATTGTCGTTTGGAGATTAAAAATTGTTGTCCTTACAACAGCCTAAGGATTCTTTAAAATACTTCATTTAAAATAATGTAAAAAGACGAAAGGCAGTACATTTAACAGGCTGACAATTGTGAATGTTTTGCCATTTTTGCTTTATAAGTTACCTAAAAGATAAGACTGTGATCAAAACCTGTCAACATACATTCTGTCGATCGAATAAAATTAAGTGATTTCTAATTGTCAAAATATTTAAACAACCATATACCTATTCCCAAAATGACCCAGACATTGGTAATCAAAATGAAGTGTTGTGAATGTACCAGCATGTATAACACAGGGTTTCCGTTTGTGGCATTAAGCCTGCCAATCATCTTTAGACCGTTATATCACTTTAACAATTGATTACACAAGCTCAAGCCTCTGTGGTAGCGTCCACTTACAACAACATATACAGAGACAGCAGAGGAGCCCAGGCCATGTGAAGCCCTGCAACAAGAACTATAAAAAAAATCCAAAAATAGTACGGAGACATTTCCTGTCTGTCGTCGTGAGCCTTAAAAACTACCAAAATTACCCTGGAATGAAAATGTGTGCCTTTTACATTAACCCCAAAAACACAAGTTTAACTCAAGACATGTCTGTAGGAAGAAGAAGTGCCATTTATAACCTCCACACCCTTCCTACAAAATCAGGTCATCCCCCTTTCCATCTACTTGGAACTGCCAGTAATAATAGAAATATAAAAGAAAGAGGAGAAGTGAGTCCTTTGCGTAACATCATGAGAAGATTGTTAAAACAAATCCAGTCATGCGTGGGTACACAGGGGTTTCATCAACAGGACTGAATGCAAACTAAAGGACATCCACCATTTACTTTCTCTGTTTCAAGATAAATACAAAAGCTTTCTGTATATCTAATTCCAGTTGGCTGATCCGGAATCTGGACCAAAAAAAAACCTTAATTAACTCAGAAAAAAGGTTATGTTTTCAGACTGAATATTCCCCTTGCTCAAAAACACACAAATTAAAAATCCTGACTTGGCTTTTCAGTGGGGATCACATGAAAAAAACAAATGCTAGCAGCATTCAGGATTATTTGAATAATTACAGGTTTAAGACTTCAGGCATGTTTTTAGATCACCCATTAAAAACAAGTCCAAGTCTGGCATGCAGCTCTCACATGGTAGCGTAATAATCTCTTACGAGCTTAAAAACTCGCTCCCATTTCTTTAGAAAATTGATGGTTAGGGTTAAACTCTGCCACTCCCAGCAACTTAAGACTTACTATGATTCATTTGCTGCAGCAGTCACTTAATGTTATGTTATCTTTATCCTTTCTTCTCCCTGTCTTTAGGATTAAGTAATGTCCAAATGTGACTTCAAATAATATAAAAACAAAAGTTGTTGTTGATATTTTTGCAGACCCAACTAGCGGCTTAAGCTTCCTTGTCATCCTTCTTGGGTACTACTTACACAGACCTATTTGGCAAGGACAAAAGTGGCCTACTTAATCTCACGTGGACGTCCTCCCTTTCAAAATAAAATTGATGCAGACACTTTAAAATTGTTTATGTAGCTTTATGCAATTTGGACATGTTTGTCTTTGGTGCTTTACTACTGCATATTCCTTGCCAAAAGGTTTTCAATGGATTTGCATCAATCTAAAAATCATACATGAGAAATATTTCAAGTTAAAAACAGAAATAAATTATTTCCAGGTCTAGACAAAGACGCATTTTTCTAGTGCAACAAATTTGTCACCTCGTGTCATTGTGAATGGCATGGGAATGGCCCGTGCTCACATACCTGTTACTCTTCCTCATTCTGATGCACTCAAGACAGTCTGACACGACGGACATTTTAGGCTTCTGGATCAGTCTCTGGAGCAGACACAGCTCTTTCAGCACCGTAACACTCTCCTCTACCTTCAAGTCTTCCTTCACGTGCATACACATAACGCACGCCGCGGCAGAACGGTCCCCGTTTCATACAAAACATAAAAGACGACACGGCTCCTGTGGATGTGCTGCTGCCGTCTCTGGGAGCGAGATACTGACAAAAGGCTTTAATCCGCTCAGTGCTCTGGTCCAGCTTCAGGGTCAGTGGACAAAGACCTTTTGTTTAAGGCCGGGCTGATACAGATTAACACCAGGTTGTTACCAAGCAGAAATGAACCTATAGAGGGGGGTCGGGGGGGACGTCAGCTATACGTTGTGATGCCCAGCCAAGTGTTGCATTTCTCCACTACTTAGCCCCTGTAGCCCTGCATATCTAAAGCCACCTGATGGTGTGTGTCACTTCCAATTAGCCCAGACCTGAGAGGTAATTATAGGTACTTTTAAGTGGCTCTGCTCAACCTTAAGGCTATTTGCTTAACATCCTCTTAAAACAATAATTCAGGCATGGCATGCTTCCTGGATACGTAGGGATTTTTCTATTGACACCTAAAACATAAATTTATATTATGCATAATAATATTCATTTTAATGAGATGAATTATTGATCGTTTGAATCCCAAAGTTTTAAATTATTTCTGGGTGCAAGTCCAACGAGAGACTGCATAATAATGTTTTAGAAAATGAAAGCCATAAAGAAATCCACACCACATCACAATCCCTCCCTTATAAGGGTTTTATAGTAACTGGTCAAAATAGATATGTAGTTTAGTCAAAAGAAATAGAATGCGATCTTGAAAAGCGGAGAAGATGTTGCCTGGCCATTGGCTTGAGCACAACAAGACTTGAACAAGCAATGACATTGATACTGAAGCTGCCAACTCAATGATGACAAGTAATCTAAAGAAATATTTCAATATTGCTGCAATAGTGCACTATGTTGTGGTTGCTTGTGGGTGGGCACCAACACTTTAAAAACACAGCTAACATTTGCTATCTCCAAATCAAGATTTATTTTTTGCCGTATGTGGTTGGGACTAGACCAGCAACTATCTGGTTATCAGATGGTGTGAGTAAGCTGCAGGCTAGTGTGTTACCTGTAACTGAATTTAGTCGGAGGAAAATGTGCCCGTGGCTCACTGACTTGCCGAGGCTTGTATGCATCGCAATACCTAAAATTACAATGAAGTGATGCAATATACTCTACCCAGCAATGACAACAAAGCCTGCAGTCAGGTGTATATATTCTCACGATTGTTTCAGTTGGTCCAATGAAATATTTACAATGCGGTTTGCGAGGACCTCCTGTAGCCTGCTCCGCATCCTTCATCAGTCAGCCAATAAGGTGTCATGTTACTGACGCAGTCAAAACATAGAACTTGCTACTATCCCCACATTTATGTGAACACACATCTGTGAAATGTCCCTGATATAATTGATTACAGGCAAGTTTTACTAAATTAAAATTAAACACAACTTGAATATTTCATTGAATAGGTCTGATGTTCCCTTGAGAGTAAACCAAATATATCCATATTATGGCTGGAACTTACTTTTTTTTTCAGTGACTGACTACTCATAATTTTCACAACACAAATAGGAATGACAATTTCCTGAAGTCAAATTGTAAGACATATTTAAATTGATTATTTTTTACAACTTGCAGTCTAAAATCCAAGGTTTCAATTAACGTTCACAGGAGACCCAAGAAAACCCAGCAAAAGTTCACAATGAATTAGCCTGCAACCAAACAATGTTGCTTAAAATGTTATAAGACTATTCACCTATGTTCAAAATAGTTACCGTTTCATTTTTGTTAATTGTTCGTTGTTGAATGGATGCATCAAATTCCTATGACGCACATTTTAGAGCATTCAGGCCATCTGCTTTATGACAATATGTTCACATATTCTCCACATACTAAGCAACTAGAAAAAAAATTATCATTTTACCACACACACACAAACACAGCGTGCACTTAATCAACAGCCTACCTCTGACGGGCATGGACAAAATGCTCCCAGTCCCGTACACAGAGCAGGAAAACGCTGCCATACATGACAGTCAGAGAGTGAGCCACATGATGGATACCTGCCAACTGCCAAGCTGAAGGGAAAATGACTAGCAAGACGTTATTGACGAGGCATCTACACACTACCACACTGTGTGAAAGTCCTCTGGAGAAGGCTGAATAGTGCCATCATGCATGACTTCCATCGGACAACCCAAACAAGTCAGCCGTCATTCTATCTGCGACCCAACCTCTTATCTTGAAACTGGATCCGGAGAGCAGGCGTAAACATTCACTGCCATGTGTTCGCACCAGTAAAACACCTCATTTCATTCATGTATTAAACAAAAAGCACAGCAAATCAGGTCAGTTTGAGAGGCTGTACATAGGAAAATCACTTGAATTTTCCATGCACTACAGTTTAAATATGGTCATTGATGCTGATGTTGCTATTCATTTTGTAGAATCTTTCAGCCTAGTCAGTTTACAACTATGGTTCCAAGTTCCAGTGCTATAGTGGCAGCTTTAAAGTGAGTGGAACTTTCAGTTTTTGTTGATTCTGGCGCCCTCTTTGGACAAAAGTGGAAGTGGGTAAAAGAGAGAGAGCGCATAATGCATTGCGATAGGGTTATGTATTTATATGTGACTATGTCAGAGTAATGTGACAATGGAGAAGCAAGGTAAACTTTGATTTAGTACAGTTCGGGAAACAAAGGCTTTTCCGGTCTGCCTGCCACAGATCGTTTTGTTTGACTGGGCGGGAATTCTGACCTGAGCAAAGGCATTAATAAAAACGGGAAAAATTGGACTGTTTGATAACATTTCAAGTTCCCCTTAGTCTTTTTGACAATACTTATGAAGAAAAAAACACAACAATTTGTGGCCACTAAGTAGAATGTTAACTTGATAGGTGGCTTTAAAACTGGAACTATCAACTCAAATAACCAAAGACAGTAGCTTGTACCCATGATGCTTAACTGCAGCAATCAGATGATGTTCACCTCACCTGTGCCAAGAACCCCCCCCCCCCCCCCACACACACACACAGGCCTCAGCAGCCGGTGCCTCTGGACCAATGCAGGATTATTTCCTCCTATACTATTGATGCCAAATTCCCCCAACCATGTCAAAACACAAGCACACCTCCCATTTCAGTGTCTGCTGTGAGCTTTTTGTTCCCCATCTCCTGTGCACATACCACACTGGATTGAGCCGTACTGGACTTGTTTGCCTCCCGTTCTGCTTCAATTAATCTATTATACTACAACTTGGCGTGTTCTCAACCAAATAAATACAGCTGAGTGCTTGATGTTTGCGTTAATATCATCCTCTGTAAACTTCCAGAGAGTGAAAAGCAATTGGAAAATAAATATATTGACATATTTCTTTAACAGTCTTATAAGAGATACTTGAGCAAACATTTACATTTGAAGTTGAGTTTGCTCATTTTCGCTCCGTCTGACCACAAGATCAACAGGAACCACTTGAGATGTATGGCCATGTAAAAACAAACATGACAGAGAGCCCTTTCACTTTTAACGTATATAATAACTCCAAATGTTTGGAAAATGCATCCATGTTTACTTTAAAAAACTGCAACAGTAGACCACTGATTTACTGGTATGATATCTGTGTGGGCATTTTTTTTTAAATAAAGTGACAGCAATTAGTCGTCATTCATAATTTCCATAGGCCTTAACACTAGGGTGGAATATTGGCAAGGATTTCATGACTTCAATTTATTTCACATATCACGATATATTGCTCAAGTATCATTTTTTTAGCACTTCTGTACTAAATACAACCCTTTCATTAACATAGCAGTGACAGAAACATGATCAATGCATAGTGTATGAAAATACAAGTTTGTTTGCACCCAAAACAAAGAATTGGCATAGCGCTACTTAAGAATGAATAGGCCTACTTATGTTGAGAACAAAAAAGGAAAAACACTATAAATGTGATGTTGATGACGGGATGGGATGCGTTATCCATTTGCCCTGATTAACAGTTATTTAATTACACATGCTCATGATGAAAGAGGCCAAATGTGGCATCCTTAACCATTATCGTTTCAATATGAACCAACCCTGAACCAATTAAGTGATGCTCTCTCAAGAGATAACCATGTTTTCTTTTGAAGACTGCTCGTGAAAAACCCATCATTACAGGCTCAACCCTACCCCTGCGTAGGCGTACTGCGGGGTAAGAGGTCACAAGCAATTTGAAATGGTTCAAACTCAGCTGCAACACCATCCCTTTGGGCTAGCTAGGCTACTCTCTAATCACTACCTTTCTTAACTAGTTAGTAGTTACTGTCATCAAGGGGTACAGGGAGCATTAGGCTACAATTAAAAATGCACATAGACCTAATTATTGTTTTAATAATTCATTTAAATTAGCAGATTTAATACTTTTTCGTGTCCCAAAAGAGACAGATCCCCTTATGTTGCTTTTCTTTTAATACGAAAAAAAGGGGAAGCTAGCCTAAAAGTTTTCCTTTTTCTTTCAAGTCGTGTAGCCTAAATGATTTTTTGAGTATGGTCTCACGATGACACACAAGCCTTGTGATAGTGAGTGTTAAGGAAATGTACCAGAAAAGCCCTGTATTAGTCAGTTAAGGAACAACAAGCCATCACATGTTCAGCTGTCTGTCTGAGTGACTGAGCGGATGATGATGAAGCGGTGCGACATTTTTAATCAGATAGGCTAGTTAATATAGAAAACAAGAGTTAAATACCGTGTGTTAACTTTAAGAAAGCCTTTTCGGTGAGAAAAAAATAATAATTAGCCAGCTAGCGTTAACGTCAAAAGCAGCAGGAGCGCGACAACAAGGAATGACACCAAAAAAACTTTCCAGGAGCATATGTCACCTACCTCAAATTTAAGTCCGTGAAAGCGCCAAAAACATGGCTTCAGCTTGAGAGAAAGAGAGAGAAAAAAACTTGCACCGTCAAAAAAATGCTGAACTAAACTTTTCACTCAGTTGTTGACAAACTTAGCAGCTCTTCTCTCTTCCATCTGGGAGGAAGATGAGTCCGTGGTCTCTCTCACCAAGCAAAAGTTGAAGAAGCCACTCCTCGCGCTGAAAATCTGCCTCCAATTAGGATTCCTCGGTTGCTGCCTTCACGTGCCGTTGGAAATGTTGATATCTGGAGCCACTTGGCACCGTGTGTAGCATATATTAACACACACACACACACACACACACGCACACACACACACACACACGCACGCACACACACACACACACACACACACACACACACACACACACAAGCTACCAATAATAGATGAAAATCAAGTAGCCTACACCCAGGTAAAATAATACCATACAGAAGGATTATTATTGGTTCCACAGACAATAGCGTACGTTATATGAATGGGAATTCGAGGTCTTGGCATAGAGATGCTTAATAAACCAGACAATGGATGGATTTAGGTTGGAAGCAGATAGTTGGATTTATTTAAAAAAAATTATAAATAATATCCAACTAAGATAATAAGCTAAATCCTCTCTCCTGGAGAGTTTGTGCAATGTGAGGAGACTTCTCACATGTTGGGGGAATTGTCCAAAAACACTAACCTCCTAAAGAGTAAAAAAAAAAAAAAAAAAAAAGGTAAAAATGTTCAAGACCATTTCAACCAAATCAAACTATACTAGGTCATATATTACTTGGATCAATGCACACACATACTTAAAGATGTGAACTGGATGGCAAATATTACCTTATGCAGAAATATGGTCCTCGATGTTCTCGTAGGCTAACAGTGATCCCAATGTCTGTAGCCTAACTGGACCATTGGGGTTGAACGAGGAATAAGTTGTAACCATAGAGGTTGTAACATGACACTGTAATGCAATTGCATTTATTTGTTTTTATAACAATAGTGTTTGTAAATGTGATTTTTTTTTTTTTTGCCTAATCGCATAAAATGGCATTTAAATGTAACGTTTAGTGGGCGTAGGAAAGTTGAATTCCCCCTCGTCCTTTTGGAGTAATGTCCACAAACACATCACGTGATCACACTGCCTGACGTAGTTGTTACATTGAAGGTCTCTCACGCCCCCTAGCGCACGAGATGGTATGCTACTGTATTGTTATATGAACAGCGCCTTTATTAAACTGCCGCTGCACTTTTGTGTCAAACAAAAACTAGGCTAGCAGTGCTTGAAAGCAGCAAGACGTTCTTCAAAAATTCTAAGATTTCAAAATAAAAGCCTTATGTCCTATGTAAATATTAACTTTTGGCAAATAGTCTCATCTCCAAAAGCAACCAACAGAATAGAGTTCTAACATGTTTGACGAGGGATCTAGGCTATGTTGAGATGGAGTTCTTGATATTTGGTCAGCTTTATTGTGATACAATCAAAAGCTTATTTACAGCTACTAACTAGCCTACTTGAAATTAACTTGTGTTGATTGTATATATCAATTAATGTTTCTAAGATCAACTATACATTTTAAATCTCACCTTTTCTTGACTTTTCCTCTATATGTGCTTTTTCCACTATTGATTCAGCCATGTAAAGCAATATATATATATATATATATATATATATATATATATATATATATATATATATATATTTGTTTAAGCATACCTTTCCCAGGCATTTAAAGCTCTCTTGGTCTCCTCAATGTGACATGTAAATCACTAATAAGGTTACATGCATTTGATTGGGGATGCACACATGGATGTCAGGCCATCAGAACAGCAGTGTCTCAGCCTCTCCTGTCTTGCTTGGGGATGGTTATTTGAGCCCTTTCTCTCATCTTTCAGACCACCTGTCCTCTCTCTGTCAGAAATGTGTACTCTTCTGTCCCGAAAGGAATCCCCCGCTGTCCTTTAAATGAAGACAGACTGCTGTGTCTCGACCTGTGGGCTCTGCTCCATATTGGCTGTGTGTCATCCCCCTGATAGGAGCCTGTATATTAGTCATTGCTTTGGACTGCACATTGCTCTTATATGTTTGGTGAGTGGTTTTCATAGAGGGCAGCTTTGTAGCCAGCTGGGTTTGAAGAAAAAAAGAACGAAAAAAAAAAGCGTTGGTGTGTTTATTGAAGATCAGATTGAGTGACACTATGGGGATGACTTATTGCATCTCCACCTCTCCTCTCCTCTGTGCCCGTCTGCTGTGTCTAATAGCTCCAGTTTCTGTGTTGGCAAAGGCCCACTGGGTAGCATGCCAGCTTCTAAAGCCTTCCTGAGATGTTTGCTCTTGCCTTTCGCCTCAGTGCTATTGGCACAGTGTCTGGCCCTGTGGTGAAGAGTCTAATAAACCATGACTATTTCTTATGCTTCACTGGACTTCTTTGTATAACCGCCTCCAGCCAAGGGGTTATGTTCGCTTTACCATGTGTATGCTCCCTCACAATTGTGTTGCATCCCCATCACAGCCTTCTCTAAAACTCTCAGACAATGTTTTGTGTTATTTTGAAACAGTTCACTTTGTGTTTACCATAGGCGTTTACTCAGTTTGCTCGTACAGTGTGTAATATCAGAGTATTTGACAACATCTAGTGGTGAGATTTCAGATTGCAAAGCAGCCTTGCCAACCCCTCCCTTATGGAGAATTTACAGACGCTAGCCTACGGTGGCCTACAAGGACAAGAAGCTAGTTACTTAAGATGGAATCATCATCATTATGTCAGATATAAGCATTTCTATTAGTCAAAATAGTTACAGATTTTTTTTCTTTCTATCCACTAATCGTTTCGCCTCTTAAATATACAGCTAAGAAATAAAAATAGTGTTGCTTTGGATCACTAAAATAGATGCTGTGTGAATTTTTAGACTGTTAGCATAGGATGTAAGTTCTTCAAATAGTTGACAGCGGATTCAAATCAAGATTTATTAAAATCGTTCAAATATTTCAAGCCATTTCCAATATGGTTAAAGCCTTCACTGCTTTGGGAGCAGCATTATAGCAGTAGAGAGGTAATTTCAGGGCCAGTTAAGAAATATATAATTTATTTCACTATATAGCACAAATTATGGCTAGCCTCCGGTGAGCATGGGAGCCGAGCGGTTTATGGGCCCAACCCTTAAATCATAACATGAACAAATGAACTCTTCCGCAGCACAGGTTAAACCCATAGATAGTATATAAAAGGTTAAACCGTGGTGAATCGAGAAGGCCCAGGACAGGAGCGGAAGGGAGACGGCCCGCTGGGGAAATCAGCCAGGAATATGGGCTCGTGAGTGGGCGCGCTTTCCACCAGGGCCTGCCGTCTCCTGCGCTCTCGCCTCTGGTAGCGGAAGTTAACTGGCGGTCGCAGTGCCACGGGGCCTCCAATCTCCTCAGAGGAAGAATCAGAATGAGCGGTGCCCGGCGGTCGCTGCTGTGGCTGGGTTACTAGATCTTCGGCAGACTCACTGGACGATGAGCTGAAGGGGTTATGTACAACGGAGGGGTCATAAGGAACTGGGTTGACGGGCCTTGGGTAAAATGGTTCTGGTTTGACAACAGGGGGCAGTGTTGGGTCATATGGGGCGGGTTCAAATATGGGAGGTAGTGTGGGGTCAGACGGAACAGGCTGCGGATCGTATATTGTGTCTATTGTGTCGTCTATAAAAGGCGGGAACGTCGGTACTTCCGGTTCCACGGGGCGGTCGTGACCTTGAGGGCTCACAGGTCTGAGGAAGTCCACATTCTGCAGAAGAAGACACAAGATCAGACTAAATTCACCCTGCGTTACCTATCACATAGTTTTTACTACAACATACTGTAGGCTACTTAAAAATGCACTATGCAGTTTCAGGGAAGGGGTATTTCTTTTGAGCCTGCAGTTAGTTTACAAAACAATATTTTCTCTACATGTAATTCAAAGTTTTGAATAATTCTATCATCATAAATCAAAACACAATTATTTTATGGCACCCTGGAACCCATGTAAGACTAGAATATGTGTATAGACAAAATTGTGGGCCCTGCTGCTATACACAACAACAGTAACTTAAAAGGTAGCTTTCTAACTTAAGACAGTGTTCCACGGATCACATTTTCCTGTGAGGATAGTTTGTTTGATTAGTTATGAGAATATATATTAGAAAATGTTCACTTCTCTGACATACCCAAAGTAACATAGTGCACATTTAAGCATGCTGGTTTGCATACTACAAAATACAATTGGATTTAGGCCTATTTGAGACATCCAGGTGTTTAGGCATACTGCATTCGACATGCATGTATTAGGACATCCATAATATTTGTCTGGCATACTACATAGTATGGAAGTATGGGGATTGGAACGCAGGATGGTACTTTAACAAACTAACTCCTAACTCGTGCAATATTGCATTACACACCACGGCTCTAAAGAGGAGCGAGAAGACAACATATAATTCTAGCACACAACCGTACAATTTGAAATCGCACACATACGTTTAAACACAAACACCACAGGCAAGATATGACAGCAAGATGAGATAATTACACAGCCAGTGGCATTCATTCAGAAAGTTAAATGTTCTGTTTTAAAGTTTTAAAATCTGAAATAAAAGAGAGGATAAAACATTCATCAAATCTCAGTCAGGCGCTGGATCATTACTGCGGCCCCATGCTGTCAACTGATTGGCACCTCGTGTAATACTCTGCTGATGTGTCTGCACTTTGAGCACTTACTGATTTATTTAAAAAGAAATCTGGATGTTCTGTTGTGTACTTGTTCATATTTTGCTTTGCTTTCCTGTATCGTGTACCATGGATCACGGGTTATGACAGATTATAAATCGTTTTATGTTGTTGTCTCTAAGTGAAAGTAGGTCGAAATATCCCCATAAATCTAGTTTATTATTATTGTATGTCAAGAACGATTGTGAACTGTGGAAACATGTTGACAGCAAAAAGATCAAGTGGGATACTTAATTTATTTTATTGTATTGAATATAATTAGTTATTCTTACTTTTTAGGCTATTTTAAGAAATCTCAATTGCCTCTTAAATTTCACTAAGACGTATGTTTTGATAAATAACTATTTCTGATGGTTATGACTGTCTTGCATCATAACTCCAGAGCAAATTCCTTGTATGTGAAAACCTACATGGCAAAAAAAAACTGTTTCTGATTTTGATTCTAATGGTATGTCTTAAATGGCTACTGTACCTTTACTTTGTACATCTCACAGGACACCTGTACATCAGGGTCGATGTACAAGTCGCCGTGCACGGATCCTGCACAGAAACCTGCGGTCTGGGAGAGGGAGAGGAGGAGACATTTTGTTCATTTATTTTTCAGATAGCAAGGAGGGTTAAATAACATATTCAAAATAAAAAAAATAATTAAGGAGTTTAAGAAAGGATGAGAGGAACTGTCAAGCTTCTTTAATAAAAGAGTCAATTACTGCAGCCTTTTAGTGGTGTCATTATTATTGTTTTGTGTAACGCTTTCAGCTACTGATTCAAGGGTAGTAAACAAGATGCTGGCTGATAGATTTTAGAGTTTTTTGAACAACACTAATTTGCGTCATAACAGTGTCAAAGTGTCAGAGTAGAAATATATATATTTTTTAAAGGAGCACCCTCAGACAATTTTGTTGATTGAATACATTTTTCGAAACATTCCGATGTATCAAAATCAAAATCTTAATAATATGCAACACTTATTTCATCTTCGAGTCTTCAAGTGTTTCATCAGCAAATTGACTTGTCAACCATTGTGTCGAAATGTCTGTGTTGAGTAGCTTACCTCAGTGTCAGAGTCGACTGTCACTCTGTGGCAGGTGCCTGTTTCTGTCACTCCCTCTGGACACTCTTGGACTGTGTACTCCACAAAGCTGGCTTGCACTGGTCGAACCTGGAGTATATAAAAAAAGTATGGTAAGAAAGCGGCAAATAGTACAAATGAACACAAACATACAGGCAGATTAATATTGTTGTAGGAATGTAGTGGCTCGGTTTTAAAGCACACAAAGTGTTACCTATAAGATGGATTCCAAAAAAGCAATGTACAGAAGAGCTATAGGAGATGTTTTCCCCTGAGCAAACTATTCAATTTCTCATTTGCGCCACAAACAAAAGCCTGGGTCAGACAATGAGGTGTAATGTACCTTCAGAAATAATTTTTCAACCTTGCCAGACTATTATAATAGTATGGCTATTGTTCCACCATAACAATTCTCTCAACAACATGCACACAAAAGCTTAAAGTTGCACAGTGAAATGTGCTGTCTAAAATCTTCCCAGTAAACACACCATGTTATACAAAATGGTGTAATCAAAACAGCATATTGTAGCATTGTTTATCCATTCAAAGTGACTAACGGTCTTACCTGTGCTGCAGCTCTAGTGATCTTCTTCACACCTAGCCCTGCTCCCAGTGTGGACTGTCTCTTGTACGAGGCCAGAGTGACTTCAGCAGCATCCACAGCCTGAGGGCTTTCAACAGGCAGCAGGAGGGGGCAGGTGGGGCACGTCTGCTGGAGCTTCTCTGGAGGATCTACACACGGACCAGGTATAATAGAAATGGTTAGGGAAACATTTATGCTGACAGAATATTGTATGCAGAATGTGTTTAGAAGAAACTCTTGGGCATTCATAAAAGCAGTAATTAGCATTGTTATGTAAAAGTTCAATTAGAGGTAAAATGTATTTTTTTTTTTTTGAACATTTGATGATTTGATAAAGCCCCAATGCACTAATAGTACACACACAGGTGATCCTGCCTAATCGAAATCATCGTATGCAAGAGAATACTATTTTATAGTTGCTTAAAAACACAACATTTCTGAGTTTGAGCGGAGGTCAGAAGCCAAGATAACATCTGTGCAGCTGTTCAGGGCCTTAGTTATGTGAGATATTAATGCTAGATCTCAATTCGACATTAGGGTGAAAGACTAATCAGTCATTTAATTTTTTCATAGCCGACATTAATGGGAAATGCACAGGTGTTGCAAATGACATAACTAAGATTAAGTTCTAATTAAAAAAACAAAAGTGTATTAGGTTTGTGACAAATTGAAATGTCTACAGAGAGAGAAATGCTGTACTGAGAGAACTTTTCCTTTCTTTCTGATGAGCCGTGTTTACTGAGCGATTGTTATTACAAATATTACTCGCTGTGAAATTCAAACCAACACCAGCGTTTCCAAGATTGGCCAGGCGCTACATTAATTTCTTCAGATGCAAAACCATTCAATATGACACACAAAACAAAGTGTTACAATCCATATTTGTTTGGTACCATAATTCCCTGTGACATTATATTGTAGAATTTGTCTTGATATTTTCGAGGTCCAAAGGTTTATTGTCATTCTCTTCTTGTGCAGTAATGAATCAGTAAACAGGGGAATACAATTACATTCCTTCAACGCTTCAATATTTACAATTGTGAAACAGCAACAGGCACAAACAGCTTATTGAGAAAAAAACCTTGTACTCATCTGACATTCTTGAAATATAGCACAGAAGTATAGTGCATTTTTAACTGCCAAAGTCACACTGCTAATATGACAGTGAGTGAATGTCACCTGGGACGAGCGTGCAGTCGTAGCTGTACAGGTAGGAGTAGCCCTGTGGTGTGTGGAGGATGGTGGTGTTACAGTTCCCAGAGATTTGCTGGAAAAAAATAGAATAGAAAAAAACCCAAGTTATAACAATGAAATACAATTCCCTTCAACGATTTGGAAACAGGTGACACACCTTAAAAAATATAATATGAAATCATAATAAATAAATACAAATACCTTGGGACTAACGACAAAACACAAAACAAAAAAACATTGAATGGATTTGTGCTGGGCTCAGCCATGGGCTCAGCTAGTAGATTAAATGCTGTAAAGGAAATTATGAAATTCCACTGAGGACATTGATGGGTTAAACTAACCGCATGACAGAGGTGCCAAAGTGTCACCGCCCATTTTGAAATGTAGGGATTGCATTAGTGAGAGTCCTCATACACAGGACACAAGGCACAAACATGAACTTTTGTAAATGTAAATGTGTGTGTGTGTGTGTGTGTGTGTGTGTGTGTGTGTGTGTGTGTCCCCTACTGTTTCCATGAATGGCCTGACTTCACAGCGTTTCCATGGTTTCGGGCTGCCTATGTGACATTTGGTCTCCAGGACATCCAGGTCCAGGTAATAGACATTGCCTGCTGGGCCCTGAAATGCACAATGCACAAACACAAATGATATGAGAGAGGGAAACAAAAGCATTGTGGTAAACTTCCTGAAAAAAAATCCTAGCATGTGTCTGAGGGCACAAGTTTATAAGATTCCTTCTGTAAAACATCTTAATTTGTTCAAATACATCTTTAAGAACCCATTCAGGGAAGTGCTATGTGTAATTCCCTATATAGCAGTATATGGACAGTACTTATTTGAGCTGTGAACCACTAAAAGCAAATGTCAACCCCTTTGAGCAGGTTGTAACAGCGGTGTTTTTCAGGTCATGAAGTTGAGCTGAGCCTGTTAAAGCCTGATCTATCCCACAGTCGGGCTACAATAGCCTTCAGCAGCTGACAGCATGGCGTTCATAAAGCCTGTGTGCTGTACCGTTTGTCCCAGTGCTCCTGGACTGAAATGACCTGAACTTTATTACCAGTCACTGTCCTAAAGGCCCCCTTTTTTCACCAGGCGTGAGAGTGGACAGCTACTCATTTCGTAACATAAAAGTCTGCTGCTCTTGAAATCTTAATATATATTATTTAGCGACATGCACTCATGGCGGTCATTCACAGCCAAGTGCAAACAACAAATATTTATTGGTGTTTTTAGTCTTTAATGTCTGCCGGCTAATGTAATTGCTGCTAGTTGTCATGCCTTTGATGTAGTACAGTGGTTTCTCAAACTAGGGGTCTAGGGGGGCCACAATAAATCTTTGAGAAGTGGAGTTTAATTCCATTATCATTTCCCCCAGAATGGCAGTCAGCACATTGCGACAAAGTCAGAGGACAATTTCTGATTTAGAAGTTTGACAGTGCACATTAATTTACTAACAACAAACCACAAGTCTTCTTCGAAAAGGGGATCTCCCACTGACAAGAAGATTGGCCACGGCTGCTTACATCTATTAGCGTGTGACTGTGACGTTCATTTTTTTTCTCAATTCTTTCAAAGGGATGTTTTGATATTTCAGTGACAAAAGAAGGGTGAAATAACCTTTCCAAGCCACTTCCCTTGTTAAATAGGAACAAGTCACCCACTGACAGAGTATTACAATAACCACAGGCAGCTTTAACCTCCTACTGGGCATTTGTCTCTGTACTGACCTGAGCGTGCAGGTGAACGTTTGCGATGCGGTTGAGGGCAAACTTGTAGCCTTCGGAGCGATCCTCATTGATGTAGGTGAGGGCCAGACGAGACAGCTTCTCCACTGCTTTGTCGTTGCAGGGGATGGGGGCCAGTTCGATTGGCCCCAGTGTAAGACCCTCGCCGTACACAAACGCGGCGGGAATGGATAGCAGCAGCAGAAATGTCCAGCAGGATTTGTCCATGGTGGCAGACATACAGACAGGAGCCTTAAAAAGACCGAGCTGGTTTAAAAGTGAAGTTTGTTCTCCTGTGTTTGCCTTCAGTGACTTTTGGAATCAAAACAGGCAGCAGATGTTGGAATGTAGCCAAGGACAAAGTTTATTTGATGGTCCGGGGAGGGGGGAGGAGGGTGGGGGGCTGATATTTGTGAATGAATGTTCCAGTCTTTCGTTTAACCCTCTGGGGCAATATTTCCTGTAAGGCAAATACAGTGAAAAACAAACATTTCATTCATAAAATACATAGGTCTGCATGCATGCACAGATGGGATTTAAAGGTGCAGTCAGTGACTCTGGAGAAAGCTTGGTGTCAAAATCACTTTTTGTCAAAAACAGTGAATATCTCCTCGGGATCTGCTACCTGTCCATACTGGCATCAAACTATGTGTGCAATGAAAATGAATCCAGTGTTTTAATACACAGCCTAGGCTAAACTGGCATGTTGCTAGCTACGCTGGGCCCCTTTGATTGCATACTATTCGTTTACATACCTGTTTACAGAGCCTAGGCTGTCTATTAACACCAGATTCAAATTTAGTGCACACATAGTACGGACAGGTAGCAGGACGTGAGGAGATATTCACTGATTTTGACAACAAGTGATTTTGACAACAAGCATTCTCCAGAATTGCTGACTCCACCTTATTCTCAGCGCAAGTCCTGTTTAAAAGATGCACATAGTGTTATAAAGAGAACTAATTTAATGCAATAGTCCTCTCCTCATTCACATAACAGTAAAACTTTCAATCAAAGACTTACATGGATGATAGTGTCTGGCTGTAATTTGAGCATATCACCACCAGGGGGCACTGTGAGTTTGGTGTGCGGTACTGCAGGGCAATGTGGTAAAACTGTTGGTCCATCAGGCACAGTGGGCTGATGATTCACTGATATCCAGTTAATTAGTTTTTGCATTAGACTTGCTGTTTTGTTAGAACCTCGTAAATCTGATATTTGTGTGGTGTTTTACTGCAAAACCCATTGACCCTTAATCTGACTGAATGTAAATGAGCAATGGGATTTAACTCAGCTGTTCTCCAGGTCATTGTGTTATTTAAGAAAATTGATTCAGGTAATTTTCTTATTTCTTAATGGGTTGTACACTAAAAATGCTGTTTATTTATTTATTTCAACACAGTTTAGCTGAGCAGCACTGTGTGTGTGTGTGTGTGTGTGTGTGTGTGTGTGTGTGTGTGTGTGTGTGTTTGTGTGTGTGTGTGTGTGTGTGTGTGTGTGTGTGTGTGTGTGTGTGTGTGTGTGTGTGTGTGTGTGTGTGTGTGTGCGTGTGTGTGTGTGTGTGCGTTATGGGTGGGGTTCACACTTTTGGAGCATCCATTGTTCTCGACAGGATCAATTAAAGTCTGCATAGTTGGACAAAGGCAAGCACACACTACACGGACACACACACACACACACACACACACACACACACACACACACACACACACACACACACATACATTATTTTTTGCCAAGTGTGCAGTTCATTTGATTTATCTGAGTTTTTAATGCAGCTTTGTGAAATAATGTACATGAATGATTCAAAAATCTTGTTTGTGGACAATTAGGGGATATGAGAAAATTAAAATTTAATAAGCCAAGATAGCAACGTGGCTCCAGGGATGACAGTGTTGGTCAGTTCACCACTGTGTTCCAGACTGAAGTGTCTCAGTGATTACCAGATGGAATGTCAGGAATATATGCTCCTCTAGGACAGATTTTAATGACTTTGGCGATAACCTTATTTTATATATTGCGCCACCAGCAGATGAAAGTTTTCACTAATTCAGGCAAATATCTCAGCATCAACACAGTGAAATGGAACAACATTTTGTACATACATTCATGGTTCCAAGTCTAAGTATGTCAAAAAAAAACGTTCCCTCTAGCACACCTGTAGGGCATTTTCAAAGTAGTGGAATATAACTAAGTAGGACTATGTTTAGTAGCCTACATTCATACTGTAACCATGGGCATATTTGAGTTGCAATTTGCTCAAATATATTTGATGCTACATTTATTACACTGCCATTGTTTTATATACTAGTACTATAGTCAGTTCTCAATTTCAGTTAACCCAATAGGCCTACTTTGGATTATGATCAAATGCTTCCAAAACTAATGACATTCCATGCAGATTCAGCTGATCTTTCACATTTTAGCAAGCCAACACGCTCAACCAACTGTGTTAAGATTATACCTGTCAGCCATTTGCATGTCAGCATTTTCATTGGGACAATGTTAGCATGCTGATTTAGGAACCAGTAACCTCACAGAGCCACTAGCATGGCTGTAGTGTAGACCTTTCATGTTTTCACCCCTCCTACATGTTTTAGGTAGCCTAAAAAAATACAATATTTAAAATATTTAAACATCAAATTCAATTGAGGTGGGTTCCTTTTTGCAAAGCAACTGTCTGGAGATAACCATTTAACCAATTTCCAAAATTCACTGAAGCAGGTTCAACTCTCTTTACAGAGGCTGGAGGAGGGAGAGAGGGATGAAGACACAGAGAGAGAGAGTTAGAGAGAGAGAGAGGGAGGAAGACAGAGAGAGAGAGAGAGAGAGAGAGTCACTCAGCGGATCAAATTCAGCTAATATCAGAGGGAAAAAAATGAGCTGCCTCAATGTTGTGTGTGTGTCATTGTACATTTGTGTATGTGTATGTGTGTGTGTGTGTGTGAGTGTGTGTGTCATTTTTCATACATCAGAATGGGGGCTGGCTGCCTGGCGTTTGTTGTCTGTGTGTGTGTGTGTGTGTGTGTGTGTGTGTGTGTGTGTTTGTGTGTGTGTGTGTGTGTGTGTGTGTGTGTGTGTGTGTGTGTGTGTGTGTGTGTGTGCGTGTTTGTTTGTTTGTTTGTGTGCGTGCACATTTGACCGTGCAGAGGCATGATTGCGTGCGTGTGCGTGCGTCAGTGTTACCGGCAGCTCTGGTTGTGTAGCCAACAGAAAGGCAGCAGAAAGGGGGTCTGTGGGGGAGAGATAAGAAACAGAGAAAGCTGCTCCAAGGACTCGCTCTACAAGCACGACAGCCAGACCCAAGTTAGACAAACCTCCTTTGATGTGAGCACAGAGTAATCTCTCCCCTTCTGCTCGCTGTAGCTGAGAGATGATGCCACGCTGCAGTGATGCCCAGGCCCAGATAGGATAGCATGGGTTCTTGCTTTGCCATTGGGGCTCCCGCTGTTCACTTTGTACAGCAATGATGGAGCCCTGGGAAGAGAGGGGGAATATTAGTCTGATGTGGTGTATATAGCCTGAATACTGTTTTAGTGGAAAGCTTTACTGGGATATCGTCTTAATGCATTTTTTCAGGGCAGATCATTAGCAATGTTTTCAACAGAGAATTGTACTTCAGTGTGTAAAATGCTGTTCCGCAGACTCTTGCGCTGCGCCAAGAACATATTTCTGGGGGAAATACAGGCAGAAATCTCCTTCTGCGTTGTACGTAGCCTGCCAGTACGAAGAGGGAAAAAGGAATTAGTTTATTTACTGCAAGGGAAATGTTTTAGATAGAACTAAGGCATAAGCTGTTTCTCAAATCTCACTTTCTTAATACCTTCTACCTGGGATGTGTATCAGTCAGAGTATTTAGATGTGTGTATGTAATCTTTACTTTGTCAATCTCTCACACATTTGAGTGAATGACACACTGTCTCACTGACTGACTCACTGACTCACGCACGCACGCACGCGCACGCACGCGCACACACACACACACACACACACACACACACACACACACACACACACACACACACACTATCTTTGCGTCTATCTTCTCTCACTCTCGGCTGGCCGTGTCATTTAGTTTTTGTTTAATTTATATTTTTCCATAGGATGCTGATTTCTTTCTTATCTTATTGGTCACAGTCTGCACAGAGAAGGTATAGGACATTAAGATGGATAGAGAGGGAGAGCAGGAGGACGGATAATTCCCTAATTTAATTGGTTTCAAAACTTTTTCTCCCTAGCTCCCTAGAAGACCTAGCTTTCCTATACACTGTTGTGGCCAAAAGCATAGACATTGATGCTAAACCCATTACATTTGCCTGTAATTGGTCAAGCTATGAGCTCACGTTAGCGCAGCTTTCACGGTTGATTGGCATTCTCTGCATAGAGCGGTCACAAATCCCTGTCATTTCTTTCGGATAAAGTAGTTAAAGCTTTAGACTCTTAATTTCCCCGTAATGTATTCAGCTATACTCTACTCGCTGCAGCCACAGAAAGTAAATGAGAGCAGGACTGAAACAATAGTTTTAATATGAGAAGTTTCATGTTTGTATGAATACAGCTAGTTTCAGATTATTGTACTGAATTCAGGAAGAAGTGGTAAAACCTTTGGCATTGTAATGTAGATTTCACCTCTAACTAATACTTTTGTTGTTTTTAAATATTATTTATTGTATTTTAACATGTTTTGGTTATTCAACTCCTGAATGACTGGTGAATTGTACAGGAATGGACAGAGCACACTTACAGTAACTTTGTGCTGAAGCTAAGGTCCTTCAATTTGTGCAACAAGATGTTGCATATCTTCAGCCATTATGTTGTGGAAAGTGCAATTTAATTGTCTTTGCCGCCATCTGTTCGGGCAGCAGCATCAGAGAAACTGATGAAGAAGGCTGGCTCTGTGCTGGGGACTGCTTTGACTAGAATCGGTTGTGGAGAGAAGGATGGTAAAAAAGCTGCTAAAGATAATGGACATCACTACACAACCCTATAAAGTTTACTGGTCTGACAGCAAGGTGTATTTAGTGGGAGGCTCCGTCTATCTATCTATCTATCTATCTATCTATCTATCTATCTATCTATCTATCTATCTATCTATCTATCTATCTATCTATCTATCTATCTATCTATCTATCTATCTATCTATCTATCTATCTATCTATCTATCTATCTATCTATCTATCTATCTATCAGAAAAGAGTGAAGTTAATATTATTTCTTGTTCTATCACTTTGTTGGTCTCCACCAGCTCCTGAGGAAAAACATGGTAGGGTTAACATTAGGGAAAGATTGTTGTTAATAAAAAATACAATATGGCAGAGGAATGGTTAGGCACCTGAAAAAATGAAAAATGGTCAATTTAATTGCAGGAGACAGGAGGCACAATTATAGTCTCCTGCATGAAAGTCCAACCCACACACCCTTAAACTATTTTATGAGGTGCAAAATGATCCAATATGGATGTAAATTCTGTGGATCCTGGGCTGGTTTTATTGGCCAGATGTTAAGACTATTTTTAACCGTATCGGAGCGTGTTTGCTAGGAGCACAGAACCACTCATAAATGTGCTTTTAAAACAATACGAGTTAGCTTAAAGAGGCTAAAAAGCTCTGTCAAGCGGAGGTAACTAAGCAATATTAATGACCATTAAAATGAATGAATGATAAACGAATATTTTCTTGTCATTCCAAGAATTATTCTGTCATTCTTTGGGAACTTAGAGAAAGACACAGAAGCTCTAGCACTCCCATTACAGTAAATGCCGCTGTTAGCACGATGCATCAGTTTGAGTTGCAGAGAGAGAGAGAGAGAGAGAAAATACAGGAGAACATAGTTATTGTCGGGGTGTAAAATATAGAAAAGCCAGAGCTGGGATGATGACGCACAGTATGAGAGACTGGCTCAATCACTGACTGTGATTGAAGTGCCCTGTGTGCTACACCAAAGTCTGGCCCTCTCCATTGCATTGCCCCACTCATCATTTTTTTACCTCCTCGGCCAAAATCTTGGAGCTGGATAGAGGCCAGTCACCTGCTACCAACTACCCAGTCGGACACCAGTGCAAGTCATGCTGGCAAAAAAAACCTAATTATTTGGCAGTGATATATTGTGGCTGTTCTGGAAAATGTCTTGACCTCAATTTGCTGTTGTGTATTTCCCGCGTGTGCATGCATACAGTAGGCTACATGTGTATGGGAATCATGCACAAATGTGTTTGGGTGCACGTTTTGTATTTACACATGCTGTGTTTGAAAGCCTGTGTAAGTAGCTGTCTGATTCTATGTATCCATGTGCTCTTCTCTGTATGTGTGGATATAAGAGAGAGAGAGAGAGAGAGAGAGAGCGAGTGTGTGTGTGTGTGTGTGTGTGTGTGGGGGGGGGGGGGGATTGGGGGGGGGGGGCGTGGGTTTAGGGAGAAGTCACCAAGCCAATGGATGACCTTGTCTAACCAACTGGGTATCAAAACTCATGACAACTAAAACTTTTCCAGCCCGTAAGCCTATTTATACACCCATACAGGCCTCTTTGAAGTCTGCACTTAAAAGCACCACTAACTCACCCTGGAGGAAGAGGCTGGCACACAGAGGATGCTCTGGATGTCTCAGCCTCAGTATGTGTGTGATTGTGTGTGTGAATGTCTGGGTGTGTGAGAATGTGTGAAAATGTGTGTGTGTGTGTGTGTGTGGGCGAGCTCGCTATGTGTATTTAACTTCACGATGAATTTCCCCTTTTTGAACTTTTATATCTCTAGACTTTACACCTCTCGTCTCTTATATGTCCATCTGCTCAATCGTCTGAGGCGCAGTCTCTCACATGCTTTCACACAAATTCTTTTCCCAGGACATTTTTGCACCTAATTCTTTAAATATAATATTTTCTTCAGTTTAATTCTAAACCTGTACTATCATTTATTTTATTTTTTTTAATTTTATTTGCAATGATGTGATATACCTGTGTATCTTTTCTGTCAACCAGCCACTGATCTGCGCGCCCACACTGTATTTCTCAGACCGCATTATTTACCACCAACTTGGGACATCTTTGGCAGCTCGCCATTTCAATTATCCTCACTTTCCCTTTCTCTCTAGGGTAATCTTATAATCTGGCTGATCCGACTCAGTCTCAGCCCAGTCTTTCGAAAATCCCTTATCAATGACTTCCTCTCTATCATATACATGAAATATTGAATCAGTATCCTACTGCTTGTAGTCTATAGCAGTTATATTATGTGGTTTTTCATTAAAACAATTCCAAATTTGCTCACCTTTATCTCTGCAAGTAGTTTGAAGCACTTGATGTCTGAGAGGGATTTCCTTTGTAAAATAATCAGACCTACCGATCTGCAGTTTATTTGTGTTTTGTGAATGACCTATTGTACTAATCAACAGGTATAGCAGGTGCCAAAGATATACAGGGATGACGGAAAGCATGGATGGAAACAATGGAAGCTTCATATGAAAAAAATAAAGCACTCGTTCGCGTTCAACAAGTACACAATGCATTTTCATGAGAGAAACATTGCTTCCCTCTGAGTCAGCCGCATATTGGATCAGGTCTGATTATCTTTGAATCTTCACCCATAAGTGATGTCAAAGGGGCCTGACACACCCTGTAGTACACTCCTACATCACTGCAGAGAGGTAAGAAGTTAAACCATTTGAAGTTAGCAAAATAATAAAATGTTCATCTTGTGCTGACTTTTTTTTTTCTAAACAGAGGAAACGGATGAGTTACAGACCATATCCAGTTTTGAATATAGATAAAGAAGAACGCTGACTTCCTTCACTTGAGATTCTCCTTCGCTTCACTTCAGCTGCATTGATCCTGGTCTGAATGAAGACGGCTGGACAGGGTAAAAATAAGAATTCAGGACCCGGGCCGGCATCACTCCAACACAGTCTGTCACAGTTTGTCTGACTACCACTCTTTGCTTGGCTGCCTCTCTGACCGACTATCTGCCTGATTGCACCCTTTCTCCTTTTCTCTCTCTCTCTCTCTCCTTCCCTCTTAATGTCTCTCTCTCTCTCTCTCCCTCTCTCTCTCCTTCCCTCTTAATGTGTCCCTCTCTCTCTCTCTCTATCTCTCTCTCTCTCTCTCCCATCAGATCTGTGTTACTCAGAGCCGGGGAGAGAGATGAAGTGTGAAGTGTTCATGCAGAGAGAGCAAACCCCAGGAAATGCCAGCCAAAGAATGACTGAAACCAGGAAAGTGTGTCTGCGCATGTGTGCATGACTAATTATGTGTGTGTGTGTGTGAGAGTGTGTGTGTGTGTGTGCTTGTGTCTTACGTGTCACTCTCTTCTCTCTCCGGGCTTCTACCTGCCTGATTCGCTTCACTTGAGTGAATAAGACACCCTTTGCCTGACAGTGTTATAATGGGTGGCATGAACTATGGGCTATCAAAACCTAGTTGTTTTAGTGAAAGTGGGGGAAACTGCTATAAGCGTGCCACACTTACTTCCATTAAAATGGCTAAGCTCACACCCTCTCTCTTACACACACACACACACACACACACACACACACACACACACACACACACACACACACACACACACACACACACACATACCCTCCAAATATAGGGCACATTTACATTTAAGTTACATTTAACAGCAGCACACAGCATTTCAGAGCCGAACCATGGAATGCATTTTAAGTCGTGTGCTCACCTTCCATGAGCATTTGTCCCGAGTCAGGATGCACACGGGTGGCATGCCTTGGAACATGATGATGCAGTCATTTCATTTCAACACTTTAATCATGGATGTTTCAACACTTAAATGCCGTAGGAGAGGAAATGGAGAGAGGCGCCCCCTGTGAACGGTATTAAGCATTAATGGATAAGAAAAACACTTTATTCTCACACACACACACACACACACACACACACTCACACACACACACACACACACACACACACACACACACACACACACACACACACACACACACACACACACACACACACACACACACACACACACACACACACACACACACACACACACACACACACACACACTTCAGAGGCTCTTGAGAAGAACAGTTCTGCAGCTTTATCAACCCTGAAATGGAAAGTAGTTTGTGGTATTAAAAAAGGAACAGTACAGTACGTGACTGTGGCAAGTCTGTGTATAAGTCCTGTAGAAGAGAGAGAGAGAAAGGATGGTCCAGTGGGCAAACAGGGTCACTGCTGTAATCCTAATTAACCCTCCCCATGTGAGGATTCTGGTTCAGAGATGAGCCTCCCTTTGGTTGAACAGAGGAAGAAGCTGGCTGACTATGGGACATGAAAGAGGAAAAATAAAATAATCACAAGCAAGAAATGCACACTAGCCAACCAAAAGACAGATTTAATGTGCTTTCATTAATTTTAGTACATAAATTAGGCACCCCACGTCCCCCCAAAAAAATTCTACTCAAAGTAATGCTACTAGAAACTTGGTGTATCTGTTGATTCTAGTGTCACCTTTGGGTAAAAGTGTTAGTTTTTTTAAGACATCAGTGCCAAAACGAGTGCCGTTGGCGTGTGCATTTGTTTGGGAAATGAGTAAATACGTCATTGAAGAGAGACCGCAGTAGCTTTGCGATGAGGTAATGTATTTATATGTGAATGTGTAAGATTAATAATGGTACTATGACGATAGTGAAGCAGATACAACTTTGATTTAGTACCTTTCAGGAAACACACCGGCTGTTCCGGTCTGCCCGCCGTAAATTCTTCCCCTGGGAAAAATGACACCCGTGCAAATGCATTAATAATAACTATATAAAAATAGCATTATTATCACTGATGGTCTCGTTTGTGGTTCCAGGTCATTTATGAGCTATCATCAGAGGGGGAAAAAGACTGTTTAAATAATATGAAAACGTTTCTCTTAGGGGGTTTAAGTCAACTTTGATTCTGTAGGACAATTAATTGATAACATGCGCCTATTTTATGGCAATAAATTCGAATTATGCCATCTTTTTTTAGGAAGCTGTGTCTGAATTCATTACCTTAATTACTCATTCATTATTCCCTTTAAATGCATATTAGTTTACTCTAGTAGAGAGCAGTGAATTAAAAGTATACACCGCAGTTATTTCACACGCAGATTTTGAACTTGAATTCAGAGTGAAAATAATGCCCTATAGTTAGTAGAGTGTGATTTTGGACACAGACCATGTTCTTTTGGCTCTAAACACTATGAAACACACGAGTCTCAGCTGCCCAGGATCATGCCAATTAGAGGTGCAAATCAGTGGTAGTGAATTGTTGTTGAATTTGTGAACACAATGCGGCGTCACAGCTGCTGCAATAGTCAAAAAATGTATTGTGATTATAAAACTGAATTGATTTAAGATGCAGATTACGTGTTCAGTATTCTCAACAATCTAGCATTTTAGCTTCCATCCTCCTTCACCAGCCAAAGGTGACAGAAATGTAAGATTGTTGATTTTTGATATTACTTCCCAAAATGCACCTTGACAAGTAATTATTCACTCCTCTCCCTCTGCATTTTCATGTACAAAGGCTTGTACAAAGGCTTGTACCTCGACACATTATCAAAGAACCTGGTATTTTCTGAAGCATCTCTTCGTCTTGTTTATCGATGATTTGACTGCGAGTTTTGTGCCTGTCAGAGTTTTAACTGTGAGTCATATAAACAAAGGAATCTGAAATCTGCTAACAAAACAGAATGAAACTAGATATAAACCAAACAAATAATCTGTGGATTTCTTTCTTTCTTTTGTGCAAAGAAATGTGGAATGCAATGTTTGTTCCATATTTTAAAAAAGAATGCAAGGAATTTAATTTGACGGTATTAGAGGTCGGGCTTTGACCTCTTCTAGTGAAATATGACTTGAATTTCATCATACTTGTCCGTTAAGGCAACAACAAAGAAAAGCTCACATGCATACATTTCACCCCAGCTAATCTCTGTACTTCTAACAGGGATTCAAACCTCACAGACTGATATTTTTGTAACAACAGCAATTAAAAAAATAAAAATAATTTTAATTTATGTTTATTTAAACAGAAGTGTTCAATGGCTGCTGCAGGCTGGTCCATCATAGTTGCTCTACAGGTGAAGACACAAGAGCTGGTGTTTGATTTAAAGCATCCTAATGAGCTCTGGCCTTTATACCTCATGCATTCATAATTACTATGTGTGAATAATGCGAGTGAACTGAGTGGATACCCCCCACCGTGGGTCCCTTTGCTTTCACATCTGGACAGAGCTTTGAAGTGGCAGGTGTGCCATCTACCCGTACACACACACACACACACACACACACACACACACACACACACAGAGACACAATGCTCTGTTGGAGACATACATCTTTGTTGGGAAGTACAAATAACGTACACATTGTCGTTTTGGTGTTTGGGGACTGTTTTTGATTCAGCATAATCAGATTCACGTATCGTAGGTTACTGACGCTTTAATGAACAAAGGGAAACAGAAGCCACACCCACATGGGGTGCCAGAGGCATAAGTCACCCGGGATGAGCGCTGCCTTGACTTGAGTCCCTCTACTCGTGCATGAAAGACCTGATTTTACGTGATATCCCCTCCCGGTTGCGTGGCAAAACTGTATTTCACATTAAGAAGATGGTATTCACACACATATATGCACTTACACCCAAACCACACACACGCCACAGTGCCTTGAGGTAATGTGCAGGGGAGCCTATGCAGTTGTAAAGTATGTCATTGTCAAATCCCACACAGGCCTACACACATCAGCATGCAAGCGTTGTCTATTTTTAAAAGTTTGGCTAAAACTACATGGGCATTTTTTTCAAATAACCTCTTGAGTTATACATTTAGAGAGATATTGTTTGAGTGTTTTCCAGTTCTTTTTTAGCAGCACTAGACCAAAGCAATTTCATGTTATAGATGGCCCTGGTCCTTGACACACACGCAGAAACACAGAAACACTCAGACACAGCAATTTAGGTTTAAAAATAACCACAGTTTAATATGTCTTCTGCTCTCTCTCTCTGTGTGTGTGTGTGTGTGTGTGTGTGTGTGTGTGTGTGTGTGTGTGTGTGTGTGTGAGGGCAGGATGGGTCTGCAGCGACAGAGTAATTAGAGAGAAACAAGTCTTTGATCTTAATGAGGTTTCTCTACACTCGTCAGTGAGTGAGGGGATAAATGAATGTGAGTATGAGTGTGTGTGTGTGTGTGTTCATACTTTCTTAAAAAAAAATCAAAGTCCCCCGTAATAATGCCTTTTTTTAAATGAAAAGTAAACTCAAATTATCTGCCAAACAGCACGGGGGGGGGGGTGGGGGGGGGGGGTTTGGCCCTATCTACTTTTGACACTCTACTTTTCGGGGCCACAGGCTAACATGTTACTTCTTTGAAATACCGCATTCAGGTCATTCAGAATATATATATTTTTTTATATATTTTTGTACACAACTCCCATCAAAGGCTTCTTCACAGCTTCGTGGCTAATTGACTGAAAGATAATTTGAATGCTGAACAGTGGCAGCAGGAGTCCACTCCGTTTCGGCGGGCAGATTGATGCATCTGAACAACACCAACAAACATGGCCCCGCAATCACTCTGGAGGGGGTACTCCACTGAGAACATCATTAACGGACTCTGTGTGTTTTCCTGCTGAATCAAAGTAGCTTCCCTCCTTTCCCTTTGATAGAAGAGGCTGCTGTCAATCAGGGTGGGAAGTTATTGGCTTTGAATGAGAAATGTCCAATGATTACCAACAATGCATCTGATTTTTGGTATAGTGACTGAAAAACACTCAGTCACTCAGTCATTCAGTCATTCAGTCACACACACACACACACACACACACACACTTGCACAGACACACACACACACACACACTTGTACACACACACACACACACACACACACACACACACACACACACACACACACACACACACTTGCACAGACACACACACAAACACAAAACACCCAAAAATATAATCCAAACATAAGGTTTTTAAACGATCATTATAACAATTATAGAGCTTGACTGAACGACTGGTGGGAAGCCAGATGGATAAACAAAGCCATATCAAACAGAATACAATAGGAATTCAAAATACTATCAAACCGCATAAAATATGATTGTGTGGCGTAAGTGAAGAGAAACGCAATCAGTTGAAGTCCAGTATCGTTTATTCATGGAGCGGCTTTATGACGACACAGTCTCAAGAGAAAGATACTTTGTACACCTAACTGATCAATAATCGATCACAGAACATTATGGTTCAAGAACAGCAGGGGGGCTGAAACAGAGCACACGACAAAGAGTGGGAAGAGACATCCAAACACAACAGAATATATTGTTTGTCCTCAAGAATGAAATTGTCGAGTGCACTACATCATTGGTCTGTGCCTTTTGTAATATTGTTAGAATTCACACTAGAAAAATAAGTGTGTTTCATGATTCATAACAAGGCTGTGGTCAAGGTCCCTGCGGGGGTTTGGACCACTGTAAGTGTCAATCCAGCAAAGCAATGCAGCAAAGAAAGGAAAGAAGAAGACTGCTGAAGATGAGAAATGTGCTAGGAGGAAGATGTGTGTTGGACTTCAATGATTCACTTGTTTTGCACAAAGAGGTGAGCACTGTAACATCAAATGTTTGCTTACAAGAAACAAAAGATTGTTTAGACTTTGATGGATGATGGTCTGTGTCTTGTAAAACAAGACTAAGTCAAATCCTTAAACAGACAATGTTTAAATGCTGTTAACGTGTATGTGTAATAAGCTAGTGAAGAAGAAGATGTATGTACTTTCTTATTCAGTAGATGTCAAAATTAAAAAAAGATTAAAAAAATTAAAGTCTGGCTCCGCCCATTATGACGTGAAATACGATTGTTTTATTTTATGTTGTTTCTATGTCTGACTTCCTGTCTCTTTGGATCTGGTCTGTGCTGAATTGATGAGCCATGCAGCGGCATCCGGCTAACATAAAAGCCTTCTGTATGTGATTAATGTAACATTGCATTATGCACTATTCATATTTGGGCCGCGGAGCCTCCGCAACAGGGCCTCTGGCTGCTGCACTGAAGTAATTGTATTTCGCTTGACGCATCTACCAGAAGAAAAATAGAGGAAATACTAAAATGGGTTCTGTTGATAACTAAACTGCAGACTCCATGCCAAATCCATCCCAACTAATAAATGACATTTTTAATTAATCAGCTCAATTATACTCTTATGGAAGCCCTGAATGGCCATATATTTGCAATTTTTTTCTTATGCCATTATTTTGTGATAGGGAATTAGATGTCTGTTTTTCTCCAGAAAACAACATGTTTTTTTTTCTTATTACTTACAATATTAAATGCTGTTATCTCAATATCAAAGGTTAATTACTTTGTAACCTCGATACAACTAGATTATCAACCCAATACCACAAAAGGGCTTATGGTCATTATCTCCTGATCTTGAGAAAACAATGAATGTCTGCTGATGATAACTGAAACCTCTTTATACTTATAATGTAATTCAAGTTCTTGGCAAAACAGTCCATTGTTATTTTGAGATGAAGCGGTAAAAATACAAAAAATAATTGCAAGCATGGCAGGCTTGTGTAGAGAGAAAAAAGGGGAGAACATGGTAAGATTGCTTGCATAGCCTAGAGAGTAAAAATACTCACGCTCTCTCAAACTAATTTAAATGTATTCACGGTCATGTACACATAGAAACATGCATACACAGTTTGAAAGCAGCAAAGAGGTTGATAAGCCCTGTTTAGAAACCTTATAACGCATGTCTGAGATCTACAGTTTATGCGATGGAACTCATCCTGATCCTCCTCTGCATATAGTGAAGCAGTTGAAAGTCAAACGCAGACTTAACTTTACCCAAACTTGGACTTGGTAAACACATGAGAATACTCCGTGGGGAAGGCTGGAGATGTCACTGGGTAAATTAACAAATGTTAAACAACTTCATGAAGACTTGACCTTTTTCGGAGCGCAATCTGTTTTCTGTTTGTGGGACACAGACGATAGCTGTGTGTGTCCTAATCACACCGGCGCATTTGGTTGCCGGGCTGCCTCTGACAGCTTCAGACACTTTCTCATTACTGAGCTGGCATTTAGCATTTAGTCATTTTAACATTCAGTTCCACTCCCGTCTGCTGACTCAGAGCACAGTCTGTGTATCCTGGAAGTCAAAAACACACCCAAACACGCTTTGCAGACGGACATTTACAAGGTTTGAAAACACTTAATGGAATGCTTAGAGTTGACTATTAGACTGATTAGGAGTGATAAAGAGAAGTACACACTGATATAGAGACAGAGTTTAGAAAGTGATGGATGCTTTCCTGCTTGCATTGTTCAATTTTTTGTTACATTTTCTGAGTTAATTTATGACGCTGGTGGCCTGGGGCTCAGTGTTTAGTATTCATAAATATACACGCACGAACACACTCACACACACACACACACACACACACACACACACACACACACACACACGGTTCCTTTCATTAAAAAAAGACATTATATCCCTCCTCTAATATGCATTCACACTGCAAGCCACACGATCAACAAGTGATTGGAAAACTGCTCATTTTCCTCAGAGCTCATAGTAACCAAACTTGTGGGTGGATGATAAACAAACTTATCAAAGCCCAAACACTTTTCTGAATCAATGGGCTGTCAGCAACCAATCATATTCCCACTCTGCTTTGTACCCACACCGCCATCATTTAGTTTCAAGAACAATGATGGTTGGTAAAGAGACGACGCCCTATTTGCTAGACAGTTTTTTATCAAAACCCATGTTGATTGATTGATTGATTGATTAAACTTTATTTCAGACATATCAAAAAAAAAAGAAAAACTAAAAGCATGAAAACACAACACAAAGAATATGTTCAAATGATTTCACAAATAAAAATAAACAAAATAAACAAAAAATAAACATAACATTGAATTGATATGCCTGAAAAGGAGTAGGAAGAAGTATAAACTTATTTAATCCTACCCCTTTTCCACAGCTCAATAACTTTATAATAATTTTTTATATATATATATATTTTTTTATATTTATACAATCCATATATCCATATATACTCGACGCCATTGCAAATGAGGGACACCCCTGAATTGGTCTCCCGAGGATAAACAAAAGTCAAACGAAAAATGAAATGAAATATCCACTACATACATCCATACAAAAATACATCCACCATATGCATCAACACAATTCATACGTCCATATCTCCATATTTGTACAACTCACATATCCATATCCACACATACATATACTTTCCGTCTTAAATCTCTCCCTCATCCCTGTACCTGTTAAAAATCATTGCTTTGAATTTTTTTTTGAACTGAATCATGTTTGGACATTGCTTTAACTCCGTGCTCATACCATTCCACAGTTTCACACCACCAATTGAAATGCAATGACATTTTAAAGTCATGCGTGCAGCCAGTGTCTTAAAGTTTAACTGTTCCCTCAAATTATAACCACCCTCTCTGTCAAAAAAAAGTTTTTGAATGTTACCTGGTAGCAGTTTGTTTCTAGCTTTGAACATGATTTGTGCAACTTGATATTCAACCAGGTCATTGAACTTTATGATACGGGAATGTAAAAAGAGGAGGTTGGTGTGATCATAATATCCAGCTTTATTGATTATTCTTATGGCTCGTTTTTGAAGTGTGACTAGTGGTAGCAGTGAGCTTTTGTAAGTGGTCCCCCAGACCTCCACACAGTAAATTAAATAAGGTAAGATCATTGAGCAGTAAAGAATATGCAATGATTTGTGATCCAATATATGCTTTGCTTTACCCAGGACTGAGATGCTTCGTGACAGTTTAGATTTAACATGATTTATGTGAGGTTTCCAGCATAGCTTGTGGTCTATTGTCACACCCAAGAATTTATTTACATACACTCTTTCAATATTAACACCATCTATCTTGACATTTATATCACTATTTAAATTACAATTTCCAAACAACATGATTTTTGTTTTGCTTAAATTCAATGATAATTTATTATTGTCAAACCACCTTTTTAATTTGCTCATTTCAGAAGTAATTGACTCCAGAAGCTGCTGCAAGTCCTCTCCCGTAGAAAAAATATTTGTGTCATCTGCAAATAACACAAATTGTAAAATATTTGATGTTTTACATATGTCATTTATGTAGAGAATAAAAAGAATTGGCCCTAACACTGACCCCTGGGGGACCCCACAAGCAATGTCCAAACAAGCTGACACGTATTCACCCATCTTCACAAACTGTTGCCTGTTCTGTAGATAGCTCCTCAGCCAGTTTAATACAACCCCCCTGATACCATACCGTTCTAATTTATTAATTAATATATCATGATTTATGGTATCAAATGCTTTTTTGAGATCAATAAAAACACCAGCTGCATATTTCTTTTGGTCCAGGGAATTTGTAATCTTTTCAATTAGCTCAATGACTGCTAATGAAGTGGATCGGTTGGGTCTGAATCCGTATTGGCTGTCAGTTAGTAAATTGTGTTTATTGATGAATTTATTAAGTCTAGCAGCAAATACTTTTTCTAAGATTTTTGAGAATTGAGGAAGCAGTGAAATAGGCCTGTAGTTTGTGAAGTGGTGTTTGTCTCCAGTTTTGTACAGCGGTATGACTTTTGCAATTTTCATTTTTCTTGGGAATTCACCAGTTTTAAATGATAAATTACAGATGTGCGTTAATGGCTTCGAAATTCCGTGAATTACCTCTTTGACTATTCTCATATCAATGTCACTATAGTCAGTAGAAGTTTTATTTTTGCATTTATTGACAATCTCTATAATTTCACTCTCTTCCACTGCTGTTAGAAACATTGATTTTGGATTAATGTCTATGAAATCATTAATCCTGTCATCAGATCTCACAGGAACAGGTATTTTTTCAGCCAGTATTGGTCCAACATTTACAAAATATTGGTTGAAGCCATTTACTGCATCATCCATATTATCAATAGTCATATCATTTTCAATAAACTCATGCGGATAATTAACTTGTCTAGAACCATTTCCAATAACATTATTCAGTATCTTCCATAGACCTTTAATATTGTTTTTATTATTATCTATTAATTTTCTATAATATTCTTTCTTACTAATTCTCATAATGTTAGTTAGTTTATTTTTATATTTCTTATATTTATGTTCAGCATCTTTGGTTCTAAGCTTTATAAACTCTTTATATAGTGTATTTTTCTTTTTGCAGGCATTTTGTAATCCCTTAGTTATCCATGGACTATCTGAATATTTTAATTTAATTTTAATTTCTTTTATTGGACAATATTTATCATACAACAATTTAAATATCCCCAAGAATATTTCATAACCTTTATCAATATTTTCTTCTTTATATAATGGTTCCCAATTTTGATTTAATAATTCATTTTTTAAAGTGTTTATTGCCTCTTCTGTCCGTACTCTTCTGTACTTGAATGTACTCTCCCGTTTTTCCCTTTTTTCCCTCTTGTAGTTGTTGTTGTACACAAGAAATACTGGCAGATGGTCACTTATGTCATTGATCAACACCCCACTCTTGGTTTTACTCTCTAAAATATTTGTAAAGATATGGTCGATCAATGTCGAACATGTTGATGTTATCCGAGTTGGCTTGGTGATCAATGGGTACAACCCTCTACTGTATAGCAGCTCCAAATAGTCACTAGCTGGTACTTGTCTCTGCAGACTCAACAAATCAATGTTTATGTCCCCACACAAAATATACATTTTCTTTTCGTTAAGCTGACACAACACTTTTTCTAGATGTTCATTAAATGTTTCTATTTTTGACCCAGGTGTTCTGTAAATACATGTAACAACAGCATTCCTCTTATTTTCCATATCAATCTCCACTGTAACACATTCAAATAAATCAGTAATGGCTGTTGTCATACATTCTACAATTCTGCATTTCAAATCAGTGGTCACAAATAAGGCAACACCGCCTCCCCTCTTATCTCTTCTACTGCAATGATGCAGTTCATAACCTTCCATACAGAAATCTACACCTCGATCTTCATCAAGCCATGTTTCTGACAGCGCTATTACTGAAAATTTATGTTTAAAAGACCTTATGTATTCCTGGATCTTGGCAAAATTTGCATACAAGCTCCTGCAATTAAAATGTATGACTGAAAAATTGTTATCCAGGTTAACTGTGTCATTAAACTTTTCTTCTGTATAGTAATCACACATGGAATCAATTGAGTTGAAACAGTTGTTTTCTGGATCAATATTGCATTCAAAATCATATAACTTGTAGTCTGTGTATTCAGATCTTAACAGTATATGGCCCCCTGTAGGCACGGGCAAATCCGTCTCAGTCATCATTTTCTATTATCAGTTAGATAACATGTCCATGCCAATAAGGCTGCGGGTGCAGGCCATTCCCTCAAACCAGAATCTTTTCGGTATAACTGTTGCATCCACGGCACAAATAGGCACTCCTGCCCGCATCCATCCACACAGTCCCATAAAGAAACTATAAAATATAGGCCTACATCAAGCAGCAAGTGCAACCAGTTTGAGAACAAAATAAATAATTTAGTCCACAATAAGTCCAAAGTGAAAATAAAAAATAGGCTCAGCTGCAATCCTGAGAAAAAAAAGATCTGGGGGAAGTCCCCGCGGCAGAAAACGAAAGTAGGGCTACATAGGCCTATGAAAAAGCAACGGTAGCAGAGGCAGTGTGGTTTTAACAGTTTATAGAGCTTGAGCCTGTGTCTCCATGGAAGCATTATAGATCCAGATCGATTAACAGAAAATATAGGCCTACTATATACAGTCATAATGAAGGTGGAAAAGTGCTTCATACCTTGTTCCAATAGGCGCGCAGAACTCCATTCAAAACTTAAAAAACATAGAACTATGAGGATAGAGGCTTTTCGAACGCCCTTCAAAAGAAGTAGAAAATAGAATGAATATCCAGCCAAAAACGTGGCTAATCTTCTGGTCTTCACCTGGCACGGAATTCCTATATTACCCAAAAGCATATTTGGCATCATCTTCATTTGTAGCGGTCCAGGTCTTTCAGCTCCCTAATCATCAACACTTTCTCCGCTTCAGGCGAGGGGCCATTCAACCTTATCAACACCTTGCAATCTCTGGTCCAGGTTGCCTTTATTTTGTGTTCCTTCCATAGCTGCCGTGCTACTCTAGCAATCTCAGTCATGTTCATGCCCTTACTAGCTTATAATATGTTCCCACTAAAAAAAGAGCTCTGTGGCAGCCATTACGCCTCCGATGTTTGGTGGATTACTCCTAGATTACATTGAGTCAACCTTAAGAATGGTTAATATCAACCAAATATCCCCTACTAGTCGCTGCTGGTAGCCAGATAGCACCACACTTCCCCCTTAGGTGAAAGGGTCCATAATAATGTCAGTACAATGGGTAAACAACGGTCCCATTGGGTGCTAAGAACGTGCACTACTGAGATACATCCCTACACTACAGCAGTTTCTCCTCCAAGCGCCCTATCTGGGGATAAAAAACCTGCTCAGATTTAACTGGTCTCACTCACTAACTCTGATCCGTCTCCTCTGCTAGGAACTCACTCAGGAAAAAGCTATTCTCTTTTGCACTGTTGTTAGTAACCCCTGGCCTCACTCAATCGTTTACTAAAAGATCCTCAGCACTAAAGCTGTCCACTTGCCAGGTAATGGGACTTTTAAATGACTAGCCCATGCTACCTGTGCTGCACGCCCCATGCCGCTACACACAACAACACAGTATCCGGAGATTATCCCTTAGGTTTACAGTGAATCCTTATCACCATGTTGCAGTAGGGATTATTTTTGCTTGGTATTTTGGAAGGCAGCGGCAGGAGAGAAGACTGGGTGATGTAATGAAAGCACAACCCATCAAGTTAGAAAAAAGAAAAGAAAATTAGACTGGACAACTACTGGTACTCTAAATCATCGAATTATACTCTCCAGTACACGCAAGTTAGCTGCAATACAATTTGGCGGATTTATTTCTTTTGTAGACACAATACACAACGCTAAGAACTGTATGGCAGCACATCCACAGGCACACCAGGTACAACAGGTGACACACAGAGAGACGTCCTGGTAATTTCCACAACAGCAACAGTTTCATGGCAGCCAAACACACCCTAATTCAACTTGAACTGAAAAGCCTGCGTCAATTCAATATGCATGAAGTGCGCAGGAGAATTTGTGTGTTTATTAACTTCTGTGCACGCATCTGCATGTGTGTGTGTGTAAACCTGTGTGTGTGTGTGTTTGTGTGTGTGTGTGTGTGTGTGTGTGTGTGTGTGTGTTGCACAGAGGGATGCTTGACTCCCAGTAGATGTCATTATTTTCAGACTTGCAAGCTCTCATCTCAGCATGAGTGCAGAGGTATTTTTTATTATTCTGTCTGTTATTTTCTGTGTGTGTGTTTGTGTGTTTGCGTGTGTGTGTGTGTGTGTGTGTGTGTGTGTGTGTGTGTGTGCATGCAAACGTGAATGAGTGTGTGTGGTGCATGGAGTTAGGGTGGGAGTAATGAACGTCGTTTTTGTGTGCATTCCTGTGTGGGTGTGTGCTTCACACAGTGTTTGTCTAAAAGTCAAAAAGTTCCAGACACTTTCCCATGCTATCTGGTTAGCTGAAAAGTGCGGCGGGAAACAAAATCAAATTTTTCTCCTAAAGATGCAGCAACAAAGAAGCTGTGGCGCATCAAATGTCACAGTGTCGGGGGAGTCGGATCAAGTCACTGGCACAAATAGACAATCTTTTCATCTGGTTCTGGAGCAAGCTTTTGAATTAAGTCTGTGTGTGTGGTGACTGTGTGTCAGGTTGAGAAGGCGCAGGGGCTTATGTGTTGGAGAGTGGGACGGGATTCATCTCGAGACTAAAGATATGACACGATCAATTGCATCAGCAGTAAGGCTTAGAGAAGGCGTTCAAACAGATGCTTTAGTGAGCGTCTCAACTGGATAAAGGCAATATCAGCACCACGGACAGCACCCTGCCTATCACCACACCCTGACATCCAGGCTGCGTTCCAATTCCCATACTTCCATGCTATTTAGTATGGTAGAAAAAAAAAGATTTAGTATGTCCCAATTCTTGTGGTCAGATTTAGCATGCTTAGAAATACCCGGATGCCTACTACATCTGAATGAGATTTTTAGTTATTTGGGCATTGACGGAGCTTCATATGAAAACAACCAGGGATGCAATGGATATGAAAACAACAGGCGCAATTTTATGATGAAATACATAAGTACAAGTATGTCCCAATTGTACGTCTAGTGCATGCTAACTAGATTATTTTTACGGTCAGATATAGTATGTGGAAAAGAAAAAAGAAAAGAGTATGCAATTTGGAACGCAGGGTAAGTGTTGCAGTGTTGCAGTCAGCACCACGGACAGCACCCTGTTCACTGCACCACAACTTCAGTTCTCACCACGTGAGATTCATCTGATTTTTCACAAGCACATTTACATTATCTTTCCTGTGAAAACATCACATTCATTTATTTTCTTCAACTTCCCTTTCCGTCAGTCTGCCGTCAGCTGTGGCTACTATCGTAGTTTACCACCACCGGTATGACTGTGTGTGAATGAATGGAACCTGGAACCCTGTAAGCGCTTTGAGTCCTTAGGGAAAAAAGCGCTATATAAATCCTATCCATTATTATCATTTAATTAACCTCCAACCTCAACCCAGGGCCGGCAAAGAATCACTGCTCTGGTGGCTGAATTTATTTTAAAGATGTGACAAGTGGAGGTGACTCGGGGGCTGTCAGTTCTAATGCTTAAGATGTATAACCTGAGTAGAAAGGACCGTAACAATAGCACAGTGTGTCAAAACAGTCCATCTGTTATGTGTTAAGTGGAGATCGTCCAGCACTGCTGTGGAGTTTTAAAAATGCATTGAATTCAAGTGTGACTGAAATTCCTGGCTTTTTGTCCTGCTGAGGAAGCAATGTGTGGAGTTGTTTGTCTGAGTAGTTCTGTAGGAAAAAAAAACTGCCTTAAAGGTTGAAAGTGCTGCTACCGTAAAGCAAAGACACGTCCCATATTGGCACTGCAATGATAGTTCTAATTGTAATTTAATTTAAGACTTTATTTCTATCAAAATAGGGCTTTGAGTTACCTGATTATAAGGAGATTAAAGACTTTTCAAGACCTGCAAATATCCTTTATGAAGATTATAAATCATCTGTCATGGTAATCAGATTTTAACAACAGCAAATCACATTTTGGTGCAAACCTACCCTGGCAGATCGAATCCACCATATGTGTGCCCACTTTTAATTGAAAAAGCTTTACTATTTCAGCCCTAGTAACTTCATAGTTTGTGTAAAGAATCACCCCCGCTCCCTTCCACACACATTTATATGAACTTTCATTTCAGTAAAAGTCTAATCGAATTAACGAGTTTCCCTGTCCATTCACAGGCTTTTTCGGATGTTTAAGAGAAGGCCAGCACTGAGCAAGTTCTATTAAAGAACATATATGAGTAGAAGAGTTTTTTTATATACTGCTTCACATCAGCTTTTACAGTATGTAGGCGTGCAGTCAATGGAGTTTCACAAGCCTTTTCTCAATTACAATTATGAGCACATAACAGTAAAATCCTCTCTACAATCATAACCTCCAAACCAAACATTAATATTTAATAACACTTGTATAGCCAAACCTATTCCCTAATCCCCCCCACTCAAAAACACACCTTAACCCAAAACAAATGCTATACCCTCAGCTACCTGTTTCATCTGTTGATGTTAAGTTTTGCTATTTGTTTTTGTTTTCTGTAGCCTATCTTTTTCTATGTACTAGTTATTGTAATGTAAAGCCTGCCCTGTACTAAGAAAAAAAAAAAAAAAGGTTATTTGCCTTTCGTGTACATAAAAAAAACATACAAATGGCTAATGTCCTTTTGGCCTCTCCTTCACCCTCTCCTTGCTCTCCTCTCTATCGGTCTGTGTCCACCGTCTCCTCCTTTGTTGTGAAAACTCTGTCTAATTTGAGGCAGAATAACTCCCGGCAGCCGTTTGGAGAGATAGAAAGAGACAAAGGAGGAGATTGGGAGGTCACAAAGACATGAGACAAAATAATCTAGGAGAGAGAGAGAGAGAGAGAGAGAGAGAGAGAGAGAGAGAGAGAGAGAGAGAGAGAGAGAGCGAGTGAGAGAGAGAGAGAGACGGATAATGAGGACAGACAGAGCATATTTCATCGCCGGTATTTCACACTTCACATAATATTTCACTCTAACCATCAGATTCCTGGGTTTTGAGATTCTACGCAGGGCAAACACACACTGACAGACTATTTTTCATCGGCTGCATTCCCTTTTTTTCCCCTCCCCGTGCTCCTGCAACTGTAAACCTCTCCCTAAATGACAGCCATAAATCCTCCACAAATCCACAGACACGTATTCTCTGTCACATTTCTGGTGACGGCTGATTATTTCTGTCGCGGGGTTAATGTGTGTGTTCACAACTAGTAACGTAATCAAATCGATTGCAGCTGTCGTTTTGCTCGGAGGGCATGGGTTGACTTCGATATTAATCAAGAGCGAGAGGTCATTTAAGAAATCCAGAAAAGTTTCCTTCATGACCTGAAAAAACAACAAGTCTCTCTTGATTCCTAAAATACTGTAGGCTATTATGTATTAAAAAAAGTATATTGTAAATGATTAAGTGGGCCAAGTTTAGCCGTTGCTGGTGCTACCTGTCCATCCTTGTATCCTCTAATGGAAGATTTACCATAGGTGTTGTAGGATAAATGTATGGTCATGAAGAAATGTGTCTTATAAAAGTGTTTTGATGTATGCATTAACATGGTAGTTAACCATGAAGAGAGTCCTTCACACTTGGTATGCTTTATGTAGGGAGGACAATATAAGATATGGGGCCTTTAAGTTGTTCCAAACTCTGGTGATAGTAACAAATAATAATAGTCTGTGATTGAGGCACATCGGTTGCCTCATCTCTGATGACGTGATTCAAGATATGTGGGACACGAAAGCAAGCGTACGTACAGTAATGCTACTTTAACATTTTGGTGTCCAAGTGTACAAGCTGCACTATGATCTTCTCTGATGTGAAGTCAGATTTGTGTTGTAATAAAATGCATCTTCAAGGAAAGACAACTAAGGCAGTCCTAATCAAAGTGAGTTTGAGAGGTGATTGTGATTATGCTATGTCTCTGCATCGATAATAGCTAAACATCCTTAAACTTATTCAAATGTCACAGAGGCACAGTGCTCACAACCATAATACATATTAGGATTCACCAAACACTGTCACCTGAAGGAATTGGCAAGAAAAATACACATGCCGAAGTCACAAAAATATATCCAGGAAATCATACATAGCCAAGTGAGCCGATTAGCATGATGTGCTGCCTCTCTTGCATGACCTTTGACCTTTATTCTTCCTTCAGGGGCAACATATCCCCAGAGTCTTCATTATGCTTTGCTGGAAGAAGAGAATAAAGAATAACTGCCTATATTAAATGTGATATAGTGTGCTAAGGAGAGGTGAGTGGGCTTTCAAGACAGTATGCAAAACCTCACATGGCCTTAAAGCTATAATGCGTAACTTTTTCATATAAATGAATGTCGGTTACATCCATGCCATTGCCAAACGAGTGAACACAAAGTTGATCAAGCCTACCAGCTCCACAAAACTCTCTGTGTATTTCTCAGTACGGCTGTGTTTACAAACTGGTAGAATGGCTGAAAATCCGAAGAAGTGCCGACGAAATGTTTCAGTTGTTGATTCTACTGCTAAGAAAAAACCTGGACGTACGGCAGAAGGTATAAAACCTATGCACGATCACCGAAAGCTTACCTCATGCAGATGCAGCAGACGGTGTTGCCGCAATTCCTCAGAAATTCCTCAAGGGGGCAACATAAGTTACACAATATAGCTTTAATTCGTTTTTTTTTATTCATGAAAAAGGAAGCTACTCCCTTTAAAGATCAAGGTGGGACCAAGTCATCCGTCACTGCCACACTATTGGTGATACCCATGCGTGTAATTACTGTAAACAAATGACAGCATGGCAGAGATGATTATTAATGGGAGCCCCACAGCAGTGTGGCTGTCACTGCTAATGTTTCTCTAAATGAAGAGCATATTTCCCCCCAAAAACCAATCAACTTTAAATCTATTTTTATTGAACAGGAAGCAACACTTCTTCTCAATAAAGAAGATGTGTTGCCTATTCAGAGAAATATGTTGTCTTCCACTTTAGTGAAGAGGGGTAAACAGCCAGAAAGTGATTTTCCATCTGTCATCTATACTCCCGATACCATCTGCCTTTTGTGGAAGACTCTGAGGTATTGAAAACATTAAGACAATAGTGTGTCAAGTCAAACACCATAGAAGAACATTATGAAAATGAAATAACGAAATTGAGGTCATGACGCCAGCTTTTCCCAAAAACCTCTAGTTTCTATGTCCCCACCAATACAGGAATACACAGTTTTCAAGCACTTTTGTGTTGATGTTTGCGTGAGGACAGAAGGTCAAATCAGACAGAAATGGATACAGTTACCAAAATACCCATGCACATGTGGACATTACACATAATGCTCGGAAGACATTTGAGAGCTAGTTTCCTATTCCTAGTTCCTTGTTTAATTGAACAGGAAGCAACACTTCCTCTCAATAAAGAAGATGTTGTCTCTTTAGAGAAACATTTTGTCTTCTACTTTAGTGAAGAGAGGTAAACAGCTAGAAAGTGATTTTCCGTCTGTCATCTTACTCCCTCTACCATCTGCCTTCTGTGCAACACGTTGAGGCATTCATTGGTTTTGTTTGAGCTGAAAGAACATCTATCACTTCCTGCTTTGTGTCATAAAGCGATCCAGGAACACATCGCTAGTCAAATTTGACCCTGAGGCAAACAATAGGGAATCGTAGCGTTTCAAGAGACGCAGCCAATTCCCCCCCCCCCCCCCCCCCAAACATTTTTCTCATTCAATTAACGGTAAATAACCCAGGTAGCAAAGCCAGAATCACACCACATGCATCTGAATTTTGCCGCGCTCATCTGGCAACAGAGGCCCGAATGATAGCCAGCCCTTTCCCACATACGGTTGCCAGATCTGGCCAGGATGTAAGGGTGTAGGGGGGGGTAGAGTCAGGCTGAGAAAAAGCCCCAGTTAGCAGCGTTCAAGCTGGTGTCAACACCTGGAAGAAGACCAATGAACCTGGGATGAATCTGGCATGTGATTCATCTCCAATCTGGCAACTTAAGCGTGCAGGATTTAGCCTTCTGTTGGTTCATTTTTTTGGCTATGTTGATGTAGCTTTTTAAAGTTTATAAAAGAGCATTCCATTAGATTGCATATTTTCTGCTAAAAGATACATCTGTTCAGTTAATCACGTCCTGTGATCTCCTTTGAGAGATTAAAAAAAATCCAATTAATATTTCTTTGTTTCAAAACTGTTTGTTTTCCAACTTTGTAGATAGATATATTTTTTTCACACTTTAAAAAAAAATACCAATCAAGTAACAAACATTGACCAACAGCCAGACAGGAGCTAGCTACAAAACACAAGAGCCATTGACCTTAAACAACGACCCAAATTAGTTTTTCTGCTCTTATCTTATTTACAAAAACGTTGCACCTCGGCTTTTTGAACAAGCTACCCAAATTTGCAGCCACCAGCCGCCTTAAGGTCAGTTTGCAGGCCAGAAAACTAATTATCTGGTCAGCTCTTGTGCATTCAACAGCTTAGGAAAACTCACCTGCAAAATGTCATTCCGGTTCAGGTTATTTATATATTATTTATGTGGTGGGGACCTGCTAAGAAAACACTATCCATGGCTTTTAAACTCAATTTTGTGTAAATTTGTTTACCATGTCTCCTGGTTCCCCTGCTGTGACTCAGCCTGGCCTCTCAGCTGTCAATCAAGTACAGACACGTCACTCCAGGGTCTGGTTGGAAAATAAGCTTTTTGATTTAAAAAATAGATGAGTTATTGTGAGTTCATTGTGAATTAAATACAGCAATGTTATTATCTCAGTGCGTCTTGTTTTACAATTTTTTGGTTTTGTCTCAAATTTCATTTGGTGCATCACTGACTTTTGTTTTTAGTCATTAAACTATGCACACGCTTGCTTGCACATACAGACGAGTTGTCAAACTCCCGAAGCTTTTCAAAAATGATTTGTTTTGCGGCCTATTTTTGGGATACAATGAGACGGAAAGGTTCAATGATTTAGACGAGGAATGCATTCTGTATGAGGCGATGACTCATGTTTATAATAGGCAGGATGTCTACACTTCAGTTGTTCTAATTAATAATGTAACAGTCGATTAAAATGATCATATTGAGTTTTTAGTGTAATCCCTCTTTAAAGCTGATCTTTGGAAAGTCATAGTGACCTTTAGTTAGGATGACAGACATATCTTAGTCCCCCATCTTCGCAGTGTCAGCCATCTTTTCCTACACAGTCTTGCTCTATCTCTCTGTGTCGCCTGGGTAGAACTTTGATCCATGGAAGATACATTTTGAATTGTTTTTCATGCTGCTTTTCACTGAAGTGTAGCACCCTGCAGTGTGTCTCTGGTCGACCCCCTTTGGCCGGGGCTGGTTAGTATGGAAAGTCAGTGCCGGAGGTTAAATAAGGAGAAGACTTAGGCAGAATAAAAAGCAAAACCCAGACGTCTGCTCTGGCTGCTAACCATGTGAAATATTAACCAGGCTGGGGACTGTACGGGGGCTGCACAGCCTTGGCCTCGGCATATAACGTCAAAACACAGAGAGGCGACATGAATGAATACTTTGTTCTGAAGAGGAATAGGAGAAAGAAAGAAATGTGGCAGTAAAATGGATGTTTTTCCGACACTCCACAGGTTTTAGAATATGATATGAAATTCAGATAAATAATTGTATGTTGTTTGATTCAACGGATTTCGAAAGGCAGCTTAAGTTCGAAAATCAATGAGAGAATATCTGAGTGGGCATCTGTTTGTTTGATGATGCACGTGGCTGAAAGGAGTCACCCTGTACACGCAACCAAGTGTTAAGCAGGTAATTAATCAGTCATTTAAAAGAGATTATAATTCAAATGAACCTCCTGAGCCCCGCTGTGATGCCAGTCAGCGTGAGATCAGCACAAAACATGATGCAACAGTCCTGTAACTGGGGGAAAAAAACAATGTGCCCAATACACAGCTAAAGTATTAATCTCTTCTATTTCTAATCATTAAAATCTTAAATAGAATCTTGGTGGTATTATAGCCTAGTCTTATGTCAGGGCTTTAGTTTCTCACTGCTGATGAATTAGCCCAAAGGCTGCCTCCCCCCTCGAGATGTTATACGGAGATGTTCATATCAGCAATATTGTAAAGGCTTTTTCAATCGCTGCAAGCAGAGACCGGAATTCAGATTTGTGATACAACAAGATTACTTGATATTTGTTTGCGAGAGAGAGAGAGAGAGAGAGAGAGAGAGAGAGAGAGAGAGCGATGGAGATAAAAGGAGAGGCGGAGACGTGTGGATATTAAATGCAACAAAAAATTGCAAATTGGTTTTCATTCTGCCATATTTCAAGTTCAACTTTGCCACGAACGTGAGGGATTTTTCTTTTTCATCTTGACTTATTTTCGTTGTTGCAACAAACCACTTAAAGGGGACACATTGTGCTAATTTCCAGGTTCAAATTGGTATTTTTGGTGTCTAATAGAAGCGGTTGTCATGGTTAATTGTTCAAACAACCCATTCGTCTTCTCACACTGCCCATTTCTTAATCAAACAATTTTCAACCCTCTTTCTGGAACGCTCTGTTGAGTCCGTTGGCCAGATCTTCACTGCTTGCCTTTGTAAAGTTACATCTGGAGCCTCAGGTGGGGCTCCCAATGGGGGGGGGGGGGGCTATACTATGCTAATGAGCTGCAAAATCCTAAACTCATTTGAACAGTGTGTCAATTAAAACATTTTCTGACCTAAATTGCCCAAAAGAAACTGATGAGGTTGTCTTGTTTCAGCTGGTAGGGCAAATACAACAAGCTATACCCAAATGCACAAACACATTTAATATGGCGTGAAGGAGACCCAGCCGTCTACAGGGAGCAGCATGATCCTTGAGTATGTGAGTACGTATAGGCTTCTCCGGTCACCCGAGGAGACAGGGGCCAAAGGCAGCAGGCTGATTGCTATTCTAAATCGCTGCGTTGTGCAAGGAGGAAGACAGGGCCAGAGGCAGAGAGGAAATCCGTAGCACTGACAAAAGAGAAGGAAGTGTGTGTGTGTGTGTGTGTGTGTGTGTGTGAGGCAGGGGGGGAGAGAGACGGAGGCCACAATTACTGTAGAGATTAATTCTCTTACTCACACCATTTCTCTCAGTCTTCCCCTGTCATACGCAAACACCCAGACGAAGACGAACACGCACACGCGCACACACACACACACACACACACACACACACACACACACACAGTCACTATGTGCCACCCCGTCATTTTCAATGATGATTTCGAAAGAGATTAAAAGTAAACCAGATTTCTCCACAGGCCCCCGTTGCTATGGTGATACAAAATTGAGTCTCTCCCCCCTCTTTCTCTCCTTTGGTCAAATCATCAAATCAACATGAGGGTGTGTGGGTGTGTGTGTGTGTGTGTGTGTGTGTGTGTGTGTGTGAGTGTGTGTGTGTGTGTGTGTGTGCGTGCGTGCGTGTGTGAGACACTCCTGTAATCTTGGCTCGTTACGTTGCTTCCCCATTGTTGTAGTTGTTGCTTTTATTCGCTGACAATGAGGCGGCCTGAATGAATCAGACTGGTGAGATTTCATGTTTGGTGGACTTCCTTGCAGAACGGTTGTTTTTTTTTTACAATTGACAATGACAATGAATTTCTTTAAAAAACGTTAAGTGATGGATCAATAAATCCAGATTTTTTTTTTAATCTAAGTGTCGGGCTATTATAGTTACACAAATAAATGATGGAGTAATATTCTGGGAAAAAAATTAATTTGCAAGATTGAAGTTGTACATTTACAAGATAAAAACTAATGCGTTAAAAAAGTACTCAAGCATAAACACTACTGTCTGAGATCATACACACACGTGGCTTGCTGTGTATCATGCCTGCAGTGGATGACCTAATCAAATTCTATAGATGGCCCTGGGCTAAGTAACAGGAAGTGGTTAGCTTGGCTTAGCATTGACAGTAGAAGCAGGAGGAAACAGCTGCCCTGGCTCTGTCCAAAATGAAAATAAATAATAATACATCTACCTGCCAACATGCTTGAAGCCATAACATGCATTCATTGTTTTCTGCAGATGTGTGTGACTGAACTAGAATTATTGTCTCCTATGACACATTGAGAGAGATAGAAATATGACACAAAGGCAAAGACTTGAGGTTGATTAATTATATAGGCTAGAGTCTTGGTGAACATTGAACACAGTTCACTGGCATTTCAACTTTCAGCGCATTGTGTTGTTTGCTGTACTTGGACTCAATCGATATACAACTTTGGGTTAAAGCAGTTTTGCATGTTGTAGGTGCCAGTGCTTTTAAAATAAATATTACAAATTTAAAAAAAAAAGAAAAAAAAAAGATTAAGATTAAGACCGAGCTACTTCTCACAAACACTGAGGGGCGTCCTCACAAAGCAACACAAGGACAGATCAGATCCCAAACAGAAGAATCGCCGGCTAAATTTAAACTTCAGAGGCTTGAGAACGGAGAACAACAATGGGATGCAGGAAGCATTGTAGGAGGGAGAGGAAGGTAAAGGGGGGATGAGGTGGAAGGAAGGAAGAACTGGAGAGGACAGACAAACGAAGAGGAAGAGAGAGAAGAGTGTGAAAATACAGAAGGAGAGATAGCACATGGTAGTGTCAATTTGACAAGGATTTAAAGTTTAGGTTTTTATTCGGGCAAGAAAAAAAAACACTGGGGCTGCTCATAAATCTACCCGATTTCAAGGTTTTTGTTGTATAAAATATGTGATTCTAATGACAAGAATCTTAACTTACTGTATTTTTATATCACACATAAGGACATGTAAGGTTTAAGTGTTATATAAAAGCCTTATTTTAGTCAAATCTCTCAACAAAAAGAAGATATATTTTTAAGTAAAGCTGGCATGGCATTGACCCAAGTTATGTGTCCTACCCCTGAACCCACTCCAGGGATGAATGAGGGGGTGGAGGTGGGATATTAAGTTCAGATGAAGTTGAAAGAGTTTGAGCATCAAAGGTAGATTAAAGGTGCTCAGTGTACATCTGGTAAGAAAGTCAATCGAGTCAAAGTGCAAAACAACACCTGCTGAAGTCATTAATAGTCTAGTAGTGCAAGGGAAATTTCTTTTAGAATTTTTTTTTTTCCAGTTGTGCATGCTGAGTGTTACTTTTTCTGTATATTCCAATACCTCACTATCAAAAGGCACAAAACACACTGCAGATCTTTCAAAAAAATAATCCATCTCTTTTTATCTTTTAGAGGAACATTTTATCTTCAAATATGGTCCAAAGGTTAATTATGGACCCTTGTTTCTACATTGAAGAGAATACACTTAAAGCTCCCATATTATACACTTTTCGGTTCTATTATACACCATATTATATGGTCTTAGTGGTCCCTAATACGTTTTTCTTTAATTGTTTGCTGAAAAAAACTTTCAGATAATTTATTGTACTATGCTGATGTTCAGCTAATCTCACAATGGCCTATTTTTTAAAAAAGAGTTGCAGGTCCCCTCGTAAATATACAATCTTTGAGCTCCCCCCGCCCCCTGTCCGGAAGCGAAGCCAGATACGCCTCGCCCTCTGTCTGTCAGGGCCGTGGACCAATAAGAAATAGGGGTGTGGGCTGCACAGTGGAAGCTTCTGGCTTTACGGTTTGTGAGGTCAGAAAAGGGGATAATTCTGACTGGAGTGTTTTTGGGGGGAGGGGTGGGGGTTTCAGAAAAGGGGAGAGTGAGAAAAGGAGAGATTGTTATTTTTTTTGATATTTTGGCAGTCTCTAGGCACACCGTGGACGCATGGATATGTTGGAACACATTTAAAAAGTGCATTTAGCATAATATGGGACCTTTAAAGGTGGAGTCAGCGATTCTGGAGAATGCTTGTTGTCAAAATCACTTTGTCAAAATCAGTGAATATCTCCTCACGTTCCGCTACCTGTCCATACTGTGTGTATCCTGAAAAATAAAATCTGATGTTAATACATTGCAAAGGCTCTGTAAATTGGTAGCCAAACAAATGGTATGTTAACAAATGCACCGTAGCTAGCAACATGACCGTATGCTATTCTGAAGAAAAAAAAACTGTCATAAATGATCACTTAAAAGGATTACATTCAACAGCCCGAAATACCCAGACACTAAATATACCGTGAGTGCAGCCTGACCCTGCTGTGAATGGCTTGACTGCAGCTCTTACCATGCGGGCTATACCTTTACGATGAGGTCAGCATGTGATTTAAGGCACATGTCACTACCGAAGTTCACAGTTCAAGGCAGGAATGCCATAACATCAGTTATAATTATTGTTTTTTTAACGAAGGTGTTTACACCCTGCTGGGGTCCAGAGTCACTCGGACAAGAAATTTACAGCATTGTTGTTGGTGTCGTTGCTGGAATTTCCTGGACTGGTTTTAACACTACTATAGTTTCCTCGCCTTCTCCACAATTGGGTTCAAAAGGCAACCAGCATATAGCCTTGGTTTGAAAGTGGGGGGCAATAAAGCCTCTTTATATATCGTTTTCCAGGGTTAGAAAGCATTAAAGCTATAGTGCGTGACTTTTTTCATATAAATGAATGTTGGTTACATTCAAGCCATTGCATTTGGGGGGTGGCAGAAGTTACGCACTACTAGCTTGAAAGTAAATGGTCCAAGTGACAAACTAAACTTTATGGGGTTCCAAACTCCCAACACTGTGAGTCAGCTTGACATTAAACCTCGCTGCAGCACCCATTCTGTATTCATTACAAATCAGAGAGTGATTAACCGAGTGGAGTGCGTTAATTAAAGGTCAAAATCTTTGCTTCAAACACAGACGCTCTGCCATTAAAGGTCAATATTTTAAACATTGAAAGGCAGCAGCAGCAGAGCTGACAGCATCCGTGTGACTTTGATAAGTCAATTTCAAACTTAACTTAACTCTGCTCTGGTGTGGATTTGACTGAGGTGGTTTTGATTCCAGCCCTGCCTGTCACTAAAAGATAAACTAAGAAAAAAGACTTTGACTCCGTCTGGAGCTGAATCCAAATGTCCACACGGACTAACCCATCTCAAAAGGCTTTTTTTTCCGAAAGGTTCCTCGCGGTACTGATTCATTTACATAATATTACAGAGACATACTGACTTGTAAGTACTATAAATCACACTGCAAAAGGTCAGATTTTCTTTTATTTAATTGAATGAAAACTAATTTTGCAGATTGGAATAAAGACCTTAACCTTATGTATATTTTGTATTGTATATGTTTCATATATACACAAAATCAAACACCAATAAATATTATTGATCTTTCAGTCTTAATTTATCCGGTCCATTGCAGACTTGATAAGTTGTGGATTTGGCCAACGCCCGGCACTTCTTTGACCTTCCTATGAAAAAAAAAACTCCTTTAAACAGTGAACAGTTGGCGCAGCTCCCTTTTTACTGGAAGTTTACGACTCCGCAGAGAAGTCCGTATATTTGCATTTAGCCTTGGAGATTTAGCCTCCGAGCCAACACTGCATCAAGCTAAAAAACTAATTACTGCACAGTGCACATCCGCGTAGTAGCTACTGCTCAATCACACGCGCCAGCTCCGGCTTCTGAGGCCCAGAGAGGTGACATTCAACGTTTCCAGGGGCTCATGCGTTTGCCAAGTCCCACAATGCCTGAGCCTGGTGCCTGAGCCTGTGTCTGTGCCATGCAGATGGCGACTCCACAAGGTAGTGAGGGATCCTGCCTCGCTTTTCCACCTGCAAACAAAAAACCCACGGACTTGGCTCTTGTGGGCCTCCATGTTCCTATTGGAGCGGTCAGTGGTGTATTCATGAAAATCCAATGCCCGAAAAGTGGTCTTTCATTTAGACCCGTAACACTTGTGAACTCAAGCTCTAGTGAACGGAGCAAATAGTCTTAAATGTGGAGTCAAAATCTGTGAATATTTCCCCAAAATCTGCTACCTGTCTGTGCTGAAAAAAATCTGGTGTTAATACACAGCCTAGGCTCTGTACATGGTAAACAAAGGGGGGCCAGGTTTACAGAGCCTAGGCTGTGTATTAACACCAGATTATTTTTCAGCACACACACAGTATGGAAATGTAGCATACGGTGAGGATATTTTCACTGATATTGACAGAAAGTATATATTTTTTTATATTGGAGCAAAGGCAGTGAGGAAGTTATCCAAAAAACAACTAAAAGCATCTGGAAAGCTACAGCAAAGAGGCAACACAGATAATCAGTCAAGGACTAAGTGTGCACTGGGGAGTGTGTATGTAATGGGCAGACTTGCATGCCGGAGACTAATCAGGTGAGTGAAGGCAGCAAACATAGTAGGATGCAGCTGCTGGATGAGGAACATGTTCTAAAATGACAGGGAAAGTTAAGTTAGGCAGAAACAACGCATCGATCATAAAACCAAGACAAGTTCGGTTTAAGTGAAAATACATAAAACAAATGCTAACAACGTGTCATTCAGCAAAACAATTTTATTCAGAGGCAAGACAGCCAAAAAGTCCATTTATTTTCTACTAGAACGAACAAAGGAAACAAACCTTGTACTTACCAGTCGCTGATAGCAAATGGCTATACCTTAGCTTTGCTTTTGCTTTAGCTGGTAACTGTGTAACGTCGAAGGCTCAGAGCGAGAGAGGTCTTAGTTCAGATCTGTGCAAATCTCTCCGGCGCTCTGTCATATTTATTTTAGAAGCCCAGTAAATTGAGATAGCGGCCGCTGCTGACTGCCGCTCAATAATAGATGGACCTGTTCAAAACAAAAGAAAACTAAAAAAATATATATAAAGGAGCGCTCTTGATTTTTGTGTGGGAAATGTATATGTCTATGTATATGGGGAATATAAGAAAAAAATGGAACAATGTCGTTTCAACACTATGGAACTAAGTCTAGAGAGTAAAAAAACGATCAAACCAGTGGACCAGAGTTGGGGTAGAGAAGCTCAATTATTTATCTGGGTTTGATGGGGGAGGAGAGGAACGTCGGATCTGTGTTTGGGAGATTGTGTGAAGATGACTCACTGTATGTGACACACACACACACACACACACACACACACACACACACACACACACACACACACACACACACACACACACACACACACACACACACACACACACACACACACACACACACACACACACACACACACACACACACACACACACACACACACACACACACACACACACACACACACACACACACACACACACACACACACACACACACACACACACACACACAGCACCATCGTATCTCTTGAGTTTTCCATCTTTTCTCCGTCTCCTCTGTCCTAACCTCTTTCTGTCACTCATTCTCCACCGGTGATGAAGTCATGTGTACACGCCCCGTGCTGTGCTCCTCACTAACATGCCTGTCTAGGTTTTGGGTCTGCTACCAGTGAAAGCCATTAACCCTTAATGCGGAGGGGTTGGGGAGATACTGTATGTATGATCATCATCTATAACATATGAGCTTCATTTAACCCCTTCTGGCCCCTTTCACTAGATCTTTTGAAAGTGATGAGAGAGGGACACACGCAGCACCTTTAACTCAAAAAGATGGGATGTATTAATATACCGCCAGGAAAAATGAAGATAGGGAACTGGTGCACACCATAAGTGGATGGATATGGAATGGTATTGAGGGAATTTTTTATTATATAGCTTCAATACATTATAAATCATTGGCAGCTTTTTCTTCAAGACTAACCCCACCAAAAAGAAAAGACAAGAAATGGTCACTTTTTCCAAATGGTAAAAAGGACCACACTCAAACATGATATCTTCATTCAATACACCTCTATGTTATCCTGGCCAGCTGTTTGAGCCACATTCGAACACATACCCTCAGGTTTTTATGGGCAACGTTTAAATAAGTAAATTAATATTTTCCTTTTACCCCTACGAGAAACTAATGCAATTATTGGAACCATGGGAAGTGAGGCTATGATGGCAGACTTTTGGGAAAAATTGAGAAAATGATTGGAAGTAAATCTGATCGTTCTGTGACTAATTCCTCTCAAACATGGCAGAATATAAATTTGACAGAGACGTTGTTGGGGATTGTGTGATTGTTCCGCTGTAGAAGAGTTTGTATCTAGTAAGATTTCCTTCTCATTTCTGAGTTTCAAACTGCATCTTTCACAGACTTTGCATGCTTGCAATGTTAAGTGCGACCGATGAGTCAGCCGCAAACAAAGATTTTATGTCATTGCAAGGTCACAGTGGACGGTATGCAAACTAAGCGTGGGACAATGACGTATAAGATCTCAGTTTGCATCCCATGGCCGCTGACTTGAGTTAGACATTGATTTATTTCAGCCACAAGGGGGATTTTTTTTCTTTAACTTAAACTATCAATGTTCCCCTCAACTCAGCTCTGTATATTCTTTCCCAATGACAATAATCTCTAAAAACAGGTCATAGATTTATACTCTCATTTCTAGATTGCTAGCTCTGCACTCTGCAAATGTTATTCAAAGGGTGTAAATAGCTCATTTGTTCTGGACTATTTTCAGTAGTGGATTAAAACACATTTGGTGCTGCAGTAATATGTACAGCAGCTGCAGGACAGTGTTTGTTGGATATTCCCAGTCTTATCTATTTTTGTCTTAGGCATTTTGAGATGAGTATTTCAGTGAAATAAATGGAGAATGTGTGTATTACGTTTCACGGTAATGCAATTAAATGTTCAATCTCCATCACTTAGCTTCACTGCTGTATGTCAAATAACACTGCTAACCTGTATTCATGGCAGCCATTAGCAATTTGCAATAGTTTCTGTCCTGCTAATCCGTTTCATATGAATTGATGGGGCTCTCTCTGCTCTGGCTAATACTCTATAGCAGAGTCCACATGCTGTCAGGTGATGGCTTTCTTGTTTTAGGAAATCTAGCTTTAAAAGAGTCAGCAATTCTGGTGAATACTTGTTGTCAAAATCACTTTTTGCCAAAATCAGAGAATAACTCTTCACGATCTGCTACCTGTCGATACTGTTGTGTGGGTGTACTGAAACTAATCTGGTGTTAATACACAGCCTAGGCTCTGTAAACTGGTATGTAAACAAAGGGTATGTCAACAAAGGGGGCCCACCATAGCAAGCGAAATGCCCGTTGACAGAGCCTAGGTTGTGTTTTACCCCTGGACTTTTTTCAGCGCACCGACAGGTAGCGGATTGTGTGGTGATATTCACCGATTTTGACAAAGTGATTTTGACAACAAGCGTTCTCCAAAATTGCAGACTCCACCTTGTCGATTTTTAAAAAGACTTTTGTTAACATTTTGTTGGCCTAGCAGTGCGACACCGTATCATTCAAAGTCAGCTTCACACGGTGTTAACTTAACAAATCATCAACAAAGAGTTACAGTCTGAAAACACGAGTCAGTCACACACTTTTAAAAACTTGGCTCTCACTCCCATGAATGATTCATTTGGTCTGCTGGCATACAAGGAGAACTCATTATGGGTTTTTATTACCCTTTTTATTGCTTTTCAGAATGCAGTTGCCTTCTATAATCTAGTAGAGAATTTATTGTGCAGCGCATCAGGTGAGATTTAGGTTTAATGTTGCCTCCAGTAGTGAACATCAAGCAAAGAATACTGAGCGTTCCCATTATTATTATTAGTATTATTATTACTACTAGTATTAGCAATATGACCTACACAGTTAGTGGGCATGTCCTTAGAAGAACTTAAGTTTTATGTAATTGTTTTGTTGGCTATTTGTTACCAGTGTTTGGGGTCCCACACCCCACACTGCTGTATGTGTCGAAATACTAGTAATAATAATTGCAATATAACTATTTTTCAAGGTGAAAAAATATGAAAATTACTTTGTTGATAAACCAATTGAGAACACATTTTCATATTTCAAACGTTATATGAACTATACGCATAAACATGAAACATGCATATACCTCTTTAGATTTGTAAAACCTTCTTTACCGTCAAATAAATGTGTCGTGTGTTATCCCACATGCTCCCATTTGTGTATCAGAGAGGTCTGAACTACAGAGTTGATTTCTTATAAATGATTACAATCGTTTCACAGAAGTAATGCATCATAATGCAGCATGTCATCAGTAAGAAATCATGCTAATTCATTGAGTATAAAGGTGATTGAACACTGTCAAGTATACAAGGCGTGAGTGAGCTTCCGAGGTGCTGACCCTGCTTGTTAAATGATCCCCAGAGCTGATCAGGTTTGATTGATTTGTCGTCTTTATTGACCAACAGTGCATTGTAAATCGTAAGTTTAAACAGCTACAAACTCACACACACACGCACACACACACGCACAAATGTACAAACAGTTTACTGTACACTGAACAGCACACACACATTATATTACACACACATACACGCGCACACACAAAAAGAAGCACAGGCGTGTGCGTACTCACATTATATTACAGCATTATAATACAGTACAGTGGGGCGCTCCGACTATATGATCAGTAACACCTAGGACAGTATTGTAAGTAAACAGAGAAAGGCAGACTACAGCTGATTGCTGAGCTGTTTTTCTTTTTTCTTAAAGACAAAACCATATAAATATAAATTACATACAGAGTGAAAATAACAATCAGCAGTAGGATAAAGATAAAATAAATTAAAATTAAATCATTTAAAACATTGCCGGAGAGCGTTTAAAACCAGACGGTCTTAGTTTTTAGGTTAATGTGAATGTATATGACTGGACATGGCAATGAGAGAACAAGACATTACCGTTTGGCACAAATTCACACATACAAAAACACACCGCAGGGCTTTTTTCTTCTTGTGTGAAAAAGTAAAACATCATAAATAAGAGATGCTGAAGTTAAAATGGCTGTGAAAAAAGTACGGCTAAGAATAAAACCAGAGTGCCAGACAGTGAAAAAAAAACACAGACTGGAAGCAGGAGTGAGTTTGTGCAGAAAGGGTTGTGGGCATTAGCGGAAGAAAAGAGGACGGAAGGGTAGAGATGGGAGAGAGAGAGAGAAAGAAATCTCTCCATACCCAGCCTCATTTTTATTCAAATAAGAGATTCGAGCTTTGCCTCCATTGCACTGCCATTTTTCCACCATTGCCCTCTCTATTACCTATTCCCTTTCACATTTTTCCTCTCTTCACCTCGTCTCATCTCCGGCCTCACCCACAGTATATCCTTTACACCAGAGCAACAGCAGAGCAGAAGAGCAGGTGTGTCATAACTGCAATTAAATGATAAATCCACCCTAAAGCACTTGAATGAGATACTAGAGACACACCTCACATTTCTTGGGCCTATTTTGTTGTTTAGTGGCATATCTTTTTAACCTGTTTCGGAGATTAATACGCCAAACATAATGTGACATCATGTTGATACTGTATATTCCCAGAGCAGGTTACAGCGGAGTCTGAATAAGGGTTTTTTCGATCTAAAACAGGTAGCAGTAAATGTCAGGTTTTGATGTCAGCCTCTTCAGAATCAAAGAACGAGGGGTTTTGTATGTAGCTGCCAATTTTTTTCAAAGTGGCACGTTTCCACAAAACTCTAAAGTATCATGCAATACTATGATATCAGAATGACATCAAAATAAACAGCAAGTATAGGAAATTTGGTAACCAAATATAGAAAAGATATTCACAAGCATTCACCGCATTTAAAGGGGGAAATCCACCATAACTTTGACCCAAAAGCCATACTATATTCTGTTAATAAGTGTGAGGATTTAAATCATCACACTATTTAAAGACCTACTTCACCGGTTGGAATATGAAGGTGTATTGAACTCAGAGATCCTATTTAGTATAAATGTGCAAAAAAAAAATGAAATCGGATCATCTTAGCCTGAGAAAAGGCAGAAAGAGTGTTTTATGGTCTCACTGTCTAACCCTACAGTTTCCTTCTTGTGACATCACAGTATGGGTTAGGATTAACAGGACAGCTGGGCCAAGGGAAGACTAAGGGAAGACTGAGGGAAGAAAAACCTCATTCATTACATTATAATAGTTATTTTATAATGATAGAACGCTGGTTCCGTATGGGTGAAGTATTCCTTTAAAAGGTACCATATAGAGTGACATGATATTCCTTCCATTGGTTTCACAGTCCCACAGGTGGCGATAATGTGTCAATAAAGGCTAACGCACCAGCAAGAGGCAATGAAGAAGAAGACCGATCAACGTAAACAGGGATGTAAACAATTCAGGTTTCAATTGGGTTTGAAAAATGTTCTTTGTAAAGGTTGTATAGTGGAAGAAATACATTCAATATTCTTTGTTAGACCTCAGTGAGTAACACAATGAGTTGTAAACATAGCCTGCGTTACTAAGAAAAAGATTCCGCACCTTTAACCGCTTTGTACCAACAGGAATTGACAAACGTATTGATGTGCGTTAGCGAAGCTGCGACACTCAAATGCCACCGCTTATTAAACTTCACAAACAAACATCAAAGTGTATCTTTTCCCCTCAAGTATTAAAAGGCAATTTATTATTTTCTGGGATTTTCGCTAAGCTTTTTATTATCACCTCCCACAGTTTGTTTTTTGAAGCTGTCAGCAGCTCGGCTTTTTTTGTTTTGCAGTTATTTGTGGGAAAATAGGGTCTAATAGTATTTTTTTATATACTCAGTGGCTTATCTTGGAGTATAGCTATACATGTCACTTTTCCAGCGTAAACAGACTACTTCATCTGTATAAAAGAAAAACTGCTAATATTTAGTATATAATATGGAATTGGGGTAGCTAATGTCTCAATCTTTTTACAAGTCTGCAGAGGGTGAAGAAAGATTAATAAAACGGCATTTTTGTTTGGTTTAGTTGGATGATGAAACCCTGTTCATATGTGTAAAAATGTTTTTTTTTAAACCAAGGAAATAGTGCTTTCAAACAATTTTAAGGAAGGACTTCTATTGGAAGCTTGGCAATTTGTATGTTTCCCTTCATAGAAAAAGAATAACAAAAAGAAAAACCATTTCAAAAGCTTGATGTCAAGACTCCACTTTCAATTAAAAAAAAAAGGATTAAAAATGTTATTTCGCCATGAACTACAAGATATTCCCCGATCCACTCAGCCCTGACTCAGTCACAAAGTGTATTTGATCTGTTTTCTAGTCGTCTTTTCACACAGACAAACAGAAAGCTCTCTAAGGTTTCATTAAAATGTGTCTCTTAGTTAAGGGCTGGAATAAGGGTGGATTTAACTTTTAATAACACTTCAGAAAACTAAAAACAGTTTTTTTTCCCCATTAACTCATAAAGCGCTTTGCCTGTATTGATGATCTTGTATAGTGCATGTGATTTCTACCATTGAAAGATCTCATTGTATGCAGCAATGTGGACACATCTCACATCTGTTGCGTTCCTGAGCTGCATTCTCTCTGTGGTTTACATTTTGTGCTCAAAACCAAGACATTTCATAGTATTAATACAAGTCCATTAATGACTTCATTGTCTTTTCACCAAACACTGACACAGGAATTAGTGAATTTCCTTTTGAAAGCCTCACACATACTGTAACCTTGTTAAATAACATGGAGATAAAAGCAAAAGGACATAGGCCCTCACATCACACTCAGCTTAGGCTTTTACATGATGTATTAGGATGCCTGCCTGTGTTGATAGCTTTCAGTTCTGGTGTTTTCAATATGATTTTAAAAAACACTTATTGTCAGCCTTTTCCAGAGGCATCTATTTACAATGTTGTGTTATGCCTCTGAATCACTAACATGCTCCCAGTTGGATTCATTACTTGCTGATAAAGAATGTTTCAATAAGCCATCGTTGCCAGGCGACTAATGCAAAAATGCAGAGTTTCGGCGTGGAAGAGCTGAAATGTTTGGATGTTTTTTTGAATAGCCGTGGACCTCTCAATGTCACATTGTTAATAAATAAAAACACTCCCAGCAATGGAGAGAGCGCTGGTGCGAGACGGACACGAACACAGCATTCTGTAGGACGGCGTCACAGACAATGCAACAGTAAAACAAATCACTTCTGTTGGCTCGCTATGGATGACAACATAAAATCATGACAACCAATCAAATGCCACGGACCGGTAATCCTTTACATGTGGGTTTACACACATGGCTCTAGGTTTTGGGGCGAGCAGCCTGTTGTCTAAAAAGATGGTAATCTGCTCAATGCTTCGAAAAAAATAAAAATAAACTGTGCTTCTCCTACAATGTGCCCCAGAATGAAAATAGTCCTCCTTTGATATCACATTTTTTTTTTGTGGGGATTAGTGATTCAAACATCCCATTTGAATGCACTACTAAAACATGACCCTCCCAGCATTTTCGCACACTTATCTTTTCTTGTTTGATCTTTTCTTTCTGACATTTCTTATCAAATCGGTCTGTGTTGCTTTGGGTATGACCGTTGGGTGAGGATCGCTATCGTCAAAGGTTCCCATCCACACATGCGAACGCTGTCCTTTTTATATCAATTAATCTGTTCTGTCAATTTGTGAAATGCGACTGTCAAAACAGGCAGAGACAACAATGACATGTCCGGCAGCCAATGGATAAAAAAAAAATAAAAGATAATTTTTTTTTACCTCCTGCCTGCTGTAGAGTGGTGATTACAATCTGGACGGCAGCTTTGACAGAAATGTGATTTGTTTCATGCGTGCGTGGACGTAACATGAGCAATGGACTTTTTTTTCTGGTTTCTTCATGCGTTGTATGCATGCCTGACTGGCAGTCTGCTTTAGGGTGTGTAGCCAAATCGAAAGAACATTGGTTGATGATACCTTTTTTTCCTGTCTTTTGAGATTCTGTGCTGTGTGTGTGTGTGTGTCAACAGGCACGTCGCAACAGCTGGTATTGACTCGAGTCTCCTTAGCAGTTTCCTTTTTCTTCTAAACTTTCCAAAGTGCAGTTTCCTTGCCTTCTAGAATGACTAAATAACCTGTTACACCACCAAGGTTTAATAGTTTTAAATCTGATTTTGTTTACGTTTTCTGCTCTGTAATTTTTAAGCAGGGCCTGGCGTTGCTAGCTCTCTGCGCGGAAGAGTTTATCTTTTAATGGCTGTGTGGAAAAAGTACTTTGTCTGCAGTTCACAACACTTCAAAGTTTGATGAGTCAGGCAGAGGAAGATCGTCATAGTGAGCTCACAAAATACTGCAGTTTTTTTTTTTACAATTGTTTGTTCGCAAAAGTGAAAGCAAAATGAGCAAAGTAGGAAAACAAACATCCCGTATTGTAATATGTACACACTCTTCAATATGAAGATCAATTTCACATTTAAGTCCCATTCAACCGTTGACACTAGCCTGGGTTCAAATGGTTGACATTTTTTTACCAACACTGAAGTAGTCTCAACAAAACACACTGGAGAAAGCTATGAGTCCAAGGCTCTCCAGAGACAATTTCTTGATTTTTTTTTAAAGAGTCACTTTCCTCTTCACAGTAGTACGTTTTTGTGATTTATCCTGACATTTAAAAAAAACACGTTGTCCTTGAATCAAACATTCAAGCTAGTAAAAACTGGTGTTGATGGAAGTCAGAGGCATTCTTGCAGGAAGATTAGTTCGGGGTGAGAGTGAATGGAGGTTTGTGGTTGTCCCCATTTGTAGTCCAACAGAAAAATCCAGACACAAGTGTTCTTTACATGTCTGCTTTGTTATACCCTTGTCAATAACTCCACATTATATTCCCCTCCAACCAGGCATTGAGTTTAAATCCATTTGTGAAGCTAGATGATATGTCCATTGAAGGGGACAGGGAAGTATTGACCTGGGTATGACCACGGGTGATCTTTAAAAAAAACATGTAAAGTGGTTAAGATCGGAAGAGTAAAGATGACAGCCCACGCGTTGAGACTGTACACTTGTCAAATATTTTCCATACTGTATATCTCCCCCTGTGTATGTGTGTGTGTGTGTGTGTGTGTGTGTGTGTGTGTGTGTGTGTGTGTGTGTGTGTGTGTGTGTGTGTGTGTGTTTGGTTACACAGATTCAGTGGGAGACTGGTCGTTGCTGTGCGGCCTCATGGACTGAACACTGGTCAGGATTTTCTTCTGGTGTCCGGCTAGAAGCACACCGATCCTTTGGAGATCTCTGGACAAAGATGAGGAAACCATTACAAAAGTGCCACATTAACACAGCTAAGTACTATTAAAAATGTGCTATATGGTTGGTACCCTGGTACCAAATTAAAATGTTCTTAATTAAATCATAGTGGGGAATACAATCCTTTAAGTTTCACCCACAGGGCAACAAACAGCAGGGACTGACAACACAAAGCATACATACAGTATGTTACATCAAGTAAATGAGGCTGAGCCATCCTAAAATGTTCTCACAATGGCAGATGGTAAATGAAGAAAAATGCTGATTATGAAAAGTGCACTTCCAACATAGTCACTTTCTGCTGAGGAGTAAAATAAAAACTAAGAGATAAAGCTTTGCCAGGTATGTGAAATGGATACATGAACCCCAGAGTTTCTGGGAAGTATCAGCTTAGTTTAAAGACGCTCTTTTATTCATTTGACATTGGTTCAACATTTTAAAAAGCAATTACAGTTCATCACTAGATATATCAATGTTCCATAATGATTATAATATAATTTTACACCAGGATAAAAAGAGGGAAGGATGGTCCAATACAGTAAGTCTGTTCAGAGAGACAGACAGGCCTGCAAATGGACCAGCAAATTTGACAACCAGCCGCTACTGCCAGTTGTCCAGCTAACAAGACATCGACTTGGCAGGTGAGCAGCAGTGTGAGACGTCGGCATGGAGAGAAAGACAAACGAAAAGAGAGACAGAGAAAAAGAGAGAGAGAGAGAGAGAGAGAGACAGACAGACAAACAGAGACAGAGAGAGAGAGGGAGGGAGGGAGAGAGAGAGACACACAGAGAAACAGAGAGAGAGGGAGAGAGAGAGAGAGAGCGAGAGAGATAATGGCATTGGCAGTAACTTACTCAGCTGTGATCTGTGTGACGAGCGGCAGAGAGGTGAATCCCGAGCCCATGAAGGAGTCTCTATACTGGGTCATCTTCAGCGCAGACAGCCAGTCCTCCACGGAGCTCAGGCTGCTCAGGTCTGGAGCCCCACGGTCCAACAGGGGATGATGGGGAGGGCTGCAAACAGGGGGGAAAACAAAATAAAAATACAAGATTCAAAAGGGTTTATTTGTCACATGCAGAGAAATGCTGGTGTGGCAGACACTGCGCTCAAAAGAGAAAATGATATACAATAGAATAAAATAAAAATTAAATACCAGTTTTAACAAAATGTATATAGAAAGTATATATATATATACAGTATCTATATAAGAAGTTACTTCAAGTATTTACATATGCACATGTTGTTAAAATGAGGAATATTAACAATAGATACAATTAAAACTCTGTTGTATTGTGCCATATGGCCAGGTAAAATACTGTTTTACTAATACATAGCGATGAGTCAGTTGGGAGTGTGTTTGTGTATGTAAATGAGGCTGGTATCTCTCCTCACCCAGGGGGCATATTGTTGGTGCCGGTTTTGAGAGAGGCAGGGTTGCGTATCATCTTGTCCAGCATGCTGACGATGTCGGTGAACTTTGGCCGAGCATTGCGGTCCTTCTGCCAGCAGTCTAACATCAGCTGGTGCAGCACCACGGGGCAGTCCATAGGGGCCGGCAGCCGGAAGTCCTGCTCTATGGCATTTATCACCTGGGACACGGTGGGAGAGGGGAGGGAAATGGACACAAATACTTATAAATAATGATAAAAAGTCATTGATTTATTGTATGTTTTGGTCTAATTGATTGATAAAATAAATGTCTTTATATTGACAATTGGTCAAAACGAGAGATTTTAATCTTCTCTCAAAAAAGCTAATTGTTGCCTTTATTACTCACAACCTAAAGCTGTGATAGACAGATTGTCTGCTACCTGCCCAGAACCAACCTTTGTAAAAGGCATGGGACGATATGAAAGTTTCATGCCACAATTATCCTGGTTGATTACCATCCCAATAATCATAATATCACTAAAAAATACTCTTATCTCTTTACATTACATTTTGTTAAAAAATACATATTTTTATTGTATCACCGAGAGGACACATATCCTAATGAAAAAACATTCAAATAATCTCCAAAAATGACTTCTTTGTGAGGGATTCAATAGGCAATAATTTCACAACAATCAACAGAATGTGCTTACATAATTTTTTTTAACTATGATTCACGATAAAATCTTATATTCTCCTACTTCCTACTCCAGACAAAGTAAGCAACCAGCTAGAGCATTTATCAGCTATAGAGTTAAAGGAGTTGCCAGAGACCAATATAAGGCTTAAAATAGAGTACATTTTGGGACTTTCAAGTTGCCGGATACCCATCTCCATAGAAATGCTAATGTTGCTTAGTATCATGTATGTATAAATAGGCCGATGTTTGCTAACACATTCATAATAATAACTTAAAGATTACATTTGACAATGCAGCTTTTTTTCCAGCCCCCAGACGGCCAGAAAAATCCACCAGCACAGCTCTATATTAAAACATATTAAATTATGAAATGGCATCTCATAACTTCTAGTGTAACAGAATATGTGGAATAGGCTGGGTATAATTGTGAGAGGGAACTGATCAAATCATTGGAGGATTTGATAGCTGGAATAGCAGTTGTGATTTTGTTTCTGTGGGGAACTTTTACTGAAGTTTTAAACACTGGGTTCAAGTGTGCCGGAGTGTTTGCCTCCACCCACACCTCCATCCAGTCACCCACACTGTGTGAAGTGGAGGCACAGATACAGGGAGACGTTGATAGATTTTCCACTCAAAATGAATCCACAGCAATTTTGGGTATAAGGTACCAACTCTCAATGCTGGTATCTAAACACTTATGTATGACCCATGATTTTGTTCTGGTAGCTACTGTAAACCATTAATGGTGTCAAGTGTGCTTTTTATATAATAGAAGGGCTCTCAACTCACATATAGAGTGGAAACATGTATTTATAAGCCCCCCCCTGCCTAAATAATACAAGAATAATGATTTATTTTTCTCAAAATGTCTTGTTTTTGACATGTATTTGACAGCAAAGAAACATATACTAGGACACAGGATAATAGGTGTTTTTTTTTAAAGCATCCCACTTTCCCAGTAAGGGATAAACTGTAAATGACAGGGTGAAGAACATATTTTGACAGAAATGTGTTATTGTAATATGACATCAGTGACATGCACACAGCATGGGGCAGCTCTGTGATCAAGATATGAAAGGGATGAAAGAGGCAAAGAGATTCAACATTGAGTCGAGGGCTCTCTTGATGCTGTTTAGACACTTTCAATTTTGATCTTGATTTTTTGATTTGTGACTTCCTGTTGGTAAAAATGAGTTCAATGGGGGATAGTCGTACAATCTTGGCTAAGACAGGTGTACTTATTATTATTACTGTTTTGGGGGGTATTTTCAATGCTTTATTCATAGTGCAGAGAGACAGAGATGAAATGGGGCAGAGAGGGGAATGACATGCAGAGAACGACCACGGGCTGGATTCTAACCAGATGTGGTCTGCTGCTTCTGAGGACTGAGCGCCTATTTGGGGGGACGCTCTTACCACTACACCACGAGTAGCCAGCCCCCCCTCCCCCCCCCATCAAATGTATTCATGGAAGAATCTTCACTTATTCAGCTTCATTTAAAACCCCAGAAGAAAATTAAACTTGGACGAGTCAAGAGGATTCATTTCCCATTTTTTAAAAGTCTGATCGGTACATCCAGATATTCCTCGCTAAGCAGCAGTGTCTGATATCAATGACAGGGTAGTTTAACAAGAGGAGCTTCTGATTTCATTACACCAGCAGCACAGCTATTGCGAGTGATAAGGATCTGTGAGAGGTTTTTCTGTATTTTGCATTGCAGAGAGAGAGAGAGAGCTTGTGCTAAATACGCCAACATTCCTCTGGGTGAATAATGTAATTATCCCAAACATCACAGAACTCAAAACGCCTTTGACTGAAGGAGTAACTAGCTGCCTCGCTCCAAAAAAAGGAAAAAAAAAATCAAAGAAAGGAAATATCAAGTGCAGTCATCATTATCCTAAAACTATTCCACCCTCTTTGCCAGAGATGTGAGAATAATTTTTTTTTTCCCAAGGTCTAACTCGACATTTAACCGACTTGAATTATAATGGTTGTAATGCTATGGTGTATCAGGTCAAACCATAAGTGGCTTCGAACATGCTCTGTATTCCTAAAGACGTAGGATAGATAGATACTATCTTTCACACATCCAGCAGTTTACTATCATCTTCCTTAAAAGCACGGACACTTTATTCCATAGTGGCCTTATGAGTATTGTGTGGCTTTAATACTTGCACGTGTATTCAAAAATAAAATTACACTTTCTCTTCTAGGTGACAAACTTCGTGAAAGTTTCGGAGATGAAGGTAGACCAGCTTGGGTAACGTTTGAAGAATGTGTGCTAAACTAAGGTTTCAATCTTTTAATCTAAATCTCAGCATGAGAGCAAAGTGCTAAGCTGCTCCTATAAAGTAGAAAAGTATCTTTACTTCTTGAGAGCTGTAGCTTTACACCTTTACTTTTTTATATTGAAAAAAATCTCACCCCCATCAAAATATATTAACTTATTTAGGGTTTTACGTATATTTTTATTTTTTTATTTATTTTTATTAACCTTTATTTATACAGGTAAAATCTCATTGAGACCCAGGGTCTCATTTACAAGAGAGACCTGTATATGTTTGACTCATGTCATGTGTATCTCTATATGCGTATCTCTACATTCTGTGAATAATTTAAACTAGGTCCTGTGTTGTTGTGTTTTTATGACTTGCTGTTGCAATCTCTTGAGTTTTTTGGCGCTGCTGTTACTTCTCTGTTCACATTTTAACGACGGATTTTTGCCTTTTCCAAAAGCATAGTTGCCAAAAAGTACCTCAAAATAGTTTACACACAATACTTGTAAGCCTCTTCTGAAGATAAGCTGAGGAGAATGTGCTGCTTTCTGTAAATTCAGTGGCGGGGATTTGTGTCTGCTGGCTGGGTGAACTGTACTTGACCCCGACACACTTCTCAGGGCTTTGTGCTGCATGCATTCTCTCTAAGCACAGCTGTCAGTCAAAATATCAGCGTGTGTAGTGAAAACATCACAGCCCTTTTTTTTTAATGATTAATTCATGTCGAACACAGCACCTGTGGTGGCTCGGATGACAATTTCCAACGTTCCCTATCCTTTGAAATCTCGTGCCTGTGCCTGTGTGTGTGTGTGAGTGTGTGTGTGTGTCTTTATGCATATCGGCTCGCATGTGGTGAGATTTAGTGTGTAGTATGTGTGTGTGATTTTAGGTGTGTGAGGTTCATGCATAGTTAATGCCGCAGCAGACCCTCGTTAGCTGCCGCGGTAACACACACACACACACACACACACACACACACACACACACACACACACACACACACACACACACACACACACACACACACACACACACACACACACACACACACACACACACACACACACACACACACACACACACACACACACACTCCCCATCATTATACACTGCCTGAACCCTTATAAAAGTGTCTCTGTCATTAAATGGGCTCGCTGTCATTACCGCTGCATAGACTTGCTGCTATTTCTCTGGAGCAAGCCTTAGGGAATGATGGGTGAGGCTGCCAGGGAGGATTTGAGGAGACACAGCAGGGGGAAGGGAGAGTGTGAAATAAGGGGAAATAGATGCTTAAGGTGAAGTGGATGTCAGACAGGAGAAACAGGTCTGTGCTGAGAATAATGAGGGAAATATATCTTTTTTCAGTTGCAAATGTTGAAAATGTTTGTCTTTCTAAAATGTAGAAGGGGATAGTATGAGTGATTCACTCCTCATCAATGGGATAGCTAACCATATAGAGCCATTTTCACAAATAGGTTACGGCTATAGTGTGTAACTTTTTCATATAAAAGGAATTCTCTCAGTATGAATTTCTCAGTGTGGCAGCGTTTACAAACTGGAGTTGCTCCCCGACACTGGCACAGGAGCTCAGAAAAATCCCCAAAAGCGCCCAACATTTTTTTAGGTGTTGATTCTACTGCTAAGAAAAAACATGGACGTAAAGCAGAAGGTATAAAATCCATGTGCAATCACCACAGGCTTACTTCATGTAAATGTGCCCACAGTGTTAATTACTCAGAATTTCTCACGGGGCCTACAGAAGTTACGCACTATAGCTTTACGTTAGATTAAACATTGCCGAGAGTGTAGCTGTAGTCTGAAAAATATGGCTTGACTGCAAAAAAAACAACAAGATGAAACAGCTCTTAATATTTCCTCGAGGAGAAGTTAATAAGAATATTTTCCAGGCGATAAGCACAACTGAAGCCTGTCAGCGATGATTTGGAAGCTTTTCCGCCGCAACATAAATGTATCTTAAAAGTTGAAAAATCGTGACAAACCGGAGGCGTGTAAAATTCCCAGGCTCCTCTGTGTCAAAGCCATTCGATATATAGTTTCCGAAAGCAAGAATTGGGGTTTAGAGCCTCGGCGCTTTGATGTGGGGTTTAACTGCCAAAAGTAACTATAATCTGTGTATCACATTTCCTTCTCGGAATAGGAAACCTTGAAATAAAGAAAAAATGTCAGCAATCCGATCTCGTGGAACCTCCCTTTTCATGTACTGTACATGATCCCCTTTAGGTTTAAACAGTGCAATTGAATACTAAGCCTATGGAATGGATGAAAGAGAAGAGCTTTTTCTATACATTTGAACATGTGAATAGCAGAGACCTGGTGCATTATCTAACCGTTTGTAGCCTAAAAAGCATAAACAAATATAACCTCAGTCCATTTACTAACAGCATGGTGATACCAGAACAAAGAAGAAAAAAATACAAGGCATAGCGAAAATTCTGCAGCGAAATTGATCCGTGTCTGTGTGTAGGTAATTGGAATAAAGTTGTCAAGAAAATGAAATATTCCCTGTACGAAAACACCAGCTGGAAAGGAAAAATGCGATGTCTTTTTGGTCTGATGTTCCAGGGAACAAACACTTATGTGACACTCAAATTGATGTCCTCATTTTCCGTGTATTTTCCCAGACATGCAGGCACCCTGCTGCGAGAGACGGCGGAGGAAACAAACAAGCAAGGCCCAAACATATGCACACACACACACACACACACACACACGAAACAGTGTGCAACAAAATAAATGGCTAAACTTACACATACAGTCAAAAACATCAATAAAGACACAAGAGAACAAAAGAAAGACTTTATCTATCATACACACACACGGTGACTCACACACACACACACACACACACACACACACACACACACACACACACACACACACACACACACACACACACACACACACACACACACACACACACACACACACACACACACACACACACACACACACACACACACACACACACACACACACACACACGTGACTCACATCTTGGTTACTCATGTCCCAGTATGGCCTCTCTCCATATGCCATCACCTCCCATGTGACGATGCCATAGCTCCAGACATCTGAGGCAGACGTAAACTTTCTGTATGCGATGGCCTCCGGGGCCGTCCACCGCACTGGGATTTTACCGCCCTGAAAGAAACAAAGAGAAGACGGATGAAACATTGTTGGAAAGAGAGAGAAAAAAGGGGAAATGTATTTTTTTGCATTTTAGTGCCAGTCTCCTTGACACATAGTGCTAAACAAAAGCCATTGCCAGCCCACACCGTATAACTACCACCATACATCATACACATTAAGGTGAGGACTGACTGTTAAAGTAATGGTCATCACAATCATCACCAGGCACAATGATGAGAAGTGTGCAAATACAATTCTAACAGTAACATTACACTGAAAAAATTATATAAAATAGCGCCTAGGTTTTACCTAAATGTTGTAGCTCTTGGCTAGTGTAATAATAGGTATAACATACATCTATTCAACATACATAGATATGTTTATTCATTACGTATCACTACTAACGGACAACAGCCATTTCCCCACTGATGAAGAGCTTAAATTAGCAAAATTATTTTTGGTTGCATGCTTCCTTTGTATGTGTGTAGGTGTGTGTAGGCCTGTGTGTGTGTGTGTGTGTGTGTGTCCTCACCAGAGAGCTTGTGTAGGTGGGGTCAGAGGCGTCCTCCTCCAGATATCGTGATAAGCCAAAGTCGGACACCTTACACACCAAGTTACTGTTAACCAAGATGTTCCGCGCAGCCAGGTCCCGGTGAACATAACTCATCTCCGCAAGGTACCTGTAACATTAACAGGATTTATGGTGTGAATGTGTGTGGCATCCATCGCCAGCTACCTGGGCTACTATAAAAACGGTAGTGGGATTTAGTGTGTTCGTGTCTGTGTGTGTGTGTGTGTGTGTGTGTGTGTGTGTGTGTGTGTGTGTGTGTGTGTGTGTGTCTCTGTCAGGCTATGTGTGTATTATCCGTTGCCAGCTACTTTAGATAAAATAGGAATGGGCTTTAATGTTTGTGTTTTATTGCAGGTATGTGGCTAGCTACGATAACACACAGACAAGATCTAGAGAGTGTGCGTGTGTGTGTGTGTGTGTGTGTGTGTGTGTGTGTGTGTGAGAGCACAGTGTTTCAAACTGCCAGGCCAATAAAATGTGGTGCTCTTAACTTAAATAGAGTTTTTGTGTGTGTGTGTATGTTTGAGAAAGAAAGTTTTTGCAGGATGTTAAGGCAGCATATCTCATTGTTGCTGATTGAGTATAACACATGACCACACAGCGTTGGAAATCACACGATGAAATCTCAGCGTGGCAGAATTGCTATTGTTACATGAAAAATCTAATTTCACACAAGAGTCATTGAAAATGTTTCTTCTTCATCATTATGATAAGAATGAATTTCACGCTGCTCTGTGTGTGTGTGTGTGTGTGTGTGTGTGTGTGTGTGTGTGTGTGTGTGTGTGTGTGTGTGTGTGTGTGTGTGAGTGTGTGTGTGTGTGTGTGTGTGTGTACCTCATCCCAGACGCGATGCCTCTCAGCATACCAACCAGCTGGATCACCGGGAACTGCCCGTCATTTTGCTGCAAAAAAATTAAGCGTAACAGGATTGTTTTTCAATTTTTCCCGTTATCAGACTTTTTTCACTAAAGATATTGAGTCAAAATCTAGCAGTTGAAAAGATATTTCCGTATTTCACACAACATATCATGCCAGTGGCTTTTAAAAGGGAATAAGTAGCTTTTCAAAAACCAGATGACGGTTACATGGTACAAACTGTGGCTGTGTTCTTGGATTAAGACAGTGTGTGGAAAGACGAAGCACAGTCTGATCATTGCTGCTGCTGTGGAAAGGTGAATCAATCAATATTATGTCCCTTGGTCATGGGATCATTAAACCGCCTTCCCTTCTCACATTACCCATGTCAGAATTAGAGGGTTTTCCTCTGACAATTTGTATAACTTTCCTACATCTTAATTCCAGTTCTACAATTCTTTGGGTCCAGACCAAAAAGACACAGGCAGAGTTAATGCAGTCAGATGGTGACTTTGATGGTAGCCTTTTGCCTAATTTTCCAAATTTTTCCTTTTAGAAGTGGTGAAATAAACCTTTTTCTTCTGTTTCTATGCTGAACTGCTTAGCAACTTTTCCAACCTTAGTGGACACATTTTATAGAGGTAATTTCATGTTAACACAGTCAACAGGTGTTAAATAATGGTTAACAGACCTTTAGATTCACATGACAGTTTTGACAACTTACTTAAGTATTGCTTCATGCCGCACGACTATAGTTGGTCCTATACAGTATGAGACGCCAGATGACCTACTTATTTTCAATTTGAATCAAACTAAGCAGGTTGACCAATGCTTTACATAAGTGGCTTAAGACAATGAGAGTTCATTGAGCGGTTTGCCCCTCAGGAGAACAGTTTAGTTAACCGGAGATGATTTTTAAGCTGCAGTAATTAAAACAGGCGCTGATTCTGCGTCACGCTCTTTGATGATATTCCTCGATGGGCTTTTGCTGTCCCCAAGATATACAATGTGATATGATAAAAAAAAAAAAATTGTCCCTCGCTCATCACATATCTTTCTAATTAGGGGGATAACAATACATCCATTGTGTTATATATACCATGGATTGAATCAGATTTTTCTTTGCCAATACTGTCTTAATGTGCACAAGCAAACATAACATTTCTGAGGTGAATATCAGAAATCTAGAGAAAAAAAAACCAACATACTCTTGAGCTGGAGGCTTTCACTCTTTGACTTGTAGGCCAGACAGTTTCTTATAAACATCACTGACATCCCCAGCTGACATTGTTGCATTCAAAGGTTGTGTGTGTGTGTCTTTTAATTCACTGTGTGTATCAAACTGCGCCTTTGATGCCCCTTTAGCCTAATCCCTCTGCAGCCTTTCCTAGTAGGCACACAAACACAAACACACACACAGACAAAAGTATCGATCCCTAGAGTTCTTTTGCCTGCAAGATGGTCATGCAAGGACAGTAACGCCAGCGAGATCGATCACAGTGTGTGTGTGTGCGTGTGTGTGTTTGTGTCTATGTGTGTGTGTGTGTGTGTTTGTGTCTACGTGTGTGTGTGTGTGTGTGTGTGTGTGTGTGTGTGTGTGAGTCAGTGAATGATTTCTGAAGTCAAAAGAGGTCACACTGTGAGAACCAAACATCAAAGAGTTTTTCTTTCTGTATATAGAGGCGCCTGGAAAAGGAGGGCACGATCAAAGAGCCAGGACAGACGGATAGACAGACTGAGATACGCACACACACACACACACACACACACACACACACACACACACACACACACACACGCACACACACACACACACACACACGCACGCAGGATGAGGGAAGAGAACAGGAAGGAAAAGAGAGGAGAAAAAGGTTGTTTCTGTCTTTGTGTCTCTCCCTCTCCTCCCATCTCCATCTGTTATTCGGTTTGCTTGTTTGTTTGCTTAGACTTTATGTGAATTTCGCTCAAAGATAAATCTGCATACACTACTGCATATTTCACTGACATAAAAACACACATTAACACAAACAGTATGTACAATGGCTTTACTGAGTGTGAGTGTCCTTATGTCTAGCTCTAAGCCACTTTACAGCATTATGAAATTGGCCACCTGCTGTATCATAAATTGACAAAAACAATCTCGGCTCGATCTGGTGTTTTTAGCCGTTCCATACAACTCAGTCACTATATATAAAAATGCATATGGCCATTAGGTTTGTCCATTCTGTGCTAATGTAGAAAACATGGAGGTGCAACATTGCGGCGTCCCATTACTTCCACATTCATTTTGTTTGTAATATCTTAATTGGCTCATTCTGAAAAGGGTTGGCGGTTCGATCCCCGCCCTGCCACCTGTGTCATGGTTGATGTGTCCTTGGGCGAGACACTTCACCCACCTTGCCTCGTGTGAATGTCGATAGTTAGCCTGCTATCGGTGTATGAATGTGTGTGTGAATGGCAACGTGGGAAAGGAAAACAGATCTCCCTTGTAAAAGAGTCTTCGGTCTCAATGGGATTTACCTGTATAAATAAAGGTTATAAAAAAAAAAAAAAAAAAAAAAAGCAGCTTTGGACTGTATACTGTATAAGTATTGAGATTGGAGTTTTGCCGACGTTATGATACAAAACACACTCATGGACTTCCATTGCATCTGCCCAAACTGTGGATAACTCTTTTTTTAAATGTCATACAAAGATCAACAGTACACCGTTAACGAATGTACGCCTTAAACTGTCATTGGTAAGTAAGTCATTTACCCTGAGAAAGGAGTCCAGTGCTCCGTTCTCCATGAACTCTGTGATGATCATGGTGGGCCTGCTCTTGGTGACCACGCCCTCCAGTCTGATGATGTTTGGTTGGTCGAACTGGCCCATGATTGACGCCTCCGACAGGAAGTCCCGCCTCTGCCTCTCAGAGTAGCCCACCTTCAGGGTCTTGATGGCCACGGGGATTTCCTTTTTACCAACGGGCTTCAGGCGACCTTTGTACACCTCCCCAAACTCACCTGCGGAAGAAGAAGAAAACATTATAGGGCTGAAATGACAAGGAATTGTCTATATAGATGTAAGGCTTATCAGCAAACAGTATAAGGTTCACAGGGACAGGCAAGTGCATTGTTTGGGATGGCTCCTATGATTTCAGAGTGAGCCTTTTAATACATTATAACACCATAAAAAGGGGAATAAAATAAAGCATTTGAATCACATTTTATGAAATGGGACACCTGGGACATCAGTTTGGATGAAGTTCATACCATTTGGCTATCACCATATATAATTTAAAAATCCTCCTTTAGCCAAACCAGAGACACCATGTTGTTCTTAGCAGCATCAGAGTTGGGCAGTTATGAGAGCAGTGTTTTGTATGTGTTGTATTGTACAGAGGTCACTGCTAATGTCAAATAAGATGCTACTTAACATTATGGACCTGACCATATAAGTAATGGTCTCAGTATTGTTGTAATGGTTATAGAACATTTTATAAAATAATGACATCACCAGGATTTTTTTGTCAGACTTTAAAAAGGTCTAGTTATGTTTGTTCCGAAAACGAACAAGAATATTTAAGTTAAGTAGAGTACCTCGAATGTACCTCACAATTGTACTCAATAAAATCAAAAATCTCTAGTAGATTTCCTTGTTACTGTCTGTCTTGCCTGCATTGCTATATTGAACAAATTTGAACTGATTTTAACCTCTATGCCTTTCAACATGTTCAATGTGCAGATTTTTTTTTTTACAAAATGCCTTTTGTCAGAATGAATGCAGCGATATGCTCCTGCCTGGGGACGTGAAAATTGAATATCGCTTCAAAATAAAAGTCCTCATCCCAGAGATAAAAAAAAATCAGTGTGTGAATAATGGATGAGTGATGGGAATTGGATGACACGTCGCGTTGTCCTGTCTCACTGTGATCTGTGCCTCACATCTCAGCGCTCATTAAAAACTGTCTACTGTTCTCTGTCTGTGCTGTAAACTAGCAGGAGGAGCGATGGATGGATGGAGAGCAAAATAGGAAGGAGAATGGAAAGAGGATGGGGAGGGGGGGGGGGAAGGAGGGATGGGAGGTGTAGAAAGTGAGAAAGTATTTATTATAAGGGAGAAAGGTGAAAGAATAGTTAAGGGGTGGATGTAGAGGTGTATAAATAAAAAAATATTTCAAAGAGATACAACATAGCATGGCAACTTTTCAGGGTTTATTTCATAGGCACATTTATTTATCTATGTATTTGTTTAATGTTGAATTGAATGGCATTCAATACAGCTTAGAGGTGGAGTCAGTGATTCTGGAGAACGCTTGTTGTCAAAATCACCTTTTTTCAGCGTACACACAGTACGGACAGGTAGCTGTTCATGAAGAGATACAGTACATATCCAATGATTTTGATTACAAGCGTTCTCCAGAATCACTGACTCCACCTTTAACTATGCTGTAAAGAAGTCAACTGGCCTAGCAGGTGAAATACAGTATCATTGCTCCTTTCTATTGTAAATAAATGGTTTCAGGACTTGCCTTAAGTCAAATAAAGTGCTTTTTACGGGAGATATTTCTTACAGTGCAGGTGATAGTAACAAGGAAGGAGGAGAAAGAAAGAGGTGTTATCACAGATGGAGGGGGGGAGAGAGAGAGAGAGAGAGAGAGAGAGAGAGAGGTGAGATATTTTTACTATCTCCTTAGGGTGCTCTCGTCTTTTATCCTCCCTCCTAAATCTGTTGTTCTGCTCCTTTCCGCCTTCGGTTCTTTGTTTTAGCATCTCAAACTGTACGCAAACAAACTCTAAAAACTCCAGAGGGGCTAAACCGCAGATGCAGACCAAGAAGAAGAAGATGTTTTGGGAAGTATCAAAGACGTACAAGGAAAAGAAAAACAGAAGAAGAAAGTCGGAGAAAAGGGAAGAAAGAGAAAAAAAATCTGTGGATACATTTTTCCCTTTTCTATAGCAGTAGAATGGGGAGAGATTCTACTGTCTTTAAATGCCACATCCACCTTTCGCCCCAGCTCATATTTTCCCCCCCTTTACCGCCCGTGGTTTTTCCATCCGCTCCTCTGTCACCTCTGGCTGAGGTGAGAAACCTTCCTCGGAGAGAAATAAAGTGAGAAATGGAGGGATTACCGAAAGCCTCTCAGAGTGGCTCAACAGACTAAACCTGAAAGCGCATAGTCTCTCAGCGGTGAGGGTGTGAATCTGGTTCATGACCTTTATCATCAAGAGCTTCACGGACATTTGGGTTTTGGTGCAAGGGAAGAAAAAAAAGAGAAAAACCTAGTTTGTGTTGTTTCCGGTGGAGAACATTTGGAGTTTGGAGGTGTACGACAAAACACTAAGTAATTACTAAAGATAATGAATTACTATAAATTGTCAAACAGACACATGGCAGTATCGGGCTTGGGCAATTTGACCCTACACACCATGAAACAATATACAGTTTTGTTCATGCTTAGACAGAGATGGCTATCCATTTTATCATCATTCACTACTCTGATTTTGTAAGTATTTTTATTCAGTGAATTAGGAAAAGAAGAGATCCTTGGGTGTGGCCTACCTCCGGTGTGTGCATTGTATTCCAACTAAGTGCTTCATACACAGATTATCAAAAGTATAGAGAGAAAAAAATGCTTTTCACTACTATGATGAGAAGTTGTTTTGGCAAAAATATGTCCGGAGAAAACCTAAGAATATACCGCAGGCCCAGACTGACTACTGAAGGGAAATGAAAATTGAGCGGATGAAGGCGGTCGGTGCCAGGCTACCATATGAGTGCACTTTAAACTTAATTGATTCTATTTTGACACAAGGATTCTCTACACGTCACAGCAAAGATAAGGACCAATCTAGTTTATAAACTGCGCTGCCTGGCAACATCTAACATTAATCCAAAAAAAAAAGAAGCTGACAGTGATTTTTTTGGAGGTCCGGAGCCCTGAGGCAGTTCAATGCTGTAAAGTGTACACTCTACAGTATGTGTGGCATTGAGCTTTCATGAACAAGAGTCAAATTTTAATGTGGAGATGATATACAGTACGTGCCTGCCTCTGTGAGACCTTGAATTAGTTATATATTCCTGGAATGTATGCAAAATTCCACATTAAGCATTAATATCCCCTTTAAAAATCTAGCCATGACAAGAAATGATTATTTCATCATGTTCTGGTATTCTTCAGTATACTCTATTCCCAATAGTTTTTGAATGCATAATGCAAATGAAATAATGATTGGATGTGTGTTTGATCTAAAGGATAGAACGGTAATAGCAGCAATTAATACAGATTTTTGATAGTATTGTTTTAGCCATTAGTGCTTTAGCCTTTACAATAACGTTTTGTATATCCATGTTCTTATCCTATTTCTGTTAACCCATGTAGCCCTGGATTTAATTCCAGACAGGGTTGGATAATAATGTCACTGCATCACTCCTTTTTGAAACCTATTTATATGAGTATGACATAGTCACCTGGGTTTTTAGCAAATGTTCTTTTACAAATTGTATGTATGATGTATGTATTAATTATTTATTATTTTTGTACGCGGCTTATGCTCAATTCTGTGTTTCAGCTGATTGGACCAGTTGCAAAATAAGGCGCTTGATCTAAGGACCTGTAAAGTTTTCCCTTATTTTCTGTTCCCTGTCTCCATCATTTTTTTTTACCTTATTCTACCCTTCAGCTGAAATGCAAAAAAAAAAACTCTGTCCCCCAAATATTTCAGGGGATGCTCCGGGATGCTCTTTTTCACATCCAACCCTTTCTCTATTTTCCACATCACACAGCATTTTCACAGTGAGCGCTCAGAGAGCCAAAGAGAATGCAAGAAGACTGTTTTAATTTATTCCGGTGAAAGTTTTCGGCATGAATAAAAGATCTCTCTCTCCCTCTCTCTCTCGACTTCAAAAGGAAAGAAATAAAACAAAAATAATAAACTGACATTGTGAGTTTCAAGATCTTTGTCATTGACACAAAAGTGTGGCACATTTGAAGAAAACGGATTAATTTACTGTAAGGTTAAAGCTTGTCTCATTAAAGAAGGGTTTACTTTTTCAAAGTTCCTTTCTGGAGCTGTTTATAGTAGAAACAAACAAGGACTGTGATTTTTCTTTCTTTAACCTAAAGAAAGAATGCAATATATTTATGGAATATTTGATTTTAAATGTGGAGTCAGTGATTTCGGGACATACTTGGTGTCAAAATAATTTTGTGAAAATCAGTGAATATCTTCTCACGATCCGCTACCTTTCAGTACTGTGTGTAGCTGGGATAAAAAAAAAATTTGGTTGTTAATACACAGCCTAGGGTCTGTAAAGTGGTTGGTTCAACAAAAGGTATGTATGTAAACAAAGGGGGCCCACCCTATCTAGCAACCTGAATGTATACAGAGCTTAGGCTGTGTATTAACACTGGATTTTTTTTTAGCACACACACAGGTTGTGGATCGTGAGGAGATATTCACAGGTTTTTGACAACAAGCATTCTCCAGAATCGCTGACTCCACCTTAAAATTACTCAAGATTTTTTTTTTTTTACATTTGTTGAGTTTATAAAAGCCTAACTTGAGCGGGTCATAGACATTAAGTCCATAAAAATCATCTACCTGATCCGATGACTTCCTCTATTTTGACACAGGAGGGATCTATTTCCTTGGCGAACTCCCTGACGGCCTCGTTGGGGTCTTCGTAGGTGAAGGGGTCGATGTAGATCTTGACCCCCGGTGAACTGTGACCGTCTGAGAGGGTGGGAAAGGTCACTGTGGGGGTGGTGCCGCTGAACATGTCTGGCCTCATAGTCACCTCTGATGGGGGAAAAATAGAGAGTCAAGACATAAAAATACTGTTATGGAAGTTTAAGGTCAAGCATATACAGTAAGTAAGTACATAAGTAAGATGTTTCTGCATCAGCTTAAGGGGATCCTAATACAATCAAATCAAATCAAATAACTAAGTAGGTAAAACTAAATGTATACAGCAATTTTAAAAAACACACTTATTAAGTTATTTACACACATGTGCAAATACATCTGAACAAATCAATACAATAAACATGAATTATAATACAAAAACACAGCACATAGTTTCAATATATGTGGCATCACCTCCTGTGTTGTACTGCTGCAGCTTGTCAGCGTACACACTCTCCTTTAGTGGCCTTCTTCTGCAGACAGAGAGAGGGTTTGGGGGGAAGGCAGAAAATACTGTTACAATAAAGTTATAAAATCCTAATTGGTTGTCTTCTCTTCAGCTGGGTTAAGGTAAAAAAAAATAAAAATATTGCTAAATGTCCAAAAACGACCTGCTAGAGAGAGAGGAAAAGTATTTCAGGTCTTCATTAGCATTTGGTGAATTGTTACCGTCTTGTGTTGTCGGCGCAATCAACGCATTCTGTACATTTCTAATGTGTCAAATTGTGTGAGGTCATGGGGGTGACAGAAACCTCAGGCATTTCAAAAAGCCCTGATCTGCTGTATTCTAAAGCAAAACATTGTATTTATCTCAAGTGATTGCAAGTTTGATCCTCACAATTGAATTATGTCTAAATATTTAGTGTCCAGCATTGAAGCGGTATGTTTTATTCAATTTGTACAAATACAGTATGCAGCTGGGTATGATTGCACAAAAAGTTAATCTATTTTATACCTGATAGATTCATTCTTATTTTGTTTTCCAAAATGTCTCTCGAAACACCCAGATTATTCTTAAATAAAAAAATATGTTATGTCCCAATTCACGCTGCTCAAAATGCAAATGATTTTATGTGATTTTATGTGTTCATTCATGGCTCAAGCTTAATTCTTTTCAACCACATCTCACGGTGTCCCTCGGCAACAGATAGAGTTTTTTTGCTCAGTTGTCATGGTGATTGCTCAGTTATGATCACGTGACCAGAGTATGGCGCTTGACATGATAACAGATGGTCGTATAGGGGGTTGGGGGATCGTCAACCTGTTAGCACGTGACTGAAGTATCAGACTGTGAGATGTGTGGCAGAAAAGCTTTTGCAAATCATCATAATAGGCCTTTTCCCCCCAGACGATAGAAATACATGTCACGGAATGGGATATCAAAAGGTGTAAATTAATGATGGCGGATTTTAACTGCTTTCCGTTTCAGGATCCTATAGTGTTATGTACGCTGTCACGCTTTCACACTGTCTTAAGTGAGTGTCACACATTAATAAAAAAATTCTAATATATGCAGACACATTCCCAGATGAAAGAGGATCCCTGTTGAACTCTGTTAAAGTCAGTTAATGTTCCATGCCTCTTTTGAATTACATTTTTGGGGCAGTTTATAGGATATTACATCTACCAGTTATGATATTCTGATATTCCTATGGCGTGTGTGTGTGTGTGTGTGTGTGTGTGTGTGTGTGTGTGTGTGTGTGTGTGTGTGTGTGTGTGTGTGTGTCACCTGGTACAGATGATGGCAATAGCTACCAAGGAGACGATACACACTCCACCCACTAAAGAGCCTGCAATCAGGGAGAGCTGCTGGCCCAGCTCCGACTTATACTCATCTGCAGAAACACACACAAAAACACAATCAGACACACACACATTGAGATATGACTTAGAAATTGTTTCAGACTCACACACACACTCACACATGAGCATTTCTGGAAAGAAAAATATTCACTTGGCAATTTCTGTCTCTGTAACAGTCACACACATATGAATTACAAGGCTCATTTTATATGACTGCAAGCAAGCACACACACACACACACACACACTAGAGCAGAATTTAATTGCTGCACAGCCGGATTTTCACTCTTACTCAACCTCTCAAATTCACACTCTCAGTCCTGCACTCTCTCTCTCCTCTTCACCATAAAACCCACACACACACACACACACACACACACACACACACACACACACACACACACACACACACACACACACACACACACACACACACACACACACACACACACACACACACACACACACACACACACACACACACACACACACACACACACACACACACACACACACACACACACACAAACACACACACTTACCGTCGGTGAGTGTTTGGAAGAGCATCTCCTTGCTGTAGGCTCCGTATCCGGCCACAGTGCGGGCCCTCACCTGGACCAGGTAGCCCGTCCCCGGCCTCAGACCCTCCAGGACAGCGTTGGGTGTTTCGATCTGGACCATTGAACTGTTCAGCACTGAAATCTGGCTCTGAGGGAGGAGGTTTAGAGAGAGATAGAATATGTTTTAAAGCCATCCCAGACACACCATAACACTTCTTCAGTCACACGCTAGTAGCCACAGAGAATGCATTTAGCACTTCCGTTTTTGGCCCCTCAGCAAGGATTAGGTCCATTCTTCCAAAGGCCCAGTCCAGAGTGAAACATTTACAGTGACACCTTGGAGGGACTGGAACTGCAACATCTCCAGTTTGTATCCCTATGAGAGGTTTGTCAAGCCATGCCAGTCTCTAACACATTCTTGGTCTTTTCACATTTTATTTTATGTTCTGCCAACAGTGGAAAAGAACAAGTACAGTATATCTTCCTTCTGTGCTACACAAACCAGAACTATCTATCTATTCAAACCTTCAAAAGCTGGAAAAATAATGTTTTTGCAAAAATATTGCCCATTTCACTCTTGATAATCCACAAGCCTATGTGTGAACGGTTGTGATTAGAACTACTATCTATTAAATATGTTGTTGTCCCTATGAATACTTCTGTAGAGATAGCCTAATGGGCCATTATTTCCAGTGGGACATTTTGCATTTAAATTGCGTTTTTCAGAGGCTAATGCAACACAAATGGAATTCCATTCAGTCAATGTTTACTGGGACGATGACAAAGAAAGGGAAGGATTGCATTTAAAACCTCAGCATACAAAATTAAAACAGTTTGGGATCTATTGTTGAAGGCTTTTTCCTTTTTTTTTTGTAATTTGAGTGAATTGACCCTTTGAAAGCCACTCTAGCATTTAATACACTTTCATCCATACAAAACCCATTCTGTTAACATTCTACCATTATCCTTATCCATTTCTGAAGCCCCAATTTTCCTACTCAAACCCCATTCCATTAATCCCAGTTCTTTATATCCTTTATATCCAGTCATTTTGGCCACATTTAACTGATTTTGTAAAAATAAAACCTTCTTAGCCCCCACCTCTTTCACCCATTATTTCAACCACTTCCTAAAAATAAACCCAAAGTGATAATGCAGTTAATTAGCTATAGCCCACAGAGACGGGTGTACCACAGCATATGGTCTCCTCTCCACCAAGTTCTCCTCTATATTAGACTTCACTTCATAACCAATCAGGCCAATCTCATAAACCCAAGGCTACAACCTTTTACCTCTATCTCTCTCTGCTTCCGCTTCTATGCTTCCTCACACCCCACATGTCTTTCAGATATAAAAAAAAAAAAAGATTTTCACTGCGGCAAAAAAATAATCGAAACAGGCCAGAGGGAACGGCAGATATGGTGTGGTGATGGTATGAAAGGAGGGTGTGTGTGTGTGTGTGTTTCTGTGTGTGTGTGTGTGTGTGTGTGTGTGTGTGTGTGTGTGTGTGTGTGTGTGTGTGTGTGTGTGTGTGTGTTCTGTGTGTGTGGAGATCATGCCGTGAGGATGAAGGAGGTGGAGGGGTCGAGGCAGAGAGATGATGAGGAGGAGAGTTCAGATGGAAAAAGAGCTCAGAGAGGGTTGGGGGGTGGAATGAGGGAAGGCTATCAAAAGGGGGACATGCACATGAATAAATTGGGTTCTAATATGATTGAGTTTTTGTACCGTTTACAATTAGAATTCTTTACGACTAATTCCCATTTCCTCCTTGATTCCTTGACGATCTTAAAGCTCTTTTGTTGCAGCTTTGTTGGCAATCTCTTTTTATTAATATTGATATTAAGATTTGTCATGATGGAGCCAGCGTTTGTGGGAAAATCCCTTTTTGTCAAAATCAGTGAATATCCCCACACCATCCGCGACCTGTTTGCACTGTGTGTGAACTGAAAGACAATCCAGTGTTAAAACACAGCCTAGGCTCTGTAAACTGGTGAGTCAAAAAAAAAAGGTATTTAAACAAACGTGCCCACCGTAGCTTACAGGGCTGCGTCTTAACACAGGATTTTTTTCGGCGCACACACAATATGTACAGGTAGCGCATCATGAGATTTTACTGATTTTGACAAAAAGGGATTATGACAACCAGCATTCTCCAGAATCGCTGTCTCCACCTTAAATCTTATGTATCAGTAACGTAATACACAGTATTCAATATTAGGCACTCATTTCTCTCAGTGGGTTTTTGATAAACTGCACCGTGACCAGTCCGGCTTCTATTAGGACCCAACATAAGGACTGCTCCAGAATTTGCAGAGTTAAAATAGGGAAGGGATAAGGAAGAGGGTTATTTTTGGAAATGGCCAGAAATGGGGCCATTATGTCAGGGTGGGGTTTGGATTTAGAGGTGTGTGTATGTGTGTGTGTGCGTTCATGCGTGCTTGAGTATGTGTGTGTGTGTGTGTAGAGGGGAATGAGAGGAGGGGGGGGGGGGTTGGGGGTCTATGCTTGCCACAGTGAGAAGGTTAGAGGGCAGCCCATCTGTGGAGGTCTGGTAGCCAGAGATAAGTAGTGGGGTAAAAATCCCTGTCTCCCTGTGCCATATCAAATTTACTACATTAAAACCTCATTATCTATACTATAGAGTGGCTAAGATGGGAGGATGGGGTGTGTGAGGTGTGTGTGGGCAGAGGAGAAGATGGGAGAAGGGGGAAGGAAGGTGGAGAAATAACGAAGGACCAGAGAAGGAGGTATAGAGAAAGCATGTCCTCTCTCTCACTCTACCCTTATCAGAATTCTCCCAGAGGACTTATCCTCTCGAAGCTATGAGCTAAAATTAGTCACTTTATATGGCATGTCTACAGCGTTAGATATAGTTTTACTGCATTACTAAGAAAGGAACCAGATGATGAAAATCAATGAAAAGCACAAAAAAAAATTAAGGATCAACCCGCCAGCTTTTGACTGTGGTTCTTAATTGGCTTTCCATGTTAAAAAATGTTAAAGCAAAGGCAGTAGCAAATAAGGCTGGCTAACGGCAAAGTCGCTGCCCTGATTTTTTTGACGAAGTAAGGTTTTTATCGGTGTCTGTCAGACTGCTCCTAGACTCACACTAATTGCTCTTGGAGAGGCGGAATCTCAACTTTCGATATTTTTTCCCTGAAAAAAAGAAATGGAAAAAACTCACTTGTACAAAAATCTGGTGAGGCAGGGGTGTGCTGAGAGCGTGCTGTGCAACCCCAGCCTCTTGAGATATATGTTTGTATCGTACACCTATAGATTCACTCGGATTCTCAAGTGTGAGGAGAATATTGATGTTGAGAAAAAGTTTTTCTACCGACAGCTGAGATTTAAAAAGTGTGGAATCGACTACATGTGTGTGCAACCAGTGCAGCCATCTGTAAGAGTTAATCTCATTTTCTAAATTTGACACTTTCATTTTGGCTAACCTAATATTGTGGTGTCAAAAATGTGATTTACAAAATGTGTTTGTCTAAGCAATGTTTGACAACAAGCCCTTGCATCAAAACAACACAGATACAACACACTAACTTCCCAAAATGGCATACAGTACTGTATATAACAGCTTTATATGGTTTTGTGGCTGTAAAAAAAAAACACTTCTACTTTAGCTTCTAAGAGAGGACCGTCACTATTTGCATGGCCACAAAAGGTAAGTTGCAAGGGAATCCTAAACATTATATATGTTATACATGCCACTTGAAATTTGAAAACATAATGCTACGGTTTTTATGATATGACAGTCAAAATTTTATATTAAGCTCCAGTAAAGTCTCGAGCAGAATCGGACATTTTTTTTCTTCTTGGTAAAGTTGATCAAATGCTTTCAGGTACTTCAGTCTGATAATGGCATAAACACATTTCCCTAATTGGAGAGGAATTACACTTAATGAGCTCTCAAAGATAACAGTAATTCATCCAAGAAAATTGGTAACAAACTATGACCCAGCTTTTTATTACACTCGACATTAGACACTGGATCTGCATGTGCTGACTATTTCAGTAGCGCAGTCGGAAAAGGAAACGTTTTTCTTTGCACATTTGCGAGGTAATTATATAATTGGAACAGGATATCAGGCTTATACTGTGAATGTTTAATAGATGTATCAGCATGAATAAATTATAACATTATATATTATCAAAAGCATCAGCATACACAAAGACAGAGAGAATGATATGACGATATTACCTATAACGATAAAAAAAAAATTCAGTGCTGTATTTAGTTTAGTTATAGGGTTCACATATAAGTACATAGCACACATTGAATCAAAATAAGTACAAACACAACACAAACAAACAAACAAACAGGGCCTCTCTGTTTTCCTTCCCTTATGCACCACTGTTAAATTAAAGCCATACACTATGAGCTAGGAAATTGGAATCTGTGATGTAGCCCTCTGGAGTCACGGACTTGAAGACTGTGCGACAGTGTGTTTCTCATCAAAGAGAATAGATAAGAGAGAACGTTGACAAGACTCTTGAGCATTTTATAATGTGCAGATCTATTTATATCTCCAAATGTGTAAGTGAGTTATGGAAGCACAAACCCATTGACACTATGTATTGAAAAGAAGGCGAGACACAATGCAGACTATAGCAGTGGTATATATATATATAAAATAAATGCCAAAAACTATTTTTTTCAACGTTGTAGGATTGGAAGATGGCAGGGACTCAAAATGTGGGCTGTGGACGAGGGGGCATAACGTTCTATTTGGTGTATCTCACAGAAATCCCCTTGTAGGTGTTTCGCTCTTTTGTTGATAATCTGTGTCTGCGGTGAAAAGTCTATCTGTTTTCTGCAGCTGTTGGCTCGACATGAGAAAAAACATGGGGATATTCTTATGTTTAGCTTTCGGGGTGATAGATATGCTTTTAATTTTGACTTCAAGCATCCAAATGCATTGCTTCCCACTATCTGAATTACAAAGAAGACTAGATATATGCAGCCACAGTTTTCTTTAGAGTTTTTTTTTTCTTTCCTAGAGCAGCAGTTTTTGGATGTGGAAGTAATCAGGGTCCCGCACGTTTCACCCATGAATCAGAGGCCCCTCTTTAGGTTGGTGCCCCGGGTTTGACATTCTTTATGCGGGCCGGTGTGATCATTGGACAGTGAAGTGTTTTTGTGCTTCAGTCTCCTGGTTTATACAGGCAAGGACCTTGTCCACTACTAGAAAGCTGGAGGCTTGATTTATTCAGGCCAGGCAGGCAGCCTCAGCAAAAGGGAGAGTAGTAGGAGTTTTGATTTCGACAGCATCCACTAGCAGAAAAAAAAAAGCATTTTACTATTATTTTCTTTCAGGGATTCAGCTAGGGATATTGAAATATGCTCTAGTGCTCTCAAGATATTGTCATACACAGCAGAAAGCAGCGAAGTGACATTGTATCTCATCACATTCATGCTTTTATTCACTCTTCAAAACACTTGAAACAGCACACTCTGACAACCTTGAAGCCTGAATATGTGCTGTCTCCACTATAAAGTGAAAAACTGCATCTAAGCTTTAAAAATGCTTCATGACATCATTGAGGAAGTGACTAAGCCTACCGAGACGATCATTTTCATATAAAAACAGCTATAAAATATGCATAGTTCAATCTTTTGCGGTGAGTCATCAAAACATGCTTAATTATTCAACGGAGGCAACAGAGGTGAAAAAAATATTTTGGGTTTAATTTGAGTTTGTTTAAATCACTGTCCATACTTTCCTTTTAACATGTTGCATGATGTTCTCTCTAGTGATTAAAGGGAGGTGTGGCCTGGACAAGACACACACGGTCTGCCTGAGATCTTTTGTGATTAATTCACCACTTGACTTATTACAACTGTTGATTTAATTGTTTATTTAAAAGTCTTAAGAGATCTTAATTAGATTCCAAATGATCTGATACAGCTTCTGAAACTGTGGCACCTCAAACTAGTAATACATATAAGTTGCTATTGGAAAAAACAACAACAACAACATAGCTTTCTTAGAATAAAAAAATCTATAAAACTTTCTTTTATAATTTAATCAAAGTGATGTAGTCTCACTTGTAGACACACACATTTCATTTTTTTCTCACTATCTTTCACCTTTCACTAACAAAATGATGTGTGCACAGTATATGGGTATGTGTATTGATGTTCCCATGGTTTCAAAACACTTTGTAAACTATTGTTTTTAAAGGTGCTATACAAATAAAGTTATGTATATTATGAATGGATGCTCATTTTTGCTGCATGGCTACGATCACAATTGATGTGTAGGCAGGAATAAAGAGGGGCTCTCCTTCACTGTAACACCCTGTCAGGCATAATCCATGAAATATGCATTATAGCTGAAAATCAATCTAGCCTTATTAGGAAATAATATTGTAGAAAAGATGATACATGAACCCAGCCCTTTACGAGACACGGAGCAGCAGCCAAAAATACATCAATTACATGAATTATAAATCTGAGAAACATGTTGACACCACTCTGCCTACAGCTGTCATTAATGGATCTTCACGTCATGGCAATGAGGATCAGCATTCACCAGACTCCAAACTAATTATATAACAAGGATTTATTTGTATCTTATTTTATCAATCATTAGTAGTCAGGCTAAGTTACCTCAGAATTTACATATATACATTTTGGCACGTTACACCTCCCCATTATCTTATTGCGGGCAGCACAACCTTCCCAGACTTTCTTCAATATTTAGTAGAGTGTTCTGTAATCATTTGTAGGCCTATTGATCTGTTGTGGCAGGAAGGTTTGGAGCCGATTCAGACAGCCGCTCTACCATAAAACTAAATATAGTTAAAATACAGCTGTCAACCAACAGCGGCAAAACCGTTTTTCTCTTTAGAGTAACGGCGACGTCAGTGTTTACTGAACACTAAAGTAGCCTCCATTTCTTAACTATGCCGTTTACAAACTGTAATATGGTTTCACTGACAGACAGAGTGGCATATGGTGCTGGCAAGATGTGATTGAAAATGGAGGAAGGGCATCATGAAAAGCTTTTGCACAAAAGTGTAAGTGTTATGCTGTGGTGAGAAAATCGCAACACATTGAAAAACTATTATGAATCAGAAGATACATCCTTACAAAATTGAATGATTAGTTCCTCGCTGTATTCTGTCCTACAAAATATATAAATGGAAATGTATTAAATAAAATTAAAAAAAGGTTAATATCTAAGATTTGTCCATCATTTCACATTGTTGTTTTTAGTGATTAATGAAATCAGGTGCCAGTCCAGAAACCTTTTCTCTGGCTATGACCCTGTGTTCCTCATTGCATCCAGTTGTAATGCTAAGCAACAGTTAGCTCACCATCTCTTGGCTGTTGCTTCATATTCAAAAGAACATACCGGTATATGACATTGGTACAACACTTCCCATCTTTTCTTAGCAAGAAATATAATAAAATATTTTGTTGTATTCTGTTTGGTTGGTTAATTTACTCTGTGTGCATCTGTGTGTCCCTAAGAAATAAACTGTTGTGACTACTTCCAAATCCTTGATGAAGATGGTGCAGACAGACCTAAATAAACACAGCAGCAACAGTGTGTCACTCTCATTTTAATTCAATATGATCTGAGGCATCGGAGAAGCAGTGAAACGGTCCCTGCTTTTCAGTCCAGTAATAAATTACTTAAATGGAGTTGATATCGATTCGCCAGTTTTATCGACTCTAATGGATTACTGTCTGTGACCACAAAGCACACATACACACAGACACACAGATCCACACACACACACACACACACAAACCGACCCACAAATACCCACATACATTTATCATCCATTTTACCTTGTCATAGTATCGTATCTCGTAGTCGAGGATAATTCCGTTGGGCTGTTCGGGCGGTGGCCATGACAACGAGAAACTGCGGCTGGTTGAGCTCACTTGGTGCATTATGGGAACTACGGAGGGAGCTGTCAAAACACACACACACACACACACACAAACAAACAAACACACACACACACAAACGCACAAAAGGACACACACACAAACACACACACGCACAAAAGCACACAAAATCAATTATTCAGTTAAAAGATTGGCTAACTTGCTTAAACACCATAAATATGGAAAACTAGTGTGTAATGTGATGACATATTGCCAAAGATTATTTACACCCAAAGGAGGAAAAAAATGGTTTCTCATCCAGCCCTCATGAAAACAAATGTTATGTTATGTCGGTAATGCATTTTCTAACCCATCATCTGTGGAACCAGAGGCTTTGGGCTATAAAGCATTTCATGGTTTTGGATCTGGGAATCTTTTTATGAGATGGTCCTGCATCACATTTGTCCTTTCCCTGATATAGCCTACGGTGCAGTCAGCTAACAAGTATCTAGTTGATGGAAGTTTTATTAAGAACGACACAGTATTAATCTTTCACTGCGGAGTCATCAGGACTTTAAGGGGCTGTGATGATAATCCTCAGTAAATGCTGTGCTATACCCCATGAGCCAAATACATCTACTGCAGTCATAATTTGACAGCGGGAGCGAGCTATCACCTGGAAACCTCACAGTCATTTTTTACTATCTTTGCGATTGACATTTTACAGGGGAAAAACTCTCTATCCTGTATGTCGAGTGAATTTCATATCCTAAGGTCCCGTGAAATTCGCCTTAAACCCACTGCATAATTTAAAGCCACCACCACCGCCGCCCAAGGTAGCGCAAGCAGTCAACCCTGAAAATAAATCACTTTTTTTCTGTTGAGTCCTAAAAGATTTCAGGGATAAGGGAGGAGGAGCGGTAACAAATGGGCTCGGGAAAACAGCGGGGTTGACAATGCATCATGTTTTTTTCGATTTCGGAATAAGCTCCAGGTCGCCGTAGAGATGAGGTAAATGATGTGTTTGCCATTAGAGCAGAAGCGGGGCTTTTAAATCTAAATTTGGGTTAGCGGTTGGAAATATCACTTGTGTCTGTCTCCATAAAGTATTGATGGCGGCAGTAACTCAGCTCACTTTATGCTACTGTTAGGATTACACTGTCAAAGGCTGAGGGAGTGAAAGAGAGAGAGAGGGAGGGGGAGATAGAGAGAGGGAGAGAGACGGAGAGAGAGAGGATGAAGGCAACAATAAGAGAGAAGAGAGGGAGAGAGAGAGGGAGAGAGAGAGAGGATGAAGGCAACAATAAGAGAACAGGGAGAGAGAGAAAAACAGGATGGAAGCCAAGGATTCGCAGGAAAGACAGAAAGGGGGGAGGGGGAGACGGGGTGAGCGAGAGATGACAAGCTTATAACATGTTTTATGAATTAAATGGCTGTAGCTCAATTTCCTTTATCCCCCTAGCAAGCATAATCCACTGTGCCCTAGGGTATGGTATGCTTACACAAACACACAAGCGCACACACACACACACACAAGCGCACACACACACACACACAGCTATGGCACTTCCCCACTCACCAGCCTGGTTTGTTGTAATGTTGATTGACAGCTGCTGGGCGGGATAAGGGCTCTTGTTGGAGACTCCGTTGACCGCCTGTAGGGTACATGGTGTGTTATGGTCAGCTATTCAATCCATCAGATTAGTTACTGTTGCTAGGCATGTCAAGCTCTCTGTGTTCGTACAGCATATGTGCAGTTTACAGTGTTAACCAGTGGCAGATTTAACAGACATTTTTTTTTAGTTATTCTTAAAACATTCAATGAAAGAATAGGCTTTTGATTTCAGACGGCGGAGGACAAAAGCAGGCTTCAAACGTCAAGCCACTGATTTTACCAGCTGAAATGGAAACTGTGGCTAGCAGATTTGACACACACACACACACACGCACACACACACACGCGCACGCACGCACACACTCACTCACACACGCGCCTTTCAAAGTTACTGTCGATAAGGGGAAAACGTCTAACAAACAGTTAATTATCAGCAACAATGAGCTGGTTTTCATTTCATTACAAAAGGTGCTGCCAATGTCTTCCTGAAGCTCGGAGGCCTCAAGGTTTTTTTCCTCATCTCGCCAACACAAAGACACAATTAACGGGTTGCGAGAGCGCTTTAAAGACCACCTAATTATCTGTCACATGTTGTTGTCATGAGCTCAGTTAATCATTTGGACGGAGGAAACAATGTCTTCATTCAGAGCAAATCATTGAACAAAGTCGTGGGTAATTAGTGACGCTAGCTTAATGGCTTATAGGCCAACTTCTAATTCTATATTGTTTTTTCTTTATCGTTTTCAAGTTCTATTTTGGTGTTTTCCCGTTCCTTGAATAGAAAGGATATGAAAATATCAGTTTAGCCAAAATAGAAAAATTGCTAATTTTCTGATCGTAGATATAAAATATAATTATACTATCAAATTCAAACCCTCATTTTGCAAATTAATGTCTTCAGATAACACCTTACTTTGATGCCACTGTTTATTTTGTAATAGTAGCTATCAGTGGGGGATTTAATTATGGAAAAAAATAGACAATTCATTAATATCAAAGAAAATTGAGCTCTCTTTAAACGTTGCCTCCAGAAAAACACATCAAATCATCATCAACACTTGTCGAATCATGTGTTGTTTTAGTCATTATTTCATTAATAGATACATATATCGCTAAGTCTGTCACATAACAAAAGGCATTTAAAGTTAATTAACTTGGACGTCCGAACTAGCTATTTAGATCTAGAAATGAATAATGTATTGTAGACTGTATTTTTTTTAAATCCTTTTGCTAGTAAATACACTAACTTGATTTTTTTTTATTAACCTACAGGACAGTTCTGGCCTAAACATAAGGATGTTTGCTACGTTTAAATTAGAAGACTAGATGAAAATTCACAATCCAACAACACTGACTAGCGAATAGCAATATGCAGGTGGCCTTCATTTAGACACACGGCCTTGATGTTAAAAGGCAGCTGATGGCAGAAGATTAAAAAGGTCCACCATCGTACCGACTTTATAGGCATCCCGGTGGCCTTGTGTGTCAGAGAACACGACATAACGGCAAATTGTGCATAAAAGGCCCCATGTCGGAAATCGTCTGCGTAGCCTCGGTATCCTTGAGCATCAATGTGAATATCAGGAGGCTATTTGAATATTAAAACAGGAGTTGACAACACACAAAGCACCAAGGTTGCTCTTAATATGTGTAAATGGTAATTTTTTGTATAACACATAACTATCCAAAGCAGCAACTTTTCTTATTTCAAAACCAACTTTTAACAATTTCAAGGTAAATTTCTTTAACATTGCGTAACTAGTGGTGTGATAAATTAACTTTCTCCTTCATGCCAAGCACCAGCCGTAAATATCCTGGATTCACAGCTGTTACAGTTGACAACATTGACAGCCCTGAGTCATGGCAGGGTCACTGTTCAAATACTGTGTCGCCTGAATAGCTTGAGAGCCATCAGTGTTATGCAGAATATGTATGTAGCTATGTACAGTATGTTGTAAAGCAATTATGGTCAGATTACAGAGTACAGATCAAATGTCAAAGTATTATGTTGTTTTCATAACTATAGTTGGTTTGCTCTGGTCAGAATCATTATTTTTTTAAATGTTTGCCTTGTGTTTGGTTCATTTTCACCAACATCATTTACAAACTATTCTCTAATTTGTTAAAATTTCCAAGAAGGAAAACTCCCAGAATGAAACACATGGTAGAAAATGAGTAGACTCCTGTTGTGTTCCAGACATACAGTAGATCAACGCGACACTTCCCAATTGCCCAAAGAAAGGGACAACTAAGCGGGTCCATCTTGGCCATGGTCATTGTTTAGAACATTGTTTTGTATTTGTTCAGACATATCCAAACAAACAGCACCAAGGGGAAAATTGCTCCAAGGTTTCGAATTAACAGAAATAAACAAGGCAGGTGTTAAAGCTACTTTAGGTACATTTTAACAAATCTTGTTGATGTGATTCATTTCAGGGTGGCCATCCGTGTCCATTGTAACTGAACCCCAACCTAACTACATCGCCCAACGTCCGCAAAGAGTTGAGTAAGGACCTCTTAACCCTAACGGCATTGGCGTATTGCTTTCACAGCAATCAACATGAATGCAAGCAGAACAAAACTTAATATATCTTCAAATAAAAAGGACTTTTCTCTCTGCTCAGTGGACCAACCTGTATTTCGAAGGTGTAGGAGGTATGTGCCCTCAGTTTGCTGATCTCTGCCCTTGTCTCCTTTAAGCCCCTCCTACCCGGAGAAAACACCACGTTGTCATCACATGGCTGACACGCCCGGCGCTCACTGCTATGGCAACGCCGGCACAGGACGTTATAGGACAGGTCCTCACGGTGACCGATGTCCCGCGGTGAATGCCACTCCAGCTGCACCGACGTCTGGTTGACCACTGAGACCACATTGCGGGGAGCCGAGGGTACACCTGAAAAGAAAAGACAATTGGGAGGTTAAAGGTGCACTGTGTAACTTTGGGTGTGTCAGGGGAAGTTACCTTTTTCTAAGCTATATTCTCATAACTGAATGAACAAACTTTCCTCAGGAGAAATTTGGATCTGCTTGAAGTAAGAAAGCTTCCTGAAAAGTTACCGTTTCGCTGTTGTTGTTGTTTACAGCAGCAGCAGGGCCCACAGTTTTGTTTACACACATTTTCTAGTCTTACGTTTGTTTCCAGGTGCCTCAAAATAATTTTGTTCCGATATAAAATGATATAATTATTAAATACTACGCATTACATGTAGAGTTATTATGTTTGTAAAATAAATGCAGGCTGTGCAAATGTTAACAAATCCCCTTTCCCTGAAACTGTATAGTGCACCTTTAAGGGATTGAGACTTAACATACATGTTTCCAGTGTTTGAAGTGCTGAGGATAGAAATCAGGTCAATTCAACTGCCAGTCTGCCAATTTATAGCAATCAAACCTTTTTAGTTTTATGTAAAGCAGTTGGGAAAAAGTTGATTTTTTTTAATCACTTATGGCTTACATATGGATAAGTGTGTCACAGGATGTCTGCCACTTTATAGCTAAGCAAGCTGCTGTATGAGCAGAACATTGCTGTATGTATTCAGTAAGATATATTCTTTGTAGATGTTTCAGATGACATAACATAACATGAGCACGCCAAGATGTCTCAAATTTTCATAAAACATGAATGTGTGACAGGAGTGTACCACGTAATATGTATATGTTTATTAATGTATAAAGAAGCTGTGTCCCTCCCTGTCCTGATACCCACAAACATGTGTCATAAGCAACGAGAGAATGCAAAGAACTCAAAACATCCAACCAAAATACAGTCAGTGTCTAGTCTAGGGTATTCAAGTACACTTTCAAATTGAGGCTTCCTGAAGAGAAAGACCAAAATAACTTTAGTTTTTTCGAAGCACTTAGTACCTGTTACTTCACTACATTTGACAGGGAAATGACAATAATCTAATGGCAGTCGGTATAAGTTACTACAGTGAATCGAGAATTGTTTGAATGAAATAGATACATTACTCAATCTAAAATATCACGAGTTGCAACCCCATTTTAAAAAGAAAATATTCAATCAGGCAAAGCCGAAAACTTCTTCCACAATTATGGACTGTAACATCCTGACACATTCCATCTTAGGGTATTTTATGAACCTTTAATTCACCCTGTTTCTAGACTATATTCTACATCAAACTATGAACTCTGGAGCTCACTCCAGCTGAGAGTGAGTGATCCATCAAGAACTACACAGGCTTTTCTGCCCACTGACTAAAGAAAATGAGGGTGACTGTTGCTGTACAGTAGTGTTACTTCACTGACATCAACCTGTCAAAGTTTAGACATGTCTTTCTGTCATCTTGAGGCCGCTCAGATGCAACACTGAGTTTCCAGCCAGTACTGCAGATGTAGAGAATTTGGATTTCGGCCAACAGGGTCGCACCAGTCAGACAGTGACCTAGGAGCTTAGAATACGCTTTTTATTTTTTTGGTTTCTAAGTCGCTAGTTCTCTCTCTTTCCCGTCAGCTTATCTCTTTGATCTGAGGGAGAAACTGTGCGTGTGCCTTTAAGACACTAGAAAAACCCCTTAAAACCCAGAGTTTTCACAAGGTTAAACCTAGCAGGTCTACCTGTCTTTGATTGGTCACACACACACACAGGGCCCACACACAGAGATACCCGCCAGCACTACATGACATTACATTACGCACGGAAAGTTCAAAAGAAAAGTTTTTTTCAACCTTGGCATATGTTCAATCATCAGAGTGATAAGAAAAAACATCAGAGATGACACTCAGGGAGATATACACCCCCGACTGCAGAATCAAAGTGCTGAGAAACAGTAGGGGGTCGAAATATCTAAGCACTAAGCAGCAACATCTTATAAACATTCCTACTGAGCGAGTCGACCCCTAAGAAACTGTGAATTCCTAATTACACAAACACACACACACACACATAGCCGGCGCATGCAGTGTGTTCACACAGATATTTTCGCTCGATCTTACTTTTTGATCGGAATAGCACAAAAACAAATTATTTAGCAGTGTCAGCCACCCAGAGAGTTAGCGGAAAAACACATATTCAAATGTAAGTCAACAGTTTTTTTCAATAAAAAAACACTTTCAGTATTTAAAAAGTGATATCTGTGCTGCATTGTACAAACACACTCTGCACTTCTTTATTGTTTTGCAAGAGGCTTTCGGAGTATCAGTCTGACCTCCGCGCAAAACTTGAAGAGAACACACACACACACACACACACACACACACACACACACACACACACACACACACACACACACACACACACACACACACACACACACACACACACACACACACACACACACACACACACACACACACACACACACACACACACACACACACACACACACACACACACACACACACACACACACACACACACACACACACACACACCTCCTCACCTATGCAGAATGTTAGGCATGCTGAGGGAATGATTTTCTGTCGGCCGACTATCCACACACCGCGTGCCCACTCTTCCATTTCACTGATCCTATTTTATATGTGATTTTGTTCATATCAAATACAAAATAAACTGAATCTCTCCTTCTTATATCGAAGTTATCAGAGTTTTCTCACTTAGTTTTCACTACGTTAAGCATAACTCCATCTTGTTTTTGCCCTTGAATTAGAAGCACCAAGGTGATACACAAAGCCGTGTAGGCAGGTTGGGTCGACACCTGTCACCTTTTCACTGGGAAAGTTGATTTTTTTCTTCTGTCAGCATCAATTTGAGAGTGTGCTGCCCGCTGTTTGATTTGAGGCTTTTCACAGGGCTTTTCTCAGTGGTTGTCAGAATAGGTTAACTCCTTCATTTGTTTCACAACCACAGACAAAAATCATTTTCCCCTCTAAAAATGAACTGCAATACATGATGAGTAGTGACATGATTTCATATTAAGCTCTTGCAAATATTGCAGCTTGTAGCACTAATGATATGAGACTTAGCTTTATTTGAAATCCCAATATGTTTCCTATATAGATGGTTCAAATGAATTCTGATGCATTTGACCATTTGAATATGTTTAAATAGACTTAGTAAGTTTGTGATCATCAAACTTTGTTGTAAACCAAACCCCCGGACCAAGTCTGCCTGAAAATCAGGTGTGGTTAGTTTCAAATCAAAAGAAAATTACCAGTGCTATATTTCCCGCCGCTGCTATAAAAGTAATTTGCATTATCAATTTAGGTTTAAAAAAAAAATTGCTGCATGCATGTCATATCCGCACATCGCCCACGCTCCCAATGGGTGGACACTCGCGCAGCTTACCGCTAGGAATGTCTGCTGAAAGTTCTACAGCTCAGGATTTTAAGCCATGAATTGATGAACTTGTGTCAATGAAAAATATGTCAATCTATGTGGCTAAATAGCATAGTGTCTAAGGATGAATGCAAACATTATCTGGTTATGTGTTATGTAGCACACCCCCCACCTATAATTTGTACCCCCAAATGTTGAAACAAAACCTAGTCTATTTGCCCTGTGCACAGGTTGGTTTACAATATATTCATAGGTATGTTGTTTTTACTTTTTGGATTAAAAAGAAGGCATGTCGGTAAACTACATGTCTGGCCCTTAGTGTGATTATCATATCGTAGAGTGGCCCTTTGTGAAAATGAGTTTGACACCCATGTCTAATTGATATGTCCTACATTCAAACAACATCACTGCAGCACACATATTCTTATAGTCCAGGTTGTGGCCCAAATAAATGATGTTCATAGCGTGACTGCTGTGCGTTAAAGGGGTGATGAATGCAATCTTAATAAGAGAATAAATCCAGGCGAACCAAAACATCTCAAAAATAGCTTAGGGGCTAGGGTTAAACTTGTTTAAGAGTCAGCATCAATTATCCTATCTGTAGTAATACACAAGACTCCTTGAATGGGATTTAAGTGCATATTCTCCTCTCAAAGTGCACCAGATTCATGCATTCAAATTTAAAGGGTACAAAAAACTTTCGGCCGGGGGGGCATGCCCCCGGACCCCCCTAGAGGGTTCGGGGGACCACACCACCGCTGCTGAAAAAAATCCTGCGGGAAACACTGATTACTATTGGTTCGCTATGGTGAAGAAGTGGCGTGGTGTATAATCCTGCATATGAATGCATTTTTCACTTATGTTTTACAATTTACTAGGGCTGACATCACATGATTCCTCAAGTGACCTAAAAATGGTCAATGCTAATTATTTGCGTCAAGGTTTCATTTCCATATAACTGTCTACAACAGCACTGCACTGTATTTGGGATGGATGCTTATTACTGAGGCTCTGCACACACACCTGACCTTTCTGTTGTAGGCTGTGGACAGGACAGGGAAGCTCCTGGTTGCTCGAGTGAGGTGTCAATGGAAAGGTTAGTGTTTCCAAACAAATATACGTCCCAATGTTTACATGCCAACATGAGTTGTGATGGTAAATATAGGAAATATGAACTATTAAGACCCAGATGCTCATTTCAAACGATGCAGCGGCAGTTCATGTGGATTTATAGATGTAATAATGTGTAAATATTTAACAGGATTGGACGGTGTTGACCTGTGCCAAAGCCAATTGCGTTTTTTGTTGGAATGATATCGATCGGTGGATTACTGTAAGGCTCCGTAGGTGAGTTGACTCGACCTTACAACTGTGTGTTTGTATATACTGTACTGACAGAAATGTCGATAGTAACCGCTGTTGTGGTCGTATCTTGAAATGGTTTGCCTCAATTAAAATCACAAGAAATACATAGATATTTCACACAAGTACCCACTAAAACATTGCAGTTGTGCACACAGCGTAGTTGTGTAATCAACTAAAATGATTGATAGTGGGAGCCTAAATGTACACATCTGTCTAATTTTTGTCACCCTATTGTCCACAATATAGTTTTAATATGTTGGTCTATTCTTTAAAGGCAAGATGTATTACATTTCTATATTCATTGTGGGAGGGAGTCCATTACTATGTTGTTCTTCCTGAGGTTTCTTCCATTTTTAGGGGACATTTTCCTCATTTGAATTAAGGATCGAGAGTGTTGTTTGCTGTATAGATTGTAACATCTCTAGAGGCACATTTGTTATTTGTGTTATTGGACTACTTAAATGCAAATGCCTTCACATGACTCAATGCAGGTTTCATAAAATGGTGGCCAATATTCCCTGTCACGATTCATAACGCTGAGGGGAAAACACTACAGGCTTATCTATTGTATATCTTTCAAGTAGAACGTTGCAAATCCATTCATGAATGTAAAACAGTAACACAAAGAAACACCAATGAATAGAAAGGAGCATTTTTCAGTCTACAAAATAAAGAACAAGACATTATAAAAAAAGTTGTATTCAGGTCACCAGGACGTGAACACACACAGGCGCACACACACACACAGGCGCACACACACACACGCACACACACACACACACACACACACACACACACACACACACACACACACACACACACACACACACACACACACACACACACACACACACACACACACACACACACACACACACACACACACACACACACACACACACACACACACACACACACACACACACACACACACACACACACACACACACACACACACACGCAGTTTCACAGTTTTTGAGACTAGCTGCAGAGACAGTCCAAATGATTCATGTCTCAACCTACTTACACCATCTCTCTGTGGAACCGAGAGGCAGCGTTTTTCAAACTCTGCGCCTCGTCTTGCATAGCAATATCGCCTTTTTCAACACTCTAAACACACATCCACTTCAATGGAAAGCCTGAGGAAAGTGGCAGTGTTATTAGTTACCGCTCCCCAAAGCCCCAAAAAACAAGGACGGGGAACATTGCGGCGCACTCGCACTATGAATGAGGTGCATAACATTAGGGGCTTGGAATAATAAATCAATGCCAGATACTGGCCTATAATTCAATAATGAGATATTGGCCTAAGTCAACCTCCAATATGCTGTAATATTGTCACTGGTAACTTAAGTCCAACATTCTGCCCTCACAACATTTGTTTTGGTTGGCCCTCTGGCTTATAAACACACAGGTTTATTGGACATGTATTTTGTATTTAGCTTGACAGAGACAGACTGACTCACTGGTGCACACATCCTCCGGTTTATCCATGTCTCCGCGGTAATAGCCGTTGCGACATCCGCAGAGGGTGGCGGCCTCGATGGTGGAGCGACTGTTGGGAGGACACTGCTGACATAATCCGGCCCCCTGCGTCGACTTAAAGGTGCCCTGAGGGCAGGCTGAAGAGAGAGAGACAGAGAGAGAGAGAGAGAGAGAGAGAGAGAGAGAGAGAGAGAGAGAGAGAGAGAGGGGGAGAGAGGGGGAGGAAAGAAAAGCACATTAAAAAGCAATACTCTGCCACCTGAACATGAGGGAAACCAAACAAATAAGCCATGATGATTGCAAGACTGTTGTTTGTCTAGATCGCAAGACGTTGGGTAAAGTTTGTTTACCAGCAGCCAGCAGAGATATTATTGGTGGTGTAAGGTTGAGAAAGCACGGAGGGGGATTTTCTGGGGATAACATTCTGTGTACGTCCACAAACACACTATCGCAGTAATTATATGTGGTGTGGCGTGTTCCTTTATCTGGGTCATATTGTTTTGGTCCATAAATACTAACTTCAATCTTCCATAATCTCCTGAAAAACAAATATGAATTCTTAGAGCACTGCCTCCCCCCACCCTTTATACAAAATGTATTTGTCCAGGGACAGCTTGTACTGAGCACACAGCACATGGTTGTTATCTGGCTTTTATCTACCTATAGAATGGAACTCTATTATTTTCACTGCAGTGCGTTTAGTGTAAGACAAGCCCATTATTGGAGGATGGAGTCAATGTGTATTGGATGTACGGTAGCACTTGCATATGTTCTGAGTTGATTCTGTTGTGAAATTAGGGTGACGCCTGTCTGTCAGGTTGTATAAAGGCCCTCCCTTTCAGTTTATTAAATGACAACGTTGCAAGTACTCCCTTTGCACCTTTCAATTTGACGAGGAACAGCATTCATTTGTAAAGCAATTCCATATGCTTGAGCCTTCGGTGTTATAAGTCTGTGTTGTGCATTAATTCACAGTTCATCCAGGGGGAATTCCCGCGCGCACACACACACACACACACACACACACACACACACACACACACACACACACACACACACACACACACACACACACACACACACACACACACACACACACACACACACACACACACACACACACACACACACACACACACACACACACACACACACACACACACACACACACACACACACACACACACACACACACACACACACACACACACACACACACACACACACACACACACACACACACACACACACACACCAGCTAAGCTCTCTTGTCAGCAACATTTTTTTTTTTATCAGAGATGTCACGCATGAATGCATCATCCCCTTTTTTTCCAGCTGGTCTGGCAAATGTAGCTATTGGAACACAACATATTTTGTAAACACAGATAGGCCTGCCTAACCGTTTGTGTTTGCTGGCAATATTTTTAAGTTGTATTTATTTAACCTTCCTTTTAGTAGGAGGGTCTCTTGAGATAGGAGTTACAGTATATATTTTCCAAGCAAGTCCAAGCCAAAATGTTAGCACATTTAGCAAACAATAAACAGCCTGATAGAAAAAGTGTTTGGGGCCACTACAATCCGTTTCTAGTTTAGAAGAAAAAAAATCAAGTAAAACCTAAAGACAGCTTCGCAACTGCAAGAAGTTACAAGAAGAGTTCATGTATCATCTTAAGAGTTTTTTGTCAATTAGGTCTATGTGTCAGTTGTATAGCTATGGTGTTCCTTGTTCAAGTCATTTTAATAGTAGCTCACGTTAGCAGTTAAACATTTATCCTTTCAAAGCTTGTAAGTAATTGGCTGACTGTGTGACTGATAGGGAGTAGTAAAGACAGCATGTGACAGACGCACTAAACAAAAAGGTCTTAGATCTAGTTTAAAGCAGAGAAAAAAAAAGGTAATATTCGCAACTCAAGTGTAACATCTTGACGTCTGGAGTCAAACGTATCACATGTTAAATCAGAGTGCTTTGCGAAGCCTGTTTTTAACTCCCACCTGGGATTTTTATGAGTGCCTTTTTAGTGAGAACAAACACTTCTGCATTATGACTAAGTAAAAATATTTAAAAAAAAAATCCAAACGGGGAAGTGTGAATTTTTTTATTTTTTTTTCTAAGTTTTGATTAATCCTCAGCACTTTGTTTGCCTCCCACAAACTGTAATGAGCGTTCACTTCATCTCCGAGATTGCCGACACACCAAAATGTAAATGCGAGCCACAGATTGATGGTGGAGGGCAGAGGGGTGAAGACAGTAAAATGAGACAAAGTGAGCCAGCGAGTTAAGAGCCTCAGAGAGTGTCACTTAATCCAAAACTGGTAAAAGCTCTAAAAGGGTCAGGCAGAAGAGAAAAATAAAAAATAACAACACAGAAAACAACAAACAAAGAAGTCAAAGACACAAGAGTTAACAGAGAAAGAACTGGAGGAGGAGAGATTTAAAGTGAGCGAAACACAATGAAAGTGCTGTTTTTTATTCTCCCGTTCTATTGTGTTCACTCTCCCCCCAAAATGTTATATTGCCATTTCTTGCTTTTGCTGATGCTTTTTTTGTTCTTCTAACATGATTTACAACGGAAGGTCGCGCCAGTGTTTTACTGCATATTACATCGTACGTGAACCGCAGAGCTTGGAAGAAACTACTAGTGTGCCTTGTATAGTAAATACTGCAGAGACTTGATCAAGCTTGTGTTAGATGTGAACAATTTTATAGATTGCTGGCCCTGAAATGATGGCGCGGAGTAACTGTTTTCAACCCTTAGAAGTTATGAAGCGTCAGTGAAAAGCACATTCTTTAAGGCCTAAGAGTGGAGCATGCTGTGAGGGTCACAGTTTTTCTGAGAAGACCTATTTTATTCCAGTCTCGAAAAGGAATGTATAAATGTAATTGTGGTTTTCATTTAGGCGCTATAGGAGGTTTCTTATAGATGGTGGTGCACCGAAGAGAAAGTAATTACACAAGAACGTCTTTGTTTGATTGCTAAAGCCAGGCAGTGAAACAGTATGCAAACCGCTAAATTAGAGCTGGGGTGTATGGTTGAGATCTATGTATATATTGTATACAGTATATATATATAAAAACTTATTGTCCCTATGTACGGGGGAACCACTATGAATGGTAATGCCCTTTAGAGCCAAAAACAAGAACAAATGTTTACACAAGGCTACAGTATGATTTGCTGTATTTCCATTTTCCCAGCTACAATGAATCAAAGCCACGTGCAGCCATCTAGCATCTTTCTTGTTCCTCGCTTCTGGTAGCAAACAAAAAAAGTCAGTAATATAACACCTGAAAAATAACATTACATTAAATACAAACACTGTGTAGAGAAAATGTTATTTCAAATGAGGTCATTTTCAGTATAATTTTCTCATTTGCTTTTCATTCTTATTTAGATAAAGTTTGGTATAGTATTAGTAAATGTGTGTAAAACTGACTGTTGTACAATGGCGGTGCTTAGTTAGTAACCATCACTTTTTTCCAGTGCATTTTCCAGTCCATTGTAGGACAGTCTTTGTCCAGTGATTACTCACAGTCAGTGAGAATAATGAGTCAAACTTTTAGCAGGGCGTTCCAGGTGTTATTCAGAAAGATAAAGTGGGATGAACTGGAGCAGCTTGAAAATGGATGAGTCCCTGTGTAGTTAATAATGTCTAAACTAAGACCTGATTTGAGACTCACCATAAAAAGTGGGTGCATGCTCAAAATGAACTAGTTATTAAGATATGTCTTTTGACCATATCTGAGGGCAAAATGCATTTAAAGCTAATCAGAATGGCCACAATGAAATGTAAACTTGAGAATATTGGTGCAAAATTCTGTCAATATTTTCATGGAAGACATTCATAGTGTTACATTTGGTTGTTCACATTAAAAGTGATGGAAAAAGTTGTGGGAAAACATAAAAAAAGCAGTTGAGAGAGCATGAGATAGGAAATTCTAACTCCTTATCTTCCGTACACCCTGGATAATCAATTAAAAAAAAAGGTCAGTTTTCGTTTTGAGAGCTACAAATCTTGTCTCTGCCTCCCTTACTCTAGTGTGAGGTGGAAAGGTTTGACCATTCAACCATGTGACAGGCACTTAGGGTGGAGCATAGCGACACTTGGCTATATACTTGATATTTTCCTGATAACAATGTATCAAATGACGATGTGAAAACAATGTGCAGGTTTATCACTACTGTCTGACAATTATCACCCAAAGCTGCAGGTCCTCTCGGCTTTATGGATCTTTATAACTCTCACTGCTCTCATAGCGTATTTTAAGGCGGAAGAACACAGCTGTCAGACGCTCAAATAGAACGACCAACCAAGGAATACAAAAACTGCCAGTCCCGTGCCATTTAAAATCCTCTTAAAGTGTACATACTACTACTTGTAGTGTATGTTCACTAATGTAACGTAATGTCAAAGTTGTAAAGTAATGTGTATTTAATAGCCGTTATGCTTTTGCAGTTTGCCACCGTTTCCCTCGCTCCCCGTTCGTCAGACACCTTCCTATGTGTCTGTCAATGTCACTCGCCCTTTATGTATGTTGTCTTTATATTCTGACATCTAGCTCTCTTTGAATCTAGCCTCTTCACGAGTGTCAATGGCTTGTGTTTGTGTGTGTGTGTGTGTGTGTGTGTGTGTGTGTGTGTGTGTGTGTGTGTGTGTGTGTCCTCTCTCTTGAATAGGCAGACATCTGGCTTGTCAAGGTCATTTATTCAACAACCTTGCTCATACACATGGGGCGTGTCACCATGGCAACAAGTCCTGCTCTCTTTAGTTATCTCTGGGTAGAGTTATCATTCTCTCTTTCTCTCTCTCTCTCTCTCTCTCTCTCCTTCTGTGTCCAGCTTTCAATGGATTTCAAACTACAAACTCTGCATATACGGTAAATGTATTTTGTATTTATAAATACAATGTGATATTTTTTTAAAAGGAGAAATGGCTCAAAATGTTGTCTTGTTGAACAACAGTAGGATGTTGTTAAAAATCTGATGAAGTGTTGTCCTCTGCCTCCAGTATGATACGAAACAATTCATTAACGTAAGATGATAAAGATTTTATTATTATTCTACTAAGTGTCTTTTTTTATTGGTGTGTTCAAAATTGAGATACTATAAAAAGACAGAGCGGATGAACTTGAAAATGAGTTAACAGGGGGCAAAAAGAGTAAACATTTTTATTATTTTATATTCTCAGTGCCTTTAGCCAGCTGTGTGGAGTCACACAGCGACCATGTGGAGGACTATAGTCTAAGGTTGGCATATAGGCTCACTCATCCATTATTAAATACCTGCATTTGTATGTGTCTCAATCTGTATGCATGTATGTATTTATGTGCCTGTGCATGTGCGTGTGCGTGTGTGTGTGTGTGTGCGTACGTGCCTGTGGGTACCGGGTGTTTGTGTGTGGTAAAAGCCTTCAGGATTTAAAACAACTCTAGAGCGTTGCCGGGGGTCCACAGCAGGGGTAGTTTGTGTGTGTGTATTCAGCAATAGTGCTTATGTTTGAAGTGTAGTGCATTTAAAGTGAGGGGTCTGTTTGAATATGCTTTCACACACACACACACACACACACACACACACACACACACACACACACACACACACACACACAACTTTGATGATAAGCCCATTTTGACAGACTCTGGTCTACACAATATGCTGCACCAAGAAGATGCCAGCTCAAGCTCATTGGAGACAGACTGGACATGCTCTCGACATCTAGGGCGTCTGAACAAGCACAAAGGCTTTGAATAAAACACAAGGCAAATGTACATAGACAACACCATCACAGAAACTGTCCAGATATGTCCACTTAGTCTGTCTTTGTTCTGCATCCAGTCACACTTTATAGGGCTAAATACATACTGACTGTGTTTATATGGATAGAAATGTTCTCAATAAGAACATATGTAACTTCCTTATAGGCTATACTGTCCATCACTTAAATAGCTTGACAACATAGTCATATCCCCTATCCGGACACGGAAACAAAAGCTCATATATAATGTATCTTAACCGACAGCCCATTTCCTAAACATAGGCAGAAAAGTGTTTGCTGACGGAGCTAAAAAACACCACATGCTATTGTTTTCGAAGTGGGAGATACTTGAAATCCTGTTTGAGTTAAGATAGGCCCCGGCTAAGGTCACCTAAAGGTCTCAGACTAAACAAACCGGTGATGTATATGTTAAGACAAGAAGAAAAACCTGTGCGATAAAAGACAGGATATACCAAGAACTATGGTCATCACCACAAGTATCGCTATCTAAAAATACAAGCATAGTGCAGGTACAGTCTCACCAGTAATTAGACCCATCCCCCTGTAGAGGATAGTAAGTCTTTTGGCACCCTGCGTCAAACTACAACATAAGTAAGTGTTTTAACCCAGTTAATACTGTATATCGAACATGCCCACAAAAGACACAGTGCCGATAAGAAGCTTTGAAAATTGGGGAAATTTTACTGATGGGCATTAAGGGATAAAGATCCCACTCTGTACATATTCAACACTGTATGGTACTGGAGAGAAGATTTTCATTCATATTTTCAGAAATTATTTATCCGATATGATATTCTTGAACGATTGTCACTCATTTTCGACATGCTAGTAGATTTGAGCTCTAGTTTCTAGTTTTGGCAACAATTACAACAGGCCCAATATGTTCTGAGCAGATCCTGAGCGAAGGATTGTTAGGAGTAAATCAACATTTCTGTACTATTTCTGTACTAGCGTCAGACCTAATCAGTGTCTCTCATGAATCGTGTCTGGCTTACCATCTACACACTCAAATATTATATGGAGATGAAGTCATTTTTTTCGTGCAAGGAGAGACAATGACACCAAAGGCAAAGCTAACATTTCAGTCCGTGTTTTAAATAGATTTCACTGGAGACAGATAGAATACTATTCATCAGGCCGCCTCTGCTCTGTATCTCATTGAGCTTTTTTTTTTTTTTTTTTTTTTTTTTTTTTTACTTTTTTGTCCTTGGTTCGTCCTTCAAACTTTTACTTATTGTACTTGCAAGTCTGTCTTTCGATAAGGCTATCCTTTCCTTGCAGATGAGTTCATTTCTACACAAGCTTTTACTGCAAAACTTATCTTAAAAACGGTATGCAAAAATAGCTCTTTTTCAAAGTGTATGTGTAAAATGTTAAATAATGTAAACAAAATGTCATTGTAAAATCTAAATTTCTTCCTTTCTTTATTGTCCCGTTTAGATATGCCTCTATCTCTATAAAACGCTCTCTCTCTCTCTCTGACAATCCAGGACTAATTTGCAGTAGACTCGACTTATCTGGCTGGAACACATAAAACTAATTAACATGATATGAAGTGGCCTCACTTATCAATTTAGCATATAATGAACATACATCCTACACACACACACACACACACACACACACACACACACACACACACACACACACACACACACACACACACACACACACACACACACACACACACACACACACACACACACACACACACACACACACACACACACACACACACACACACACACACACACACACACACACACACACACACACACACACACACACACACACACACACACACACACACACACACACACAGTCTCGCTCTCTCTCTCTCTTTCACATACACACACACATACACAAATAGATGAGACTCTCCAGGGAGGATGAGTGGGTACTTCTTCGAGAGGAAATGGGGAAAGAGGCCAGATATAAAAAGGAAAAATAGCTAGAGATCTATGTAGCTATTTCTGTGCTATATTCACCCATAGTAGGCTGCTTCCTTTGGCAAAGAAAATATATACATGCATGTGTGTTTATTCAGCTAGGACTGCAATATAATGACACAATTTGCTCTCCTGGGCTACAATAAAACATTTGCATTTTCCACAGGATTGACTCAGCATAGCTGTGGTATTGTTGTATATAACAGGATGTTAAATTACGTGTTCGTTTATTCGGAAATATGGAAGGCAAAAATAAAGGATGACTGGAGAGAAGTTTCCAAGTTCTTAGAGGATGTTTAATGAAGTGATATCACAGAACAGGTTATGCAGCCTTCAGGGACAGGAAAAAGTCAAAAAGTGAAACCCCTTCTCGACAGCAAGGGGTTTTATTATCTCCCAACAAAGTGGCAATTTATTGTTGCCATGTGTGTTTGGAAACATCCCCTTCTCTCTCCCGACGTCCTCTGCTGACCTTTAGTGACTGGGTTAAGCTCCCCAGTCTTGCTTGGCCCGAAAAGGCCTTTGCGTTATCAGGCCTCAGGAATGTTGCTATCTATGGGAGAATCAGGTTAGGTTTTATAGCTGTTTCACCTCCTCGTTTCCACAGCACCAAGAAGGTTGAGTGAGAACATTTATTAAAGTCAAATGTGAAGAATATACAACTTGTTTAAATTGATTATACAAGAGTAAATGCATATTAATGGGGGGGGAGGGGCATAATATCATTACAAATTAGAGTTATTTTTCTAACATATAGACCAGAAAGCAAAGAATAATCATATGCACAGGATTCGCTCAGAAGATATTTTTGCATACCATATTTGTAACAGTCGCATATTTATATAAAACATCTAAGGTTGTAGCTATTTGTTTGATTCCATGCTGGGTGATACATTTTTGCTGTATGTTTTGTGAGATAGTGCTTGCTGCAATAGCTACAGTTGCTCATTAGATGCAATTTTGCTCAATATTTTTTGTATTGTATTTGTTGTTACACTGACTTGGAATGTTTGCTCTAAACGGTCATCAGAAAACAAATCTGTACTATGCTTTAATGCAGTGCCGTTTTTGCAGCTGTTTTCATTTGTTCTTTGATTGTTTAGGAGCGCTGTTTGAGCCAGCACAGCCTCATCAAAGCAAATATTTACCTCGACACACGTTGCCGTTGTCTGGTTCATAACCGGCCTTGCAGCTGCAGCTTCCGATGGGCACCATCCACTCTCCGTCCCCATTACAGTACAGCTTGATGGGCACGTCCACCTCCTCTGCGTTGGGGATGCAACTTCCTCTAGCGATGACCAACGAGGTGGACTCTGCTCCAGTCAGGGTCTGCACACAGAGACACAACCATGATACAGATTAGACAAATGCTGCATCAAAGTTAGTTAGTTAGTAATTTGATATAGTTACAATAAAACATGTATACTCATTGTATACTCATTCACCAGCAAAAAAATTTACTGAAAAGGATTAGGCCGAAGCAAAAGCTCATGTATGCCTATACTATATTCTTATCAGTTTAATCTACCACTCACAAAATAAAAATAAATAAAGAAACCAATATACGAGTAATAAAACAATCGTTCAGATTTGTAACACTCACGAATTGCATCACAAAGTGAACAAAGTAAATAAGTAAATGATTCACATTTCTTACCCTCAAAAATAGCATTATAAATCATTTTCTAGAAAACGAACACATTTTTTAAATGACATTGGCATTGTTAGATAACCACGGTTTTCAGTTAGTGCTGGTCCGTACCTCTGGAAAGAAAGCGAAGTTCTGCACCACGCTGGGGCATTTCTTGTAGAAGACTCTGACAGCCAGCAGGGACATGCAGGCGCCCAGGTCCTGGAAGGCCAAGTGGAACCCTCGGCCTTTGGACAGAGGACCGAAACTACGAACCTCCGTGTTCACCTTCATCAGTCTACCACCAAAATCCACCTGGGAGAAACTCTCATCTGCTGCAATAGTGTCCACCTTAACATGAGTTGAACACACACACACACACACAGGGAAAAATGTATAAATGAACTTTTAGGCTTTTAGGTACTTCTATTCATGATGTGTATAGGATGATAAACGTTGGTTTTATTTTAGATTCACTGATTGATTTTTTAAATCTGATGAATGCAATTGTGAACAAATACCATACAAATGTATTATGCTATAAGAATAGTGTCATAATTTGCTATTTCCCCAATGAATCTCAAGCCAGTGTCAGGATTTCCAACACTCTTGACTCATCAACACAAACAGTGTGTGATTAATTGAAAGAAATGCAGACATGAGAGTCTGAGATACATTTTTAGGACAGAAGTCAACTATTAACCCCAAACAGTGCCGGGAGAAAAACGCATACAATCAGTAAGCATTGTTCAAATCACAAAGCTGGAGCATGTTATAGCTTGACTTCAATGACTTATAATGTACAATAAATCAAATTGTGATTCATTTCAGATAAGTCTGGATTTCATATTGTTACTGTCCTTAGGAACAATGTATTCCCCGAATTTCAAGTATTCATGAGATAAGAAAAGCAACTCATTGTTATCAGCATTTTTCAGTCAATCCGATGGGTTCTCCAATATACTGAATATGCACAGATGTCAGATTTACAGCCTCTGGAATACATTTTCTCAAAAGTAGCAAATGATGAGTCTCACATGTCCTGCACTTCCATCTAACTTGCCAAATGACAAAACAATTCTGTATTAAAACTCAACCTATGGCCATAACACTTTTCTAATTTACAATATGGTAATTCTACCAGAACCACTCACTCTAAACCAGACCCCGTAAACCAGAATCCACAAAATCCTTCCATGTAATTTGGGTTGTAAGTTAGTTGAATGATAGTAAGCATCTGAAAAGACTAAGGCATATGTAGCAATCCAAATTACAACATATTGCCATTTAAGTTTGATACACTTTAGATACATGTGGTTTAGATGAGATGGGCCATGCTCTGGTTCTTACTATTTCTGGTTCTTATGACACAATAAGTATGTTGAACCAATCGCGGCAGTTCAAGTGCAAGAACATTCTATACAAAATCTGCCTGGAAGTAAGTACTCATCCGGGCATTTCTCGCCTACACAAACTCGCATACACAACCACAACATACTCAAATTGACGTCTGAGTAGGGCGTTAGAAGGGCCGTTTTGAACACAACATGTAGTTTCTAGGTTCCGTTACCTTTAGAAAAGGTGCGTTGGCCCAGTACTCCACCCCTTTCATGCTCTCTGACACGGTGCGCTCTGTCTCCAGGTAGTAGAGGTTGAAGGTCTCTTTGCAGGAGCCGAGGACATTGGGTACGGAGGCACAGTCCCTCACGGTGAAGCGGATCTCCACATAGATACGCTGAGCCGCCCGCCGGTCGATGTACGTGGTCAGCAGCCAGTTGTTCTGACTGGGCTCAAACACGTTACACACCTGGTACGTCCTGATGGTGTTTAGGTTCTCATCATAGCCGCTCACCTCCTCCCACTGTGTGTCAGTGTGTGTGTGTGTGTGTGTGTGTGTGTGTGTGTGTGTGTGTGTGTGCGGAAGGGGCAGGGGTAGGGGGTACGGATGAGAGAGGGGAGAAGGCAAAGGAAGAGGGGAGAGTAGAGGCTAAAATGATTAATGGGTTTACCCAGACCTGACACAAATTAAACCTTCTTCATCCCTCCCTCCAGTTTTCTCTCTCTCTCTTTTTTCCCTACATCTCCAATTGCCTTTTTTTCTCCTTTACCTTATTCACTTCTGAGCGGGGACAACCATTCATCACAATTAGAGCCACTCAACTCTCTCTCACACACACACACACACACACACACGCACACGCACACGTTCTAGAAAGTGGTCAGACCAAAAAAACTATTCTATCTTATTCAAATGAATTCTATTCCGTTCTATCCTTATTTGACTATTGCAGACTCCTGTGAAATACACATCTGTTGGAATCACTTCTGTTCTGCATCCATAGCAGTTAATTGCTGTCACCTTTCCTGCTGTAATTAAGATTTTGACAGACTCGTTAATGGGGCACTGTAAAGTGTAGTCAGACTGCTTTCCCCAAGGGTACATACACACACACACATACACACACACGTCACACCACCCGCGCATACACCTACACACACGTACAGTACACGTTTAAAAATCGCTCTTACCCCATTGGCAGGGAACGATATCCAGCCCAGCTCAGCCGTCGCCGTCCTTGTGTCCATCACTGTCTCTGTCAGAGGAAAAGACAGACAGACAGACAGTTAGGTTAGAATAATAATTTTAATTTTTTTAGGAATCCCATTTGTTATTACCATAGTTACAACTTTTCTTCCTGCTGTCCAATCAAAAGATGAAACAAAACAAGACATTCAACATTGCATAAATATGTACACAGAGTACAGGTATAAGTTTAATTAATACTCAGCTCATGCGCCAAGGTTATTACTGCATGGTGATGCATGTCATTCACGTTCTTAAAATCCAACACCTTTTTTACCATGCTTTCTGCCTCTCGCCCTCCCCCCCCCCCCCCCCCCACCCTCTAATAAAGGAGAATGAGGAAGCAGCAAACAAATCGGGCCTCTAGTGATGGTAATGCAGTGTAGACAATAAGAAACAATATGACACAATGACAAGCAACATGATACAGTTACAAGCTATGTCATTTCCTGCCCTAGTCAGTGTCAATCAACTGCAGCACATGCCACAGTATATCATTAAGTAGAACTTTGGAATAATAGGTTGGATACATTTTGTTTTGTCAAGGGATATCATGTAACCTACAACTATGAAGCTACTTTGTCATTAATGTGTGAAACTTATGATATAAAACTGCTGTGACTTCAGACTACGTATATTGCAGTTTTTTCTTCCGTTGTTGTCTGTTGTTTGAGTCTGGAATAGAGGATTTAGCATCATCTACCAGAATATATCAATTAATAGCCTAGTGTGTGTTAAACCCTAATTATGAAGGCTAATATACTGTACATATGATTATGATTGCAATAATGGCTGCAAGAACTGAAGATTCAGAGCAAAGAAATTAACACACATGCATGTATTAATGTGCTAGGTTATCCAGCTATCAAAACATGGTATAGCTTGGTGATGGTAAGCTTGCCTGCCATCACCCACAGCCCATGAGTAAAGCTACACAACATGACTTATAACAGTCTGTACACACACAGACAAAGTGTTGCTTATCCTCCCATCCAGCCCCTGGTAAAGGGCAGTAAATAACCCAAACACTATGTCAACAGCGCGTCAATGGGATTAGTGACATCATCCATCAGCCATTTTTATTTTTCTCTTTATAACACGAAAGGTACATTCACATTACTGGATGTAAAGGCTGTTGTGGACAATGCTGCAAATCAATAAGCAGGACTGCTGAGCAATTATTAAATTAAAACAGACAGCTCCGTCTGCTTATTATCCAATAGGCCTAGGCCTACTGGTATAGCATAAATTAAAAAAGAATTACATACAGGTGAAATCAGCCAGTTGAGGCAATAGCAATTAAAAAGACAGCTCTTTAATGTGAATGTGTGTGGGACGGGTAGCACTCTGACTTCATGTCCCTGTCTGATCTTTCACTATCAGCCCGACATGCTATATTTACGAAACCCGACACACTGATTAAATCACAACTGGGTGATACGCGATACGCCGTACCGTATACACCACCAAGCCAATTGCGCTCCATCAAACAACAGCAAAAGTGTACGAAAGCTTAAAACGTTCATGACAGTTGAACAACATCAAAGTTACTTGACAGCAAAGGAAAGGCCCAGGTGAAAAGACTCATTGTAAAGCATGTCACATGGCATTACAGATCCTGCTGCGTTAATGGTGACACATTGGCATGGGTGCAGCCTATAAGAACTATTTTCAGCGTCTTTCTGTCTGGTGAAATAACGCAAACTTTCACAAGGGGGAATTGAGCACTTACATTGACGTCCATGCATGTTAACGCTCTACAGTTATAGTGGCAGGAAGCCCACTTGCTATTAAAACAATTATGATGCCAAGAGTTGTGGGAGACACTTTTCATTACGTAGGCTATTGCTAGTGTAGTATTAGTGCATACATTCAATGAGATGGAAATGTAACATAGGCCTATGCATGAAACATGGAGTTTGAGTTCATTCAATTCATGCACACAGTTAAATCAACTGAATAAAAAGTAGCATTTACATACGATTAGGAAAATAAAAAGTCTGTCCCTAAAATTGAAAAATATACGTTTACTTAATAAATGTAATTAATTTATACTCACATAGGGTACTCGTTCAAAAAAAACAGCCATTCACTTAGGCCATACAGTGCATATGGCCTACACAAGTGCCTCTTATACAATAAATGCAATAACATTCCTTGTAAAAGAAAATATAGCCTAGAGATACATATAATTTCCCTCATTGTCTCAGGATTGTGGGTCTACCATGAGCTCCTGTCTGTGTAATTCTCACATGCATTCATTATCATTTTTTCCCAGGCGTCTTCTCAGCCCTCCTGTGTTGGCCTACCTGTGGCTGAACTAAACTGCTGCATGCAAAAAATTAACAGCAAGACAACTGCGGACACGCTGAGACGCTCCGGCCGATAAGTTAGTTGGCATGCCGACAACACAGAGCCCAACATGGAGCCCCTTTGTAAAGATGAAGCAAGGTGAGAAGATTCGACGACATAGCACCATGAGGCAGCCGCAGGCAAGCACCCCCCCCCCCTCTTGATTCTTCACATGCGCTCTCTCTCTCTCTCTCCCGCACTCTTTTATTCTGTCACCCTCTCTCTCATTATCCCTTCTCCTCCTACCTTGGGTGCTATTTCTATATATTTTTGTCAGCGAGCTCGCCTAATTATACAGCATAAAACACTTTTTACAGCTCTCTCTCTTGGGACGGAAGGTCGTTTAGGGGAAAATTAAATGATCAGTTGTCACGTGAAATTGTAGTAGATGTATCAAACTCTTGGACCAAAGCCTGTTCAAACACTGACAACTGTCACTATCTAATGTGGAGCTTCAGTGCATTTAGTGGCATGTTGTCAACAGAGATATTCAAAATTCAAATAGCGATTCGCAGCGAGCAGACCCAGGTTATTTCTGCCTTGAATATGTTTCACCTGTTCAGAAGTCTTTGAAGTTTGGGTGAATAAAAGGGGACACAGAAAGAAATGGTAATTCGGAGAGAAATGTACAATGTTGACAGAAGGGATGTTGGATAGATAGTCTTACAAGCTTTACCTTCCAGCAAAGTCTCGGAAGACAGGATTTGATTCAGGGCTCTGCTTAAAGAATAGAACAATGTGCACGTCATACTCCACCATATACACCATCATATTTCTACTTCAACAATTATTCACAATAGATTAATCTGCCGAGTTTTATCACCAGAAGCAAGGCCTTACACAGCACCACATTAAAACAGAGATTTCAGATATAAAGAATGGGCTTATGTTATACTGTACCTATGTCTGGTCTAGAAAATTGTAGAAAAAACTACAACTCATCAATACCCAAAGATAACTTGTCTTTGTTCATTTATATATAAAAGGAAAGCATCTCATCTTCACATTTGAGAAGCTGTCAAATGTTTATTTTTTTTTGGGGGGACTAAAAAACGGCTCAAGCAAGTAATTTATTATTTTTAAATTATTCGTAGACACACATTCTTTCAATGGCAAATGTACACTGTACATTTTATCAATACTTTTTTGCCTAAGGGGTATGCAACCAAACACTATCAGCAAACAGGCCTTGTGTGAATACCTGGTGTATCCTGGGCTTATTAGAGTGCATCCACTCATCAGTGTAATTAGCAGCGAACTAGCGCATACACCTCTCTGCACATAATAGGGTATACACTCCTATCAGCCTAATTACTTTTGACATATTGTAGGCTGTGATAGCAATGCACCCCGCAGTGGTGCAACGATGCAATGCTACCCCCACTGAACAAAAACCAAAGCTAATTTATGGCAGAGAAAAACAGCAGGTAAAACCCTGTGCGATACCATTGCAGTCAAAGAGGCTGTTAAATCCTCGTTGTGGCCAACCAGGGAGAAATAAAAGTGTTTCCGTCACAGATGCTGAATTAGAAGTAATTTTACCTCTCTCTCTCTCCCTCCCTATGCGAGTGTGTGCTTGTGTGTTTGTGTGTGTGTGTGTGTGTGTGTGTGTGTGTGTGTGTGTGTGTGTGTGTGTGTGTGTGTGTGTGTGTGTGTGTGTGTGTGTGTGTGTGTGTGTGTGTGTGTGTGTGTGTGTGTGTGTGTGTGTGTGTGTGTGTGTGTGTGTGTGTGTGTGTGTGTGTGTGTGTGTGTGTGTGTGTATAAGTACAGGTGGTCAAATGGCAAGTGAGGTCGGTTCATCTTCTGCCAATTAGCCGAGTGTGTTCTAACCAGATTAGTCCACTGTTCCAAGGACTGCAATTTGCCTGATTTATATGCTTCTGAATGTCTGTGTGTATGTGCACTGAATGATTGTATGTATGTGTGTGTGTATATAGTTGCGTGTGTGCATGGGTATAGTCTATATTGTACAGTATGTGTGTGTGTGTGTGTGTAGTCTGTATTGTTTGTTTATGAGTGTGTATACCTCTGAGAGATAGACAGAAAATAGAATGGCGCACACCAAAATAACACGCAGGCGTGAACACACACACACACACACGCTAAAAGCCCTCCTGGAGTGAAAGACGTCACGCCGCCCCGCAGAGACACTGGTTGACCAATCAGGCGTTGAAGTGGAATGACACGGCGTCACGGAAGGACAAGTAGACCACACCACACACACGCAGATGTGCACTTGTACATACAGACACCTGTGTACACTCTCTCACACACACACACACACACACACACACACACACACACACACACACACACACACACACACACACACACACACACACACACACACACACACACACACACACACACACACACACACACACACACACACACACACACACACACACACACACACACACACACACACACACACACACACACACACACACACACACACAGCAGGACTCAAGCTGAGCTGCTTCTATTCAAATCCAACCTCACAAAATCAATTATGTAGACAATTATGAGGCAGGGCAACACAGCTCTGAAAAATATTAGAAAATATATCTTCCCTGCATCCTGGGCGAACATTTACCTCTCCACAGGAAACGATTAAGAATGTAATACCAGTAGGATGAGCAACTAAACAAAAACATGGATTGGATTGGAATATAGGGGACAAAAGATAAAGAAAGTATAGCAATAGTCTTAGAGAGTTATAGGGCCCACAGTTAATTCAGTTATATCTGGCTGTGACTCAAAGCTGCTCTAATCTGCACACAGGTCCCCTTTCAGCTCCGCTTTGGCTGCAGCTACAGCCGATCATTTTCACGTTCAACATCAATCCTAAGGACTGGCTAATGGGCCCACCCTGTTGTCTTAAAAGAGCAGTGCTCAGCAGTTCAAAAAACACATTATATCAGCAAAAAAAATAGACATAAGAACGCAACAACGGTGGATTTACATGAGGGCCCTGTGGATGTTGTGGAAGAAATTACAATTCTGCTTCTATAGCAAGACAAATGCAGGTCGTAAATGAAAGAGGGTATGGTTTTGAAGAAAATTAAATGTATTCAGTTACCCAGAGTGCAACAAACACATGGATACTGTTTTAAATGAAAATTTGAAATATACGTTATGGTATTATTACCCTTAAATGAATCAGTTACTGATATGGATCAGTAGCAGCTCCAATTAAAAGTTAGGGAAATACATCTACTGGGCATTGATGTATGGGTTAATACTCTAATTAAACTACATTTTGTAATATACCGTACATTTTTATGTATGTTTCTGTTTAACAACTTTGGTCATATCGAACATCTCATCAATTTCCAGCCCGCCTACACTCACCTACTGTATAATGATAATGTAACTACATTTATGAGTATGTTCAGTTATCGACCTCATTATTCATAGAGAAAAGCTAGTGCTCTCAAAACTATTTTATTTTCATCAAAACGGATCGAAATTGGCTGAAATATTCTGATCTGTTGTCTCTCATATAGGTGAATCTCCAAAAAGAGATATAGCTCTTACCATAGCTTTTTCAGTGAGTTCCAGCCTGCCTGGTAAATGTACATGTCTTCCAAATGTCTTCTAGTTTATATTGCAGACTTTATTTTATAGAAAAAAAAATCTGCAAACCCAAATACATACTGTAGCTCCAGAAGACATCATAAAACTGTTTTCACGGACTGAAAAGTGTTCCCTGTTGCCAACTGACCTACATGTGTCAATCAATGAAATTCTCCACAAAAAGAGTTTATATTTTATGAACATCCAGCATATCAAGACACCCAAATACACCTTTATACCTCTTGCCTTGATTTAAAGCTGGGGTATGTGATTTCTGATTGGTCAAAGTTAACATGAGCTGTACACTTTGACCAATCAGAGCGAGGCTCCGATTCTCTGTTCTTATTGGCTGTTGGGACTGTCCATTCACTTTGGCACGACTTTGGTGTAGAGCGTGTCAGGGAGGGACCAAAGAGAACAAGTGGAGCGGTTGAGGTATTTGGATTCGAATCTCTATCCCAACTGCCATTTTCTCCCCAAATACTCCACCCCAACTTTAAGTTGAACTATTATTTATGAACATCTGGTTAAAAACAATAGTCTAAAATGCAGACACAAGCTATGTTAAACTAATCATTGCCTTAGACTTTCCCATGATCCAGTGGGCTCTGTGACTAGTCCACTAAATGTTGGACAACACACTCTAATCCATCTCTGAGTCCTTTGCTGACTAATAATAACTGAAAGAACCATTCATTGTGCCGTATCACATTAATCAGTGCCTGATCCTTTGCTTCCCATTTTCATACTAATACTGGTATTCATTTTCCTCTTGCTTTCTCATCCCTCTGTGTGCTGCGCAAAACAAATTAGCCACACGGGGCTCTTGGTCCTGCTGTATTAACAGCTAATCTTTGTTTATTTGCTTTGGCTCACTGCAGGGACTTGAGAAGTTGGGCATGTCACTGTGTGTACCAGTTCCAGGAAAGGCCACGCTGCAGCCTGATAATATATTAGTGTTAATGATGAAAAAAGGACTCTGTTGAACTTTTGGTACCATTAAGACGTTTTCAAATAATACATCTTATTAAAAAGTATTCTATATTCAACAGTTCTTCCCAGTTAAATGTCTTCCTCTAGCTAAAGGTGAAGTGATAATAAAGGGGCCCACCGTAGCTAACAACATGCCCCTTTACAGAGCCTGGGCTGCGCATTAACAACACATTCTTTTCAACGCACACAGTACGGACAGGTAGCAGATCAAGGGGAGAGATTCACTGATTTTGACAAGAATCATTCTACAGAATCACTGACTCCACCATTAATTACTTGTGTGGCTTCCTTGACATTTTTCTTTTTCATCAATGAGGCTTTCTTGAGAAAAGTGTATGTCAAGAGCACAATCTCGATATAATAAGATATCCCTAATGACAAAGTTCCACTGAGTTGCTCTTGCTCTGGGGCCTCATTTATAAAGCTTTGCGTGGGATTCACGTGGAAGCTGGCGTACGGAAGAAATGTAGGATGTACGTGCGAACAAAAATATTCGGATTTATAAAACAGTGCGCACTCACGTCCTACGCCTGTTTCCCTTTATAAATCACAATCAACTCTAAATGTGGCGCAGCCTTTGCGGGCTTCACGTACCGCCCATATTTACCCATACATAGTCATCGACACGCCCGAATTAATATCATTTACTGAGTGCATGAAGGCGGTAGTGGCAATCGCCGACTGAAAGGGAAATGGAAAAGTAAACTCCACACGGTGTGGATCACTGCGGTCACCCCGAAGTACCCGTTGGAGAAGTGGCGAACAGGGAAAATATAGTTTGGTGGCAGTGTGAGCGTAAAGGCGATAGAGTGCAGCCTGTGGCGATCTCTGTGAACGCTCTGGCCGAAATAAAAAGAAGTGATCCGACGTAAAAGTGGACGCAAACAAGTGCATATCCTCACTCACACAACAGTGTTTGTGCCACGAGCGGGGGGCACTGAGACCCCCCATGAGATACAGATTCGGAGAATTCATCCCGGGGCAGTGACGGGCGGCGGAGGGTTAATAATAAACTTCACAGTCCCTTTCAAAACACAATTGCGACGTGCTTAAACACAAAGAAAAACACATAGATAAAACGGACTAAAAGCCGTGAAAAAAATCACAGTAGCCTATGTGATGTACAGTAGGCTTATCATTAGTGTATGAAAAGGTGCACTCCTGTCTGCCTGACTGAGGCATCGAGAACAGTCGAGAACAGCGTCAGTGTAAAAGTAATAGGCTGTATTCCACCTCAATATTATCAGAATTAATTCCACAACATGCAGATAGGTTATTCTTTAATAACTGCAGAGCTTATTCGAACGTTGCTATTTTGTTTTTATTTGCACTCATATGTCTCCGTTTGTAGGCTATTTAAGATCCTAATTCGTTTTGTTTTTGTTGGTATCACTCCATGGAAAAATCCGTGGAGGCATTTGTTCATTAGTTGTAAGAATGGCTTCATCCGTTTTGCAAAGGAACTCCCAATATATGATAGACCTACATGGCTTATAATAGGCCTATCTGGATACATTTTACACATTCTCGCACTTCATACATGTGCCGACGGAGTCGCCGTTTCTCCTTTCTCCACTTTCTGTGCGTACGCATGGGTCAGAGTTTGCGTGGAGGACCGCACATCTCCCGTCAAGTTTGGTTTTTATAAATCCCAATATTTGCTTAGAAATTGGCGTGCGCCCTCTTCTGGGCGTACGCAACGTTTATAAATGAGGCCCCTGGTGTTCAGCTGTCTCGGGATGCTAAATCAGGCGCTACACCCCTCACCGTATTTTTGGTTTCAGTGACTGTCAGGCCCACTCTTATTTATGCACATTTAAACTCACCCAGAGAGAGGTGATTCAAGAACCTCTAACCCTGCTCAATAGTAGACACACTGATCACTCTGAATGGAGCGGAGCAGAGTTTCTTATATAGCCTAATATTGGGAAAGCATAAGAAAACTAACCCAGTATTTAGGTTTCTCTTGGTCTTATGCATATAGTAATCGTTGATGAATTGTTCTATACTGTAAGTGGATCAATACTCGTTTAATATTGCTGCTCATTTATCATTAATGAGCGAAATGTCTGAGTTTGGTCTACTCTGAATGAATCACTGCAATCAATATTTTTGGGGAGATTTACATACACATTAGTGACACTGTGCCAGAAGGTTGCAAAATATTTGTTGGATGCAATCATCATCAGAACTGTGGATAATTTTAAATGTTTCACACGCACCTTTATAAATCGTTCATTATCAATTCACCTAAGCAAGAAGTACTGTGACACATATTACAGAAACTGCACTGTTTTTGTTCACTCCCATCTTAATTTTAAACACAAAAAAGTAGGAAAAAAGATTGAATTATTCCACTATAGTACACTGTCTGCCACATACCAATTAGCATAAAAAAATGTTAGCGTCTAGCCAGTGGAGCATATAGCAGGTACAGAGCCAGATGTTTTCCCTCATGCTTTGGTGAAAACCAGACAGAGCTACATAGATGAGAGCTTTGGATGTTACACTTACATTCAACGGGTGACCTCAAACAAATCTCTCTGACTCTGAACTGAATGCTAATTCAACTCAGCGTCTGCTACGTGTGTGAACGGGCAGCTGTTTGGCTAACACACTCCTCCCCATATCAAAGAGATAATATGTTAGTGATGTCTTTATAGCAAGTTAAGACATATTTTCCAGCATAAAAATAATACATGTAAGACCACATTTCCATAAGAACGACAAATAGCACCAGAATCAGAGCATGAACAACAACAACAACAACAGGTGCACAGATTATAAAGGAGCAGCGCAAGGCCACAGATTCAAAGGCCTTTTTTCACCCATCCATCAAGAGGGAAAACACATTGGCGACGTTTTGAGGCCAAGTGTGCCCGCAAAGCAAGTGTGCTTTCACTGCAACCGATCTCTAGGATTAGACGTCGTCTGCAACAAGTGTAACTAATGCCTCCAGGTATCAGGTTGTGTTTTTCATCGCTGACACGTCGCTGCTGTTGTTGTTGTGAATGGAAGCCGGCGAAAGGTGCGGGCCCGCTGGGTTTTTAAAAAGAACAACCAAGCTGTCACACATGAGCACTTATCTGTGTCACTGAATGAGAAGCACACACACACACACAGACACGCAAACACGCGCACACACAGACACACACACAGACACTCAAACACAAGCCCAAACACATGCGCACAAAAATACACACACACACACACAAAGACGGACACACACGCACTAACACACACACACAAACAAAACAAAACACACACACACACACAGACGTTGTGGTCCCTGTTGACATCTGTCTCTCTCCATCTGATTTCAGCTCTTCTCTCACATCTGCTCTTAAGACCACTGACCTAGAAAATGTGTGGTGTCATGATTTCACTTGATGAAAGAGGACATGCCCGTCACTGTTGCAAAAAAAACAATGTGCAACAAACACATGGATACTCTGTATTTGAAAAATGTACAGCTTTCACAAAAAAAACACTAGTACACAACTCCTCCTATAGAAGATGTCTTAACAATAGTATAGTTTGGTGACTTGTTCGATAATTCAGTACAAAGCAGACCAGGCCTGTCAACAAAATTGTCTTTATAGAAGCAGGGCAGGCTGGTGGCTTTAAAATACAGAAAATGTATGGTGGCATACTCCACAATATGACTGCTTGTCACAGAAGAGACCATACAGACAACTGCAACATATTGAGTTTTTAGACAAAAGGGTGTGCCAGCCCCCCATGTAAAAAATATTATAAATAACCAAGTTATTGTCTTTAAAGAAATGGGAACGGCATAACAATGAAACAAGAACATATTGGGTTCTTATTTTTAGAACGGAGCGATGATGAAGCCTGCTTTTCTCTCCATATCTCTGGAAGAAAACTTAACATGAAACTGCCACTACCACAAAAAGAAATACACGCACACACAAAGTTACTCTCTCTCTTACACACACACACACACACACACACACACACACACACACACACACACTTGCTCTTGCTCGAAGACATAAGAGCTGTGTGAAGCATCCCAGTATGTCAATGTGGCAGAATCCTTTGTGCCTAACACAAGGGGAACAGGCGTCTAACTGACATGCTCTGCTTTGCTTTTTAAAGAAAGAGAGTGATGCCCGCAGACGCAACATTAGACGTTGTCTCACGCTGCATACGTTTGATAGAAGAATAATGTTCAGTTCTGTGTTTGAGGCCTGTAATGCAGAGAGGGCACGGCTGAGGATGAAACAGCTTCTGTATAGGTACAAATAAAAGGTTTATGTGCGAACATATGGCGAATGGGATCCTCTTTTGTTTAACGGGGAATATAAAAGGGATAAATCAGAGGGAGGGGGGGGGGGTTGGAGGACTATGTAAATATACTTTGATAGGGTGATTGATTTCTGGTGTCATGCCTGAGTACAGTGTTTTGTGGTTGCTTGAAGACGTATAGTAAGATGTCAGTAAGAAGTGACTGACACGGGTTATGACACAGTTTTTGAATGACAAACATTTTGACAACATGTCAGCGTACATGTAGAGCGCGCCGAGGGGCAAACGAGGTGAGAGAGGAAACAGCTGATGAACGGATGGATAGAGGACTATTTAATTAACGCTGAGGCAAGATGTGCAGCTTTATCTCCATACTGAATCTATTTAGAGGAACGGGTATGGGCCAGATGGGATGTGCTAGAGAGTGTTTCTACATGACTGCATTTATCGTGAAGGCTATAGCAGTAGGAGGGTATACGCTAAGATTTCATCGAACTCATTTTTTTTTTAAATGCTGAAAGTATGTTGATTGTGTTGTTTTTCCATTAGCGCCATAATCTGGAATATTCTCAATATGAGTGAGTTGAAAAAGCTGTGTAGCATAGCAAGTTACAGTCCTATATTAATTCCAAAAATTATTTTGAAGAGTCCAAAGAATATTTTGATATATTCTCCCCTGCCTATGGAGGGCATTTGCTGTTAAACATGAGATGTAGGTCCCCGTACCGTGCCCTCAGCTCAGCAATATTATTTGACCCTTACATTGCACTGTAATAGTGATTAATGCACCTCTCTTGATGTGATGCAGTTTGGTTTGCTATAATAGTTGGATGCTTTAAGGGTCAATTATGAAGTTAAACGGGTGGCTCAGTGATTTATTATTGTGCTTCCATACAGCGGGGGAAGTCACAAGAGACAGATTAAGAGGAAATGGTCAATACTGTAGCAGCTGAGGCGGATGTTTCCTGACTTTTAGTCCATATTGTGCGTCCATTGTTTGTGAGTCTCCTGGAAACAGATTTGATATTCTTCTGTGCTCTGCTGTGAAGTGTATTCTGTCACACATTTCGGATATGTTTTCTGTATTCACAGCATTCCTTCTAAACACTGCTTGTATTGTAAAATGGTTTGAGATGTTTTCTTAAAAGGTGCACTATGTAACTTTTGGTTTGTCACAGAAGTGAACATTTTCTTAGGTATATTCTCATAGCTGAATAAACAAACTCCTAACAGGAAAATTGGATCCCTGGGACACTGTTTGAAGTTAGAAAGCACAATGGAAAGGTACTGTTTCACAGTTGTTGTTTACAGCAGCACAGTTTGGTTAACATACATATTCTTGTCTGACGATTGGTGCCTTCAAATCGTTTATTTATTTATTTATGATGATATAATTATTCAATACCCATAATTACATGTAGATAAAATATGTTTGTAAACTGATTGCAAGCTCTGCAAATGTAAAACAAATCCCCCTAAGCACAAACTGCATAGTGCTACTTTACTTTACTGGTGTTTAGTCTATTTGCATTCGTTTTCTTTATTTGCAGTAATTTGAGCTCTCATCTTGCAAAACACAATGCTATTATTTATATTATTTTCAGAAGGCATAATACAACTGTATGTGTAAGCTGAATAGTAATCAGAGGGGTTAAAAAAAAGGTATCATGAATTCAAAGCTGGCTGATATCATTATAAGAAAATCTTGGGCTTGTGAGTTAACATGATGGTTAATACATGCATGTCCTTAAATTGAACTCACTGGTTATCACTGGTTTATGTTTAATCGTCAGAAACCGTCACTTATCTCTAGGGTACGCCGTAAAGGAGACCGCAACTTCAACTTTCTAAAAAGCACACAAACGCACAAATCTATGCGGCAAAAACCCAGCAGGGCTCCTATACAGATTTCCAATGTTTCCAGTGTGCGTTTTTCAGAGCTGCCAGTCAGAAATGATTGGGACACGGAATCAGATGAGGCGGCCCCGAGAGCGATACACATTCAAGCAATGCAGATGAAAAAGGCCAACATTTAATATCAGATCAGATCCCCCAACATCAAATCCCTAATCCCATACATTTTTCATCAAATCCATCTCAAGTAAATACATCTGCATTTTACTTTTTCTGTTGCATTTTGACATGTACATTTACGAAAAAATATAGAAACCCACTGGAGTTTGTCACAGTGGGGCGTCAACATGATTTTCAGACGAGACTTTGAAGAGAAATATCCTAATGGAAAAGGCGGCCGCATTGAAGTAAGCTGAAAGGAAACTGGCCTGCTGTGCATTGTGCGCCTAAGTACATTCTACACCGCAACTCAAACAGTGGCAAGCTCATCCTCCTATTCACAAAGAATACTCACACACAACAGCTCTACCGTCTCTTAGGTTTGGAAGTGTAAATTCAGACTGTTGAGACTGAAAAAGGAGAGTCCTAAAGAATGAGATGGTATCGAAGATTAAAACAAGCCAACGCTTTTAGCCAAGCCAGCCTACCATTATATATCATCAACAGATCATTTGAAAGCCTTCTAAATGCGAGCCATATCAAGCAATAGACTTGGTCAAAAACTAAAACCCTAAGGCAAGCAATGATCATGTCCATTATTTATTGATTGGCCATTCCCCCCCCTTATTAACTGATTTTTCACAGTGTCTTCGTGTGTGTGTGTGTGTGTGTGTGTGTGTGTGTGTGTGTGTGTGTGTGTGTGTGTGTGTGTGTGTGTGTGTGTGTGTGTGTGTGTGTGTGTGTGTCAGAGCCACAGTAATGCCAATAAGTTTGTTAACGTTTTTTAGCTGTTATATTCAATTGACAATTTTGCCATACTAGAAAACCATGGAACTAAAGTATATAAGAGTGTGAAAAGAATATACATTCTAATGTCTGAAGCATATTAACAACATCATTTACAGAAAATCAAAAGGACACAAGCAAAGACCTGTTTTCATATCTAAATAACAAAATATAATATAGTAATAGAATAAAATTAAGGCCTGTTTCCCGACTGAAAATATAATGTTCTTGTGCCGATATTATCACCGTCCTCCGACATCCAGACAGTAAAGACATGACCACCATCTGCCTCTCAGGATTTTCCAATTCCCAGATTTCTCATTTATTTTCTGGGTTGCCAGGTTACGTTGAAAAACATCATATGTTTTCTGATATTTGGTCTATGAATATCAACTGGCAACAAAAAGAGACAGAGTGATTGTTTTTTGAAACAACCTTTTGAGGGGACTTAATAATCTACCTAGGTTTTCTAAAAGACACAATAAGAAAGAAAACTGAAGCATAAGGTCCCGTATGTTGGCAATGTTTTTAGTATCCAGCGCTGAAATGTCTCTGACTGACAAGGTAATTTGAGCAGGAATTTATAATGTATTGTGTTGAAATTGTAGACAAGGGTCGACCTGACAAGCCAATGTGGTAGAAATTCAATATTTCCCCCCAAATGAAGCACAAAACAAAGCCAATGTACCTGTTTTAAATCTTACAGCATCCCCCACTCCTTCCAGAGAGGATATATGGAGATAATTAAAAACCAGCCGCTTTAGGCATTATTTTGAGAACCCGGCTTGGCATAAAATATATTCTCTAATCATCTAATTTGTATTCTATTAAAACAAACCATTAGTCACAGATCTGTTTATCACATGTCAGCATGTGTCTCCGCTCGTCTCCCCGGAGACGGCCGACAGCAAGACAGGAACTGAACAAAGAGAGAGAAAGAGAAAGAGAAAGAAAGAGAGAGAGAGAGAGAGAGAGAGAAAGAAAGAGAGATGGAGAGAGCGAGAGGAAGACAGACAGACAGACAGACAGACAGACAGACAGACAGACAGACAGACAGACAGATAGATATCAGATGTACCACCATGCCTCTGCTGCATCTCCCCTGACAGTCTCAATCTATCAGCTGGTCAATCTGTTGACAGATGTTTGGACCAAGAAGCAGCCTGGAAGACATGGGCTGTAGCTCAGTGAGAAGCCTTCTGGTAAGAGTCCCAATGAGCAGCATGGCTTAGAGACACATGCTCTCACAGTACGAGGTTTGGTCAGGCTACAGGGCTGGCTGTAGAACACAATGTGACTGCTGGCACCAACCCCGAGAGGAAGAAAACTTTGCAGAGCACAAGACAGAATAGGTTGTTTTGTATATAACGGTATTACTAATGTGTATGGAAAGTCTATTACATCAATCGGAATAAAATAGTTTGAGGGTTTAGTAAATTAATCTTACCATACAACTTGAGCAGAAACCTTAAGTCATTACTGGTAGTATCTGTATGTTTACTCAAGAACAATTTTGAGGTACATAGACTTGAACCTCCCCCTAGTCATTCGGGCGGATATGGTTTTTTTTAAGTGAATCTTTTCAGTTCTATCGTGAATTTGGTGCATGTCAATTTGTGCAGTTACGGTACCTGTGCTTAAAGCGACCAAAAAGGACAACAGTGTGCCCATATCTCGAACGTTGAGTCAGCTTTTCTGGAGAACGCTTGTTGTCAAAATGACTGTCAAAATCATTGGATACCTCCTCACCATCTGCTACCTGTGCCTTCCCATCTGTACTAGAAAGTGAGGAGACATTCACTGATTCTGATGAAAAGTGTTTTTTGACAACAAGCGTTCGTCAAAATCGCTAACTCCACCTCAAAACAGCTCCAATAGATGAACAATGCAATAGTACTCATAATTTAGCTTGTCTTAACCATTCCAAATTAAATTACATTACCTTTTTCAAACAGTGGAACGGACATTTCGGATGCATAGAGTGCTTTTTAACATTTCAAAAAACCTGTTGCTGGACCTACGTAATTCCATGTTGAGAGGGCCACTCATACGCATTTTAGAGAGGTGCTGCAAATTCAAGTGTGAGCAATACACAGACATGAAAGAACACTTCAGAATCCATTTCACTGTTTAAAAACCCATCAGGTTTCACAGAGGGTTGGACTGATCGAACAGGAGAGGAGAGGAGTAACTCTGCATTGGGCCCCGAGTTCGCCAGAAGGTCAGGCGTATAGCGTGAACCTGCCTCAGCTATTTTCTGAGTCAGTGAGGAGGATTATGTAAATTTCTGCATGCGAGCTAAGGTAAACCAAGCATGCCTAAACAATTTCAGCAATGGGAGAGATATGTCTGGCCCCGAGAGAGAGAGAGAGAGAGAGAGAGAGAGAGAGAGAGAGAGAGAGAGAGAGAAGCTCTTTTTGCTCCACCAAGTGGAAACCCGAGGAGGATCAGTTTGAGGAAGGAGCAGGGGGTCAACTTTGACTTCAGTCAAAATCTGTGATATGACACGCAGAGCAATGTGTTGGTATGCAGCTTCAGGAATGATTTAGAGATGAACAAGTTGATGCTTTGGCTTCAACCATCGGCAGTGTATTCGGTGTCACTTTGATGGGAACGTCGCTCATCATCTGTGCCTTGAAGATGCTGTGTTAGTTAGAAGTATGTGCCTCTGTGTGTGTGTGTGTGTGTGTGTGTGTGTGTGTGTGTGTGTGTGTGTGTGTGTGTGTGTGTGTGTGTGTGTGTGTGTGTGTGTGTGTACCAATTTGAGTTTTAGAAAATGTCAAATTTTAAGAGAGTGAGAAATGTTGGCCAGTTCTCACTTTGGGACAAGCCTTTAAAGGGTTGTTTGTGGGTTAAGACTAGATTTTAATGTTCAAGTATGAATCAAGTTTAGGTTAGGATAAGTGTAAGCATTTTTCAACGAATGTCCTCACAAGTATAGCTGCACAAACGTGTGTGTGTGTGTGTGTGTGTGTGTGTGTGTGTGTGTGTGTGTGTTAGAGCGGGTCATCAAAGTCAAGTGTTGGTGTCTAGTCGACCGCATTGCTTCGCCTGAGCGCATTTAAACACACAGAGAGTTTGACCTGCTGTCAGAGAGATGTGCAGTGTCTCCTCCTGCATCGACCCTGTGGACTGCAACACAACAGCTGCATCCATCTTCACTTTTCCTCACAGAGCTTACTTCCCGCGACCTCTGCCTCCCCCCCCCATCCCCCTCACCCCTCCCCCCACACACTCACCTGCTGTCTGTCACTTTCTCTGGGTCTTGAGACACAGTTTGACAGTGTCCAAGTTTAAATTGGGTCTCCAGCTCACTGTAACCTTTTGCTGTGGCCTTCCTCAGCCACGTCAATATAGATAAAGTGCACTCCGATGGGAAGTGTAGAAAAAAAAAGTAATGTACAAGTTGGACTCTGGTATTGATTCCGTTGTTTAATATTGGGAGAAATATTGCGTTGTTTTTTCGACAAAATGCATATTTCACTTTGTTTACAGCACCTTTGTAACTACTTGTTTACTTCTGCAGGTTCCATATAAAGTCTCCAAACTGTAATTTTCTTCTTGGCCGCAGTTTTTACTGTCACAGAGCTACAAAATAATTATCCCTATTCCTTTTACACCTCTGGAAAGCATGGACGTCCAGCCTCTTGGAAACAACTAGTTTATCTTGATCAACATTATTTATTCTGAACTGGGTGAGTACTTGAACATATTTAATAGACAAGAAGCATGGTCTGTCTGACTTCATATGGACATACCTGTGTGATGTATTGTAAGGCAATAAAATAGCCTTGCAATACAGTTTTTTTCATATTTGTTCAGGTTTTTTTTAGACCTTTTCTACGTCTACTGCATGCACTTTATACTTCCAAAAAAAGCTAAAAATGCAACGGTATAGCCTAGCACACCAAAGAAGCCTTTTTTCCAGTGAAAGGAGATTTCATACTATGGAGTATCCTGTCCTTTGGTGTGTGTACTGTGGATAATGCAGTGTGGGGGGGGTTCAGGGTTGAGACCGCTATCAAATATTAATCTGCTCACTCTGAGATGAAGGACCGTGTTAAAGCTCAGAAGTGTCCAGCCTAAAGCAAAGAGTACGTGATATGATTGAAATGGGACGATTGAATCCGACTCATGACCACCTGGACACTATACTATGCCCGGCTCATCTCTTCTTAGATTTTTCTAGTGACTACTTCAAATAATTTTGAAATAATAAGGACTTTAGTTCTGTTTGAAAATGAAGGCTCACGCAATTAAAGCTACTAACAGGAAGAGTGTGCTATACTCTGCTTATTTGTCTATAATTTAAATTCCACAGCAGTGAACTATCGCCAAGCTGGATAACGAACCTGCTAATAGCCACTCATATACCGCAGGCTTGTTAAAATGGCTCCCTAGTGGGAGGGACCTGACACTTATTGGCTTCTCTGCCTCTTATATCAAACTGCACAGGACTAAGCACTGAGTTCATCGTCTCACTCTCTCTTTATGTCCTTTCCTCACATTAACTCCTTTCCTGTCCTCCTTCCATCCCTCTTTTGCGCTTTCCATCTCTCTGGAGATTCACTATCAACAATGCTGCTGTCACGCTGAGTGAAACTGTCAAACTAAAATTGCCCCCCTGCCTGTCTGCTATGGTTTCTGCTGTTGGCTCTGTTTTGTTGAACATGTAGTTATATGAGAAACAGAGGGAGGGCGAAAAAAAATACATATCCACAAAAAGAAATTCAAAAAATTGAAATTCGGGGTTGTGCTATACGCGCTGGGTTCAAGTGTCTGACATTTTGCGGGACAAAAGCGGACAAACCGAGTACACGTGTCGCACCTGAACACAATGAGATATTTTTCTTTTACCCACTGTCTCTATCCCTCTGTTCACGAGCAGAGGCCAGTGAATGCCCCACCGCTCCAGCAGAAAACAGACAGAAGCCTGTGGCTGTGAAAGGCAGGTCTGTGTGCGTGTGTGTGTGTGTGCGTGCGTGTGTGTCTGTGTGTGTGTGCGTGTGTGTGTGTGTGTGTGTGTGTGTGGATGAGACCGAGAGAGTGTGAAGCGGCCGGTTATACTGCTGTAAAAGAGCCCGGGCACTTGGTCAACCTACCGTGAGCAGATAAACTTTAAACTGAAATAAGGACACAGGACTGTGCAGCTAGAGAGCTATAAATATCAACTGACATTTCATTTATATAAAAGGAAAAGGAAAACGCTTTCAAAACGATACATGGGCCAACAAATACTGTCAGACAGCTGCTGAAAATGTATGGTTTTAAATCGCCAGCAAATGTATTGACAAGCATTGTGATCAATTAACTTTTTTAACTTTGTTTTATTAAATGCCTTTCTGTGTTTCATCATAGTGAATTAATTACTTTTAGGCTTTTTGCCAGTTGGTTGACCTCATCAACTGGTATATGAATGCAATTATGCCAACTGTTCACACCAGCCATTAACAGATCCCATCCTAATGCACTTCCAATGCAAGTGTTTGAGGACAACATTCACAGTCGAAAATGTCAAAAGATGAATTTAAAAAGTTTATCTGAGGCTTATATGAGGCTTTAGCCGTCCAAATGATTAGATTTCTGTCTCTCCACTGCAGCTCAACAGGAAAAAGATTAAAAAGAAAATTAAACGATTGTAACTTTGAAAGAAATCAGTCCGATGTGTCTAACCCAGAATGCTAATGCCTCTTATTAGCTCCGGATTAGCTTTTGAATGTGTTTTTTCTATGACTGAGTACAGTGGATTTCATCCTCCATCACTTAAATTGGAAGATTATTAAGGGAGGGATCTCTGGACAATCAGTTATCAAAACCTCTTCCCTCATTCATACGGGCACCTGCCTAATGTCTTACGGCAGACTGTGAAATTGTGAAGCACTATTCATTGAACAGGGAACTAAATCCTAAATCAATAATGTAAATAATTGTTAGTAAAAGCCCCTCATTTTGTCCAGATCATTCTTCAAACTGACTACTGTTCCTGATGAGGCACTTTTCTCCCCCCACCACCACGCAACACTTTTTCAAGGTGAGGCAAAAATCACTGATGTGCGTCGCAGTGCCAACCCATTATACCCTCTTCCCCGCTTCTCTGTTTGCTCCAACAGTGACACACAGTCCTTAATATCCAGCTTGGCTATCTGTGAGACCATATGCCCACGGCGGGACACCCTGAAGAGGCTGCTGGCAGTGGGCCCACTCACAACCAACAAATAAATAATGGGCCATTATGTTCAATCATATGCTGAGCCATTAAGGTCCGAAAGGCTCAGCTCTGCAGTATATGCAGCACGCAGTGTGGAAGAATAGTGCAGAGAAGAATGGTAGGGGCCTTTTTTCTTTTAATGCTAATAACTATCATTTACTCAACGGGAAAGATAATAAGTTACGTGACTCCAAGAAGCAGCACAAAGAGACTTTTTAGACCATTTCAAAGGCTCCCCGTCACCCAGACGTATTATGTGTTCAACATGTAAAAATAGAAAATAGACTTTTGGTTCAATTCTTTGTCCATCAGTGTACATGCACTGAGCACGGCTGAAGGCTTGCGCAAAGACACCTTCTAACCCTGAACAAAACCTGGGATTCCTGGTCAAAGCCATACCCATAGGAAACATTGTGGTGTGGACAAATGTGTTCATTTGACAAGTATACTGCTTAACTCCAGTGAAAGTAGTGATGTATTCAACCCAGTCTAGTAACTTAACAACTATGTCAGCCTGGTTTTACTTTTACTCTGTTGTGAAAGAAGAACTCACGGAGGCACCGTGGGTTTTGAAAACTCCTCCGAGCGCTGGATAAAAGATGCAATTCCCTCCTGCACATGCTTCAGTAAAGTTTCCCCTCACAAAACTGCACACAGATTGCAGGGAAAAAGTTGAGATGGAGAAGGAGATGAAAATGTTTGGCACCACAATGTATTTTCAGTCAAGCAGGACATAAGTCTGTCTCCCTCAATTCAACGGAATGCAAAGGGGCTCTATCGGCATGGGAAACAGAAGTTTACAAAAAGGGAATGCTGAGAAAACTTTTTCTATTCGTCGATGTATCGCTTTCTATCACAAACTGAAGCATGACTTTCAAAAGTGATATGGCAAATCCAAGCCCAATGAGGAAAATTGCAATTGCGAATATAAATGTGTCCAAATTGTTCAGCCTTATTGCCCAACACAGATTATGTTAGCAACTTAATTCAATTGATTAGGTGTATATAACTATAGTCAATACCTTGATGAATAAATTAAGCAGCATTCACTGTTTCCAGCTCTGCAGATGTGACGATTTTCAGTTGCAGTCCTATACTTAACACACAACTCTGACCTCAATCCAGAGCAGTTGACCTCATTATTCTTGGATATACTTATGCTTCTAATGTAAAAAAAAAAAAAAAGAACTATCACCTTACCCTTTGTATATAGCATGCCAGCACTGCACAAGAAATACACATGTAACACAGTGTTTCTGAAGTGGAATAATGCTGCTGCGCCATCGCTACAAGAAAATCTGGGGCAATCGCTGTTTCCCTTTTTGCCTGATTTGCATTTGAAAGCAGTAAATGCATACTTCAGATTCCCTCTCTCTCCCTCTTGTTGTTTCTTCTCTTACGACTTGTGGGTAAGGAAGTCAGTGAAGGGCCCTCAGGTCAAGATGAATGAAGTGTTCTTTTATTGGTGGTGAAATTATTTTGCCTTTGCCTGAAACAAAAGGGTAATCGAGGCTATTGACCACTTTGCATGCTGAAAGGGAGAAGACGGAACATCCAAAGGAGCATGCCATTGACGTCTGTCGGTGCTTTGATGTGACTCTCTGAGCTGCAAATGAGTTTAAGTGACAATATAATAGACCCAAGTGAAAGGAAGGGGGTGCTTTTAAGGTGAAAACAAAGGATCCTTTTTATTCCGTTTTAGGGCCACACCAGTGCTCTGTTGTCTAACTGTATCAATTATCATTTCATATCGGGGCAATGCTATCTATTTAGACCGGTTTGGTATGCTAATAACCTGAGGAGTTGGAGTGGTGAAGTGTTTTATAATGTGCCAGCCTTCTGCTTCCCTCTGCAGCTAAAAATCAATTGATGCTTTTAAACATGTCAGCCGTGGCAGGCAGCTGTGGAGGAGAAATAGTGATTGTAGTTTAATGATTGTAACAAAGGTGGTTGACTGCTGTTGACATGAATGGTATGTTCATTGAGTAATGTTGCATATTGGAAGCCTATAGTATTCCTCTCAAAAGGTCAGAAACCTACACAGATTTGTTTCATATTTTGCCTTAAACTGCTGTAATCCATAGAGAATTATCACTTCTGTTTTCCATCAGCTCTACTGACAATTTTAGCATTTTCTGACCATTTTTGGGGGGTTTGTAAGGGCTGCTCGATTATGGCAAAAATGATAATCACGATTATTTTGATTGATATTGTAATCACGGTTATTAAAGACGATTATTCATTGTAGGGATGCACCAAAATGAAAATTCAGCCAATTCTTTCAACATTACATAAACAAAACTCCCAATTGTGCTCCTCAAACATAGCCTACAACTAAAAAGCCACACAAAATAAATAATCAGTAAAACCTTCGAATCTAAGAGTAAAATTAATATTTTACTAGGGATGTGATTGTGAACCATTCATTGATTTGTACTTCGACTTATAAGAGGAGGTAGGCTATGAATCTACAAAAAGATCGACTTATTGCCGTCTTTTTTTTTTGCAGTGCACGTTGAGTTGCTGTAAAAAAAACTACACCACAGCTGACACCGTAATGTTCAGACTTCAGAATTTGCATCAGAGCGCTGATCATAAAAATTAGACGCTTTATTTAAACGAAATCCATGCTTAGGTGCTGGTTGTAACTTTTCGTCTGTAGACTGAAACTAACGGAGGGGGTGCGTCTCACTGTATATTTGCTCTTGTCGCGCAGATAGTTTGCCGACATGGCACAATATATTCAGGCTCGAGAAATGCAATCAGAAAGCGGAAGCCTTTCCCCTCAACAACGTTAACGTGCAGGAATCCCCAACTATCATTTTACCCGTAAAGCCACAGAGCTTTTCTGCGCGGCGGCTCACACCGGCAAGTTCTCACAGAGAATGACACCGTTACCCACCGCCATCACAGTGTCTCACTCACACCATGTTTCACCGAGTGAAACGCTGCTTCAATCGCGCAAGGCTTTTGTGTTTCGGTGTAACATCCTGGACGAGCGTTTTAACTTTATGCTGAATAAACAATTGCACTGGAATCGTTGAAAGCGACAGTGTTCGGGCGGGGGCGGGGCGGAGCGCAGGTGGAGACAGAAGAGTGCACTGCATTTACTACACATGACCCGGCGTGCCGCACAATAACCGTTTTATTACGATTATCTTGATTTCATGATCGAGGGAAGCCAAAATTGTATCCGAAATCGAAATTCAATTAATCGCCCAGCCCTAGTTTGTTTTAGTCTTTTGGTTCCTCCTCAACCTCATTTCCACAGACAGTCGTTTTCATCAAGAGTCCTGATAAAGTGACTGACTAAAACCAGACTGACTGATATGAAATTGCCTCTTGATTCCCAATCCGCCGTGGGAAACACACAGCTCCAATGGCCCAGGGCTCTGAGTCTCTCCGCCAAAAAGGTAAATATTCCCACCGGTACCAGAGCACCTTAGGGAGAGAGGGGGGGAAACAAATGTATTCTGAAACAATTTGAATTCTGTGGGGAAAAATACATATTGAAAAGTGAAGGCAGGGCTAGAATGGGAAACAAGGGTGGTAATGCCTTCAGGAAAGATGCCAAGGACCTGCTTCAATGCCAAGGACCTGCTTCCAAAATGCTACTTTCCTCCAGTTCAACTGTCTGTCCCTCACATTGATAAGCTGTCACCACATGAATGCAGTTACCACATCTTTAATACTTGAGCTGGCTGAGAGCATGGTGCAGTTTACAGTATGCAGTATGTGTGGTGTGTGTGTGTGTGTGTGTGTGTGTGTGTGTGTGTGTGTGTGTGTGTGTGTGTATGTGTGTTGGCAGTGCAGTGAGTCATTTGCATATCTCTTTGCAATAAGTGTGTGATGGGTTTCTCTAACAAGATCACTTGCTCATCATTTGCTGCACACACACACACACACACACACACACACACACACACACACACACACACACACACACACACACACACACACACACACACACACACACACACACACACACACACACACACACACACACACACACACACACACACACACACACACACACACACACACACACACACACACACACACACACACACACACACACACACACACACACACTACAGCTTGTCATATTAATACCAGCGTCTTAAAACAGGGACTACGATGTTTAACCTTTAGCGTTCCCTCGAAAAATGACGGATGGGGCAAAGCGTGTGTGTTCACTCTCCGAATAGGACAGAAATAGTTTATGTCTGGCAGCAGAAATAATATGTGCAGTGTAATCACTTCCACCATGCACATTTTATTACATCTATAGCCTTGCGTCAGTAAAAAAAAAAAAAAAAAAAAAAAAAAAAAAGGGGGCACGCACATTCAGGATTTCTTGACTTAAACCTACGACTACAATAGCAGCTCTTGCATTAAAAGAATTAGAAAGAAATTAACTCAATTCCTCCACACACAAGTCAGCTATTTCAGCGACAGAGCCGCCTGCTGCTGAATGGGCATTTGGCAGATGACTTTGCCGCCCCCTTCCAAGGCTTGTTTGTGGGATATTTGGCACCAATCTCCACCACTATATCCGCTGGGTCAGGGTTTGTATAGACTTACAGAACTAAAAAGGTCAAATGCTGGATTACTGTACAGCTATTTGGGCTCTTTCTGGAAACTATCCTCAGGGAAATGTGGAGGTTGTTGTATTGTTGCAGTCATTTAAAGCTACACAGGTATTTTGCCAGAATGGTGTGTTCCCTAAACATTTGTTTGTGACAGCAAACTTTTCCAGTATTTTGGTCGAGACACTTCTGCTTCTTTCACTTAAATCTGCCAAAGACGGTCAGACTTCAAGCATTCAGAAAGGAAATGTGTAAACAACAGATATGATAGAGGCGACACTTCCAGTCTAGAAAGCTCCTCACTTCAGACAGCGGCAACAACACATTTAAAAAAAGAGGAAAATTATATAGCCTGAAAAATACCGGATGTACTATGAAGCTAAAATCAGACCAGTGTGTGTGTGTGTGTGTCTGTGTGTGTGTGTGTGTGTCGAACTCTAAGAAAAAGAAAAAGGCTGAAGGAGTTCAGAGGAGGAGTGTTAAAGTGTACACAGAGAGCAGATGTAATGGCAGTGACTGTGTCAGCAGCACATCTATTTTGCACCAACACACTCTGATCAGCTTATGCATCAGTTCATTAAGCAACTACTCACCATGAAAAGACCGTCGTGACCACAAACAACCCGCCACCCACACTCTACCTATTTGTCTCTCCTCTCAATCTTAACCTCTGCCATCTCTCTCTCCTCTCCCACACACACACACAAATGAAGTATCTATCTATCTATCTATCTATCTATCTATCTATCTATCTATCTATCTATCTATCTATCTATCTACACACACACACACACAGCGCTCTGTTTAATCAAAATAAACCCATGCCCTTCAACACATTTACATGTCTCATAATGGGGGAGTCTCACTTCAGAGCCCGTCATTACGCGCACCATTAAAACACAGCAGTAGTCTAATCCAGAGCCTCCATAACCAACGACAACAGCAGCCAGCAGGAGCAGAGGACATGGGAGTGGAGGCTGGGAGAGGAAGGAGTGTGTGAAGGGGAGAGAAGCCAGAGAAACAGAGGGGACTCGTTTGGAGGCTGGTGAAGAAGATGTAGAATAATAATAGGGAGTGAAGGAGGATGATGGGGAGCAATGGAAAGGAAATGGCTTTAGGGATGGAGAGATGGCAGCATGAGAGGAGAAGAAAAATGAGCAGGAGAAAGAGGAGATGTTTGGAGATATTGAGCAGGAAGGATCAATAAGTGATGCGTTGGAAGTAAAACTAGAGAGGTCAACATTTAGGGTATAGGTTTCAAAACTGATAATCCACTTCTAGTCTTCTTTCTTGATTCAAACCAGAATAAAAGTATACATTGTTTTGTTGTTCACCAGGTTTCGGTTCTCCTTCCCACCTATTGTTCCCTCTGGTCAGAGGAGTACCAAAAATACAGCGGCATGAGAACGCTATATCTAGCCTGGTTCTACCAGACCATCATACTTCATTTCATTTGTACAGAAGGTCTGGAATCGCTCAATTGACAAACGTTGACTCAACTTGAAGGCGGGTGTCCGTTGAAGTTTAAAACTATTGGATCTGCCCAGTGCCACTCTGGATCTGCCAACCAACCATGTCATGCGCCGGCTTCTGAGCCACTCCTTCTGTTTTCGCTGATTGGACCGGCAGAAATCTGTCCGGAGAAAACCTAAGAATATACCGCACACCCAGACTGACTACTGAAGGGAAATGAAAATTGAGCGGAAGTAGTAGGCGGGTGGTGCCAGGCTACGCTACTCACTGGTCAAATGTGTGTGGGACCAGTCGCCAGAGCAATAACTTAATTCCTGAATTCCTCTACAATTGGTCAGAATGTTCATGTGGTGAAACTACAGAAAGAAACTACAGGAAGTAGATTGTCTTCCTCAGCCCATAATGCTTAGCGTAGTTGCTTACAGGAACTTGTTTAGTCCATAAACACTCAGTGCGTCCTGCAGTTGGGTCGGATGGAGACCAGAGTCCAAGCACGTTCTTCTCACTATAAGCGGACTGCACCAGAGAACACATTTTAAACTTCTCTCGTTCAATTCAATCGAACTAAACAGCAGGATTGAAAGCTCCCCTTAAAAAAGGTGCTGAGCAGGAGGCAGTACTTGTTAAAGAACGTGGGGAGATTCAATTGGAAAAGAGTTGGTTGATTGAGTAGGTCAATTTCAATAGAGAGGATCAGCAGCAGTAGAGTTTGATGCCTGAACAACTAGAGCAGCAGAAGCAGCCACAACACATTGAAGCTAGGGAGTGATAGGTTATGCTTGGGGAGGTACAGCATCAGCTACAGCAGTCAGTGAGTAATACTATTGGAGGAGAAGGGCTGAATAAATGTGAAGAGCAGCAGACTGTATGGGTTGATGATGCTTTGGGAGTAGAAGGATGTCGTACTTGGTGAGATGCAGCAAGAAGAGCAGGGGGGTGTAAATTGTTAATAGACTGTACTTATATAGTGCCTTCGTAGTTGTACATGCCCACTCAAAGTGCTTTATATTGCCGTTGTTGCATTCACCCATTCACACACACACACACATTCTGATAGCAGAGGCTGCTGCCCATCAGAACTCCTGAGGCTTTGATTTAACTACATTGTTCTGCCTCTCATTAACCCATTCGCACACACACTCGCACATCAATGGCAGCAGCCATCGGAAGCAAATTTGGAGTTCAGTGTCTTGCCCAGGGACACTTTGACATGTGGCAGCAGGTAGCGGGGGATCGAACCACTAACCCTGCAATAACTGGATGACCTGCTCAGCCACAGCCACCCCAGTGTGATGTGATGTGTTGGAGAGGAGTAGATAGGAGAAGGGGCATGGAGAGTGAAGCATAAGAATGAATTTGAAACAGCAGAAACAGCATCAAACCACCGACCCTGCAACCCAGTGGACGACCGCCCTACCCACTTCACCACAGCCAAAGAGGCAGAAGGTGTTTGGAAAGGAGCCAGGGGAGATGACACTTCAGGAGGGGGGACAGCATGAGGAGGAGCAGGAGGTGATGTTAGTGGGAGGAGGGGAATGTATGGGAGGTGGCAGCAGCAGCTACATGGTATAACTGGGCACCTGCAAGCTGTAATTACACTTCACTTTACGCTACACAGCATGTGCTTTAATAGAACTACAACAGTGCACTCAGGAGGGTGTAACATTGGAGTGTTTTATACAATATTCATAATCGTAGCACATTACGTACCTCCTAAGCACAAAAAGATTATGCTTGAAACAATAAAGTGATTTGAGTGAACATTATTTCAAGCTTGGTTGTATTGAGCATGGATTGTATGTCCCTCAAGACCATTTTCATCCTGGTAACATTAAGCATGATTGAATATGTATACAGACTTTTCGTAGACACACATGGAGGAGCAGTAGGCTAGCACAACAAGCCTGCAGGATACTTTTTATGTCATTTCTTATTTTATTTTTTTACATGTGGACATGTGTGAGACAGCAGCTTGTATTCCTCCCATGAGGCACTGTCAGTTGCATTCCTGTACTGTTCACAATCACACTGCTTAAAGGCAATTAACCCTCAATGTAAACCTCTAAACAAACCCAACACACCCAGACAAACAGAAAACAATAACATATTGTGATAGCCTACATCCATAAGCAAAATCACTACATGCGTTGATGTTTGAAAGCTGGACACAAAGTTAAAGAGTCAGTCGGTAAAAATATTAGAAGGATACTCAAAAAAGCAGGTTTGTAGACAGTGCAGCTTTTCTTGCACTACAGTTAGTGCATAAATCAATTCAAGCTTTCACCCTGGATCATCCGAACACTGACCAATTAAGTCCCCACTTTGCACACCTACCTTCCACTGCGAACACCGAAGTAATCACACAGAGAAGCAGCAGAGAAGCCCAAGTGGCCCAAATGACTCTCCCCCTGTCCTCTCCCATTATCCGTCCGTCAGAAAACAAAAGAAAAGAAAAAATCCAACAGAAACACGCTGTATTCCTTTTGGTTTGACTGTCACATCTCAGAAAGCGTCGGTGTGTGTGCGTGTATGTGTGTCAGCACGGGCAGTCAACGGGGACTGAAGCAGACACACCACTACTGTCTCGCAGCTCTCTCTCTCTCTCTCTCTCTCTCTCTCTCTCTCTCTCGCTCTCTCTCTCCCTCCCTCTCTCTCGCTCACCTTTCCGTTCGTCCAATGAGGAGAGAGTATGGCGGATAGTAAACCAATCACCCGTTCTGTTCTCCCCTGACCTGAGCACCATGCCCAATAGAAGGGTCTCCCCCCGCCCCGGCATGGCGGTGGCTGCGTGACGGCGCAGCGACACCCAGCGGCCAAAATCAAGCACAGCAACTACACTGTCATTTAAACAGAGGTTGATGCTGATTCCCCTCTGGGATGTGAACAGGTGTGTGTGTGCATGGCTCCTGTACATGTGCTGGTATGATAGCATGGATAGGGAGTTCTTTAAGCAAGGTGCAAACATTACATTTTGAAAAACATATAGGCTTAATGGTGAAGTCAGTGCATAATACAAACAGGTGAACAGACACACACACACACACACACACACACACACACACACACACACACACACACACACACACACACACACACACACTCACACACACACACACTCACACACACACACACAATGTGTAGGCCTACACTAGCAAGGACTAGGAAAGCTTTACCTTGGCAAATAATTCAACAGGTGTTATCATGAGACTGTTGCTCCTGATCGTCAATGTAATTGTGCATTAAAATATTCTTGACTTTGCTCAGGAACTTTTAAACTTTGTTGAAGCAGAGCAACATGTGACCTATAGACCAACCAACCAATAATCACTCCCAAACCCAGACGATGCAACACTGAGCATCTCTACATTACATTCTATGGATTTTATATAAGGACTTTCTTCTCTAGACTCTGACAAAAGTTGAGTTTAGTGTCCATAGTTGTTCAGCTTTCTGTTCCACAGTAACTCCCTGGCTCCATGCTATCCCACATAAAAATAGATTCTAATAGTTTCCCAGTGAGTGAGCTAAACAGATTTTAAATTGGGGTAAAAGAGAGCATCTGCATTGGATTGGTGCTCGGTTACTGGCACAGCAGAGCTATTGTAATTGGTGTCATGAGAGAAGAAGTTGGATCACTGCGTCCATACAGCAATATCATGAGCCATGAGTGAACAGGAGGTACTTAAAAAGTTTTTTTTTGGTCGTAGCAACAATATATAAAGTTTTAATGACTTAACTGCAGTATGAAAAACTGAAGACTTCACTCATTTGTATCTGGAAAGTAAAGCTCAGATACCTTTCGGCCCCTGATGGCTTTGGATCAATATACTTTGTAGTTTCTCTCCTGTCTTTCGTCGACCTCATCTCCTGTAGTCTGCTGTCTTTAACACTGTCTGTATGAACGGGAAAAACGCTGCTCACCAACACTACTGTGATATATCATTGTCCAGCCCACACAGTCCATATGCCATGTCCCAAAACATATCACTGCATTTGTCATCAAGGCAAGGCAGCTTTCCATGATACTATATACACCGCATACATGTATTCAGTGGCTTTTGCAACCTATACACATCCACCAGTATCTTAAAGAGTTGTGTTTATGACTGTGTGTTAAGTGAGAGGCAGACATAACAAAGATAATGGTGATAATGGGTTGGGGATGGCTCCTTATCTTAAAGGCAGCAGTTCGAGGCATTTTAAATCGTTTAAAAAAAAACACATCAGCGCAGAGTCTGTTTCGTTTTACAAACCACAGGTGGAGAGCTCGAAAATCGATTATGGAACCCGCTGCTGGCTGCCACACGAGCAGAACAATTAGGTTTTTTTCAGACTGCATCCAGAATGAAGTTACATCTATTAAGTTTGTGCAGGAAGGAGCTGTGGTCGGAGGTAACTCTCACCTGGGGGACTCAAGGAGTAAACTTTGATGATGGGCAGACTGAGTATCGATCAATCTTCTATGTGTCTAGACACACAGCCGAGTCGAATCAACAGTGTGGTTGATTAGGGCTGTGCTTGAAAAAAAAATCCATGTGGCAATTTTATTGTGATTTTATTTTTTCTTGATATCTTATCGAAAAATGTAAGTCTCAAGCGGGTTGGGAACCACCACTTCTGCTACTATGGAGATGTCGCAGAATGGCTAGTTGCCTCGAATTGCTAGGTCTTGACTTTGAATTGAATTGTTTTGACTCAATTTGTCCGCTGATTTATCAATTGAATGCACTTTAATGTACGACCACCCAGATCATACAGAGCAACTTATACTTCAGCTTTATCTAGATTTTCACCTAATCATCTGGAATATCGCAATATGCATCGGATTTCAATGTATTGTGTGATGCGTATTGTATCGTGAAGTCCTTTCCAATACCCAGCCCTATGGTTGACTGTGGCTGCTACACATGTCCTCTTCCATCTCCCAGTAAAATTAGGTTCACCTTTACTTTGGCATATCAGTCACAGTTACCAGACAAGGACGCATTTCAGGTAAGACGTGTAATGTAGACAAAGGATCAATCAGGTCCGCTTTACTGTCACAGTAACAGATGTAAATAAACGAATCCCTCTGTACACTGAAACATTTAAGGCTTTTCCAAAATAGAAGCTTGCAGTGATCCTCCTGTGTCTGTGTCTGTGCCTGCAGCTTGGTTTGGTTCTGTTGTTTCCATCGGGGGGGAAAATAAATCATTCATTAACTCCAAAGCCCCTGACTGGTGCAGGTTTGTCATCCCCTAACACACCACGCCTGTCAGCGTCTGCTACAAAGAGTTATAGGGTTATTTATGGTATAGCACAGCTGGCAAGTTGAGCTTTTTCTCCTAGCTATAGAAAGAAAAGAGCAAATTCAACCCAGATTTGATGCTTCCTATTTAGAGTGGGTCGAAATCTGTGAGTGGGTGTGGGCCCTGCAGTACCAACGGATGGTGAGTCGTGACTCAATATATAGGCTTTACAGAGTATTAGAGCCAGGCACAAAAACTTGAAGACGATCAGAATCACAAATATAGTCATCTATGTATATATCTATAGATGAATCCCTGGATACACATGTGAAAAGCTGCTTCAAATGACTTCACACTGAGAGGAACAGAGAGTCCTTAAAGAGCTACTCCACTGATTTAGTTGTGCACTTACATGAAGTTGGGGGACTCGCATGAGACTTTAAAACAACAGGTAGAGTCTAAGGCCATGTTAATATGATAACGTCAAACCTATCTTTGAATCTATGAATCTATGAATCTATCTATCTATCTATCTATCTATCTATCTATCTATCTATCTATCTATCTATCTATCTATCTATCTATCTATCTATCTATCTATCTATCTATCTATCTATCTTATCTATCTGTCTTTCTGTCTGTCTGTCTGTCTGTCTGTCTGTCTGTCTGTCTGTCTGTCTGTCTGTCTGTCCGTACGTCCATCAATCTATCTATCTTCTAACTGCTAATTAGCAGAAAAACACACTGTACAATGGGGATGATAGAATGAAATTAGTTTTGGAACCAAAGTAGTGAACAATTTAAAATGATGTAAGCCCACTGATGACAGCACCAATTAGGAACTGACACTTCAATGGCTAAAAATGGCGAATTTGAATCCACAGAGGCATCCTGACCTATTCGCTGCAAACTTTAGAACCCTCCATCCATATCCGCAGAATACATTGTATAAGTGTTTTCACAGGCTTAGTAGCATTGCTCACAATGCATAAACCTTTATTCATAAAATCAGTGGAGGGCCCCTTTAAATAAAGACGTAGCTTCTTATTAACGGCTGCTAATCAGTAATACTCAAGTCAAAATGTGCATGGCAAAACCCACTACTACTGTACAATCAAACATAGTTTAATGAATGAAATGTGTGATAAAAATACACTGGCGGATAAAAACAAAACAAAAATCAGCTTAATACACATCCCCAGTGTGTGTGTGTGTGTGTGTTTGGGAGAATTGTGCACTGTGTGTGGGTCCCACATGTAACATCATAGCAGTGTAAACTGAAAGAAAGGCATGCCGAGTGTATGACATATCTCCAGGTCGATGAATGCACTTACTACATACAGTATTCTGTAAATATCCTTTGCTGTCAGTAGTAGTCAGTTGTTTTTCTTTTGACAAAACACGTGGTGAAAGGTAGTCAAAATGTTTTAAAGTACTTGGGGAATTTTCTTTTTTGATTCATTGTAAAAAGTCTAGTGTGTACTGGTTTGGACTATTGTATACAAGTCTTCTCTGGTATGAGTGTCAAGAGATGTTCTGTGCAGAGGTGCTTGTGGTTATTGAGACCAGAAGTATGTAGCTTTCTGTGTTCTTTGCAAGAAAACTATTGACAGGATTTAAGGAAACTTGTCTTGTCTGTGCTTGTTTATAAGTGCTGCCATTTTGAGACCGCTTATTTCTTTACAAAGGTGATGAGTTGTTTGAAAAAAAATTGGTCCACTCCTTTCCTTTTGTCTTTTTTAAAATGATCGAGTGTACCGTAAAACTCTTGCTATCACAAAACATCTTATACATGATCAAGAGCGCGGCCATTTATCTTTACACTTCAAAACAAATCCTACCGACAGAATGCATATTTTCTTTTCTTTTATGCCAACACACACCAAGACATCCGGACGAATACATCACAGATTATGAGGGGGGGTTCATCATCTCCAATATTAGTAGTATACTGTACATTCATGGCTCAATATGGCGCCAGTCTTTTTTTTTTGTAGCTAATGCACACAGACATTTACAACTTTACACAATGTTTTGTAAAGTTCGACAACCCTTGAGTTGAGTTTTTAAAAAAATGCAATGAAATAAAGGAGCTTTGTTGAACACACACATGTGAGGGCACTAAACAGTTTTTTTTTAAACCAAGCTCTGCCGTCTATGGTCTGTAAACTGGAGCTCAATGGACCTGATAGTGTCAATAAATCAGTCAATATCCCCATCATTTTCTTCATCCTCATCCGCCATCTTTCTCCACTTCGTCTTCCTCGCAAAAATCCACTTGAAACCAGCTCAGCAAACGTAAGACACATTAAAGATGAGCCATAAGAAAGTAAAGAATATTGTCACTGTCAACTGCTGGATGGGCCAAAGAAAACACGTCCATTTCATTCCCTAAAATGTCTTTTTTCACTTTTATTTTTTTTTGGCAAAAGTTTAAGTTCCAATCCCACCCACCCCTCATATCCCTTCCACCCCCTGTTCATTGTTCGTCCCATGGTTCAGCCAGATTCTAGACTTCAGATTCTGACTTGGAGGCAGCGGCTGTCAATCATCGCTGGAGCAGCAGCAGGACAGCCAATGGGAGCAGCAGTAGGAGGCTAGAGAGGCGGGCTTCGGACGGGGCTGCGCCTTTAACTCGGTTGTCTGGCGGGTAGGCGTACACACCTGGTCGGTTCCGTGAACACTGTCCACCTAGGCACATGCCACTCCCTGAGCCGCTGATGTCATCACCTACATTATAATAGACAGAATTTTTTTTTTAATGGGCGAGGTTTATTACTTACTACTTATAAGGTGCCATGTAAAATAAATAAACATTGGAAAGCACTTTTTTACAGTATACTAAATATTTAGTATTTGAAAGGGACCTACTTGCGTCCTGGAAGTCCACGTCGTTGCCCTCTAGTGCGTTTTTCAGCCTGTTGCTCATGATTTTGAGCTGCATGATCTGCTGCCGGATGGTCATGTCAGGCTTTGTGATGTCGAGCTCCACCTCCGGGTTGTTGATCTGATTGGCCAAACCGTCACCCATCGCCTCTGGGAGATACCTGATTGGAGGACAGAATGTGTGTTCACGTCATTAGGGCAGTTGACACTTGGAAATAACAAATCCCAAAAACAAAAATGTCAGCAGGGTTTTACAAGAGAATATTATGGTTAATTAATTAACTCCAGAATTATGTTTTTAAAGATAAAGTCAGATTATTTCAAAGTCCCTACATGAACTCTGAAACCATTCTTGCCTGCTGCTTTAATCATTTCTAATATGCTTCCAATGAATGTGGGACCTGAGCAGCCTGAGTTTAACTCTATACGCCTGTCTTTAAGTTTAAAATTTCCCCTTTGCATGGCTGTGATCTATTAATGGCCAGTTTGAACAAAGAGAATGCTCACACCAAACAGAAAAAATTGCATCCTGTAATTTACAAGTCAAAACGTCTTCACAAAAAGTGAGAGTTAAAACTCTTTGTTCACACAAAGAAAGAGGAACAAAAAACACGCACACTGTGTGCTCAATGCTGGGATTTTATTTATGTTCTCGAAAAACTGCTTAAGATTTCAAATAACCCCATTTAAACTGCGTACTCCAGCCCTCTAGTCCACCTTCCATTCTGAGGATTTATTAGAGTTGTAATTTTTGTGTGTGACATTTATTGAGCTCTAAAAATATCCACGAGGTGTCGCTGTAGAGTGTCAAACAGTTCATCACAGTTATAAGTCACTGTCTGCCATGCTGACGCACACATGTTTCATATCTCCTTGATCTGCCGGTCACAGATTGATCTATATATCAGAACATTTTCAGCTCAGCAGAAATTGAATCAGTTGGTTCTAATGCAACCACTTAAAGAATGCAAACGTGTGTGCATTGCATGTGTGTAAGTGCTGGCGAGACAGCGTGTATAAATTTCAACATGTCATCACATTGTTCTATAACCCATTTCACACATGGATTAAGGGAGGCTTGAGAATGTGCAGGGCGTTTGTGTGTGTGTGTGTGTGTGTGTGTGTGTGGGGGGGGGGGGGGAGGGGGTGTGTGTGTGTCTGTGGCCATGAATACTTTCTCTGCAGGACGAGAATCTCCACGGGCTTTTTGAATCGCTTAAAACGTAATAAACGTTCACTCATAACATCGTAGAATACATTTCTACACACTGCTTTCAGTTTGTCTGAGAAGAAACAGCTCGATGCCTCTTCTGTTAAGACACACAGGATACAAATGGCCTTCAACTGATAGAGAATTATATCAACGTATCATAGGAACTTTATCAGAAGCCAGCCCCGCCTCCTCTCTTTCCTTTATTCTCTTCTCTTCAGAAGTCCCTTTAAGCATTAAGGTTTAATTTAATTTAAAGATTTTATTTGGACATGGACATGACAATGTCATTGGACGAACCAGATGCATTGTTTACAGTGTGTTAGCATAAATGCTAGTTTACAACACCTGTCCACAGGAGGCTTTTTAAAAACAAACTAAACAAAACAGAAACAAGATCAAATACTGATAAAAAACTGATAATTAAAAGAGTAAAAATGCAGAATACAATAGAGTACAGAGCAGCAATATAATGAGTCAATATATATAGGCTACGTAGAGTAAAACAAAGGCAGCATGATCAAACAATAAACCAGTTGTAAATTATTTGAGTGAGCACTGTTGATTTGATTTGAGCCGTTGTTTAAGTTCTCTGTTAAAAGTGTTGCCATTAGTCTCTAGTTTTAGACTAGTGGGCAAGAGGTTCCATAGTTTTGCCCCCTTTGCAGAGAAAACAGACTGACCGAAAGATGTCTTGTGCATTGGAACAAGACAATCACCATTGATGGAGGCTCGTGTATTTGCCCGACGAGAGCTCTGACGTCTGATGGCCAATTCAGACAACAGTGGTGACACATGGTTATTTACACACTTGAAAAACAATTTAAGATTACTCAAATTAATAAAGTTATCAAAGGTGAGAAGGTTGTGTTTTTTTAGAATGCCACAGTGATGCCATCTCATGGGTTTCCGGTCCATGACTTTTATTGTCTGTTTGTATATTGAAAAGATAGGTTTTAATGTGGTAGAAGAAGTTTGTGACCATGATGTGATACAGTATGACAAATGAGAAAAAATCATAGCGTGCATAAATAATTTGGCCGTTTTACATGACAAGTCCCTTCTTATGAAACGGAAACAGTTTAGATTTAGTTTGACCTTCTTTGCAACATACTTAACCTGCGTAACAAATTTTAAATTCTTATCCAGGATGATGCCCAGATATTTTACTTCATTTACTGATTCAATTAATTCATTTTTGATCCGTACCTCAAAAACATCGGTGACAGGTCTATTACGGATGGAGAAGCACGTAGAGACGGTTTTCTTCACATTAATGGTCAACTGAGACAGCTCAAGCCATTTGGAGATGCTGAGTAATGCTTGTGTCAGGTGCTCACCTGCTAAGCTGGGTGTTTTACTGGACACATGGATAACAGTGTCATCAGCATACATTTGACAGTTGGACCCCGGGCAGCAGTTTGGTAGGTCATTGATATACATAGAAAACAACAGTGGACCAAGTACAGACCCTTGCGGTACTCCCATGCTGCTGGTACGCAGATGGGACCTGACCCCATTGACCCTGACACATTGCTCTCTCCCCTCCAGGTAAGATGTAAACCACTGCAGGTGCTAAAGAACATTCCGTCTCTTTTTTTTGTAAAGCATCTTGTATTCATGCTGCATGGATAAATGTGTGCTGAACAGATTACGGACCTAAAAAGCCTTTTTTTATTCAACAGACATGTTTCACGTTGGGGCTTAAAGCTTTAAGGATTTAAATGAGAAATGTATAAAATCCAGTAAAAGAATGTACACATGATGCATTGAGGATTCAGACTCACAACGCAGACAAATATAATCCTGAAAAGGCAACAATAAAAAATAAGAAGGAGCTCTTTTGTTTGACAATTCCAGCTTTGGAAAGGGAAAATCCTGTTTTAAAGCAAAACAAAGACATATTTTTAACGTGGATGTTAAATGAAATCTAGTCATGAACCATATAAGGACACAGTCTGGATTTGAGGGGCACATCAAAACCCTACATTAAGTTGGAATTGGTCAATAAGAGGAGACATTTTCTTCCTGGGGAATGTTGTGTAACCTCACCTGGCTTTGGTAATGCCATTCCAGCATTTGTCCTGACTGGCGCCTCCTGATGCCATTTTGCTGCAGAGCGCCACGGGAAGCTGGGTCCAGTATTGACGCATCTCCCTCAGCTTACTGGACAGATCCGATACCTGAAGGACGGAGATAATGGTTTTGTTTTGTAAGTCACATCCAGAATCCTGTAGTGTGTATTGTAAAAGGTGTATCCAATCCAAAACAACTTCTGTAATACGAGAAAATCAGGACTTTTAAGATATTTTCCATTGTAATGAAATACTACTTAAAACTAAAAAAAAAAATAGGCTTAGGTCTCCACATAAATAATTAGTGGTGCAAGCATTGCCTCAAATTATTCTGTTGACCATGAAATTGACTTCTACTTCTTTTCAATCAATGCTACAAGTCATTCCACAAAAAAAAAATCACTTTCTCCATCTACACATCTGACTAACTGAATGCTGCTTTATATCAAAATCATTCATGTAAAGTCACAGTAAAACAACTAATGCAGTGTGACTTTAGCAGATAGATTGACTGAAAAACACACACACACACACACACACACACACACACACACACACACACACACACACACACACACACACACCTGCATCTCCAGTCTGAGTCCAGCGGTGGGAGAGGGTTTGTACTCTGATGCTGTAAGCGAGCCGCTCTTCTTCTTCTGATCCAGGGAGGCGGGACTTCCTGTTCCTGCTTCGCCTGGAGTTCCACATGTCTGGTACACCTACACACACACACACACACACACACACACACACACACACACACACACACACACACACACACACACACACAATTACACCCTTAATTACTGTAAATATACACATTAAAAATCTCACAGCACTAGAGATGACTGGTCTGCGGTGCAACATTTGTAAGAACTAAAGAAAACCACTAGATGTCGCCATTGACAAGCGTTTCAAACTATGAAGTCCTTTGGGCTAGCTGAGCATTGATATTGCCTATGGTGATGAGTATTAAATGCACTCACTGCCTGTACAAACTGACAGTCATACATACGTACATCAGTAGAAATGCAGCACATTAAAGGAAACTAGCAACTCAATACATATGCAGAGCCTTATAAGAGGATCAGAATTATTTTTGACGGTGCAGTCATAAGAATAAAGTAGTTAAAATGCCCTCAGGTTAATGATGTTATTGATGAGATAAAGTGAGAGATCTTACTTTGGCTGTGAAGGCTTCCATGTTTTCCTGTAGGAAGTGAACGGCCTCATATATCCGTGAAGGAATGGAGGAGAGAACCACGTCCAGGCTGGGCTCAGTGCTGAAGCTAGACGCAACCTGGATCATGGTGTCTGAACAGAGGACAGAGCAACAGAAAAGATTGTAAAACAAAGCTTATAACTGTTTATTCTGTGGTCACACAATATTATTTCTAAGTTTATTTAAACGTGTATTCAGTCAGCACAGTTATATCATGTACATGCCAAAATAAGAAAAATATCATATTTTTGTGTAAGTGTTGTTGAATGAGGTCCACTGTCTGTTCTAGACATCCACTCATGCTATAATAAGAACACCTGGAAAATATGCTGCACTTTACAAAATCTTAACTTTTGGTCTTTGGAATCTCACCTATGAGGTTCTGCCACTCTGGGTCCAGGTCTGCTTGGTTGGCCAGGCAGCCCTTCATGACATTGGAGCAGTAGTTGGAGCAGGGCTTGACGGAGGCCATGCCCCGACAGTGGGGGCAGTATACCAGCTTCATCAGGGCCTTCACACACTCTGGACTCAGAGAAACCTGGAGAGAGAGGTTCCACAAGACAGTTAGCATCACAAACTAATACTCAATGATAATTTCAAGATAATATGTTTTACTAGGATTTAACTAGAATGCCAGGTTGATTTCAAAGTGGTTGTGTCTTAATTAATGCAAATTTAAGTGTTAAGCTCTCCCTCTCCTTTACATGAATAACAGTGCACAAATAGCACAGGTATAATGATAAACAGTAGAGGGCAGTATTGCAACATTATAAAGGTCACAATTTTAACTACTAAGCAATGGTGGGCCCCCCTTGTCTGTCTTTATACAGTACATGGTTTCTGTTACACTGTCATCTTCTGAATATGTACTCCAGTCATGAAAGGTGTCCAGTTCCACAGTGGAGTTATTTTACCACTACACCCTCGCATATGTGATGGGGGGGGATGCTCCTAAATGAGGGCAGGCAGTTAACCCTTGTGTAGTCTTAAAAGTCTGTATGCTGGCCTTATCCTAAAGGTAAAAAATAACCTGCCTTGACCAAGCCCCGACATTGAAGAAGCTTAATTGAACGTTTAACCTTTTTTTGCATGAAGAAAAAATAAAAACACTCCCAAACTTTGCAAAAAAAAGAAGAAGTTGTCTATCTAATCACATTGCAGAAAGACTACATTTAAATAAAGAGGACACCACTTGTTCCTATGACAACACATGCCATAATTGTTTTCTTTACTAAAGTAGAGGTTTATTTCACTTATTATTATTGCTTGAGGCACTGCACGGTCTGTGAATTATTTAGCAAGAGATGGTACTTGTTTGGCCTAAGGAAGTAGCGGTAAATGTGCAGAGGGTCGTTTTGAGTGCATTATAATGAAGTGAAACAATAACAGTTTTAATAGTCATAGCGATATAGTCATACTTTGAAAAATTCAACCATAAAATAAATACTTCTCCCGTTTTTTTTTTCTTTCACCCCCACACAGAAGGCATAAACAACCACAATAAAAAAATCAATTAACGGACGACAACATTGTACTTGCAAGATTTAAAACAGTTTTCTGAGTCGGATGCATTTTCCAGCTGGCCTACGCACGTTTATTGCCGTGCACTATTCAAATCATTTTTGCAGGCTCCTAGAAGCTGCTTAAAGATATGCTAAATAGGATTTGTCGGTTGTGTTTTGTGAACATCAAGCCCGCAATAAATTGTGTCAAAGAAATATCACCGGTATATGGTCCATTAAAAATTGCAGACTTGGGATGAAGTAGTAACTCCAGCACACTTACTTATTGGGCATGAATGAAGAAAGAAAGAGGTAACACTTTACAATACATCAATGAACTGTTATTTAGTGCTAAATAAGCGTTAAGTAAGCATTAACTATCCTTTTTATAACTGCTTAACTAATGCTTTATAAGCATTAATTAAGAATTAACTGTGATGCAAAGTTAATGATATACTAAGCATTACTAAGCATAGTAAATTATGAACCAAGCATTAACTTAGCGTTAATAACTTAGCATTAACAGTTAGTTGATGCCTAATAAGCACGAACTAGGCATACAAATTAACTATCGTCAAAAGCATTAACTAACCCTTAACTATCAGTTGATTAATGTACTCTTATTGTAGAGTGTTACCCACATAGAATAAGCCAATGACACAGTTACAATAGACTCGTTGTGTCTCTGAGTGTTGGGAAATAAACTTCATCATCACGCCCGTGATCTGACAGCAGTGCTTTGTTCTGAGGGATGATGAGTCTGAAGCTTCATTTTCTGATTATCTTTGTGTTCTTCATTCTGAAGGGTGGGGACCATTTTCTCTGACAGTTTGGGTGTGACGACCACGCATCCATCATGGCTGCTTTCCTGGGAGTCAGCCCAACACTGACACAGACACATTCACACACACACATGCGCGCAAACACACACACACTCACACAGACATACACACACACACAAACATTGGCCTCTTCAACTCTCAGTTTCTCTCACACCACCTCATCATGTCTCTGTCGATCTGCGTCACTCTGTCTGTTTATATGTCACATGCAAACCCAGACACACACCAACACACACACACACACACACACACACACACACACACACACACACACACACACGCACACACACACACACACACACACACACACACACACACACACACACACACACACACACACACAACCACACCCACCTGAGAGACCTTCCTGACCACCTCTCCGCTGATGATCAGCCCCTGGACAAACGAGCGTGCTGTGACAAAAGCCCGGATCACCTTGGCCTTCATGTCCCGGGGGACGTCTCCGAATGGCCGCAGCGTCTCCTGTTGTTTAGCAACACATTCCAGGTAGTCCTCTGACAGGTTGACCTGCCAAACAGAGATGAAGGGAGGGGAAATGAATGACAGGTATGGTACTGTTTTAATGCTGTTTGCCCTCCTCTAACAACTACTTCTGTGCAAAATGCAGTACAGAGCTGATTGTAAATGGGGTAAGACATGGAACAGGGATCACAGGCCAGACTCCAGTCTACGTAGATTTTATTACAACAATTTGATTTAATTTGATTATAATTATACCCGCAGACAATATGTCATTAAGAGACCATACCTTCAGCCCTGATTGTGCCTTTAAGTCTTATAACACATGAAAATAGTGCCAGAGATGTGTCGAAACATGATTTGATCTGCTCGCCCCATTGTGCAAATATGCAAATTGTCTTTGTGAGCAAGAACATAGGCAGAGTGTGAAGAGAAGCAATCCAGTGAGAAGCTGAATGGATCAGGAGAACTACATCACAAGAAGCCTATAGTTTCATTTGAAATTTCAAATATGTAAACTCCTATGTAGATATAGAAGGCTCATTTTAAGGCAATAAAAAACACACTTTATTTTCAAGCGGTAATCCACTAATACATATTTATAAATATTATGTCCCATTTCTGAGGTGTGTTCTCGAAAATGCCTATTCTCTCAACGCACTGCACCTTTAATCCGATTGGCCTTCTCATTATAATCCTGAACACAAGTTTCATATTCAAAAACTGTCTAAATCGGGGCGCTCCGGTGGCATAGTGGATGGAGCGCGTACCATATTGGCTCCGGCCTTCATTGCAGTGGTCGCGGGTTCAAATCCGACCCGTTGACTTTTACTGCATGTCATCCCCCATCTCTCTCTATCTCCCCATATCAACTCTGTAATGTCAAATAAAGCTTGAAAATGCCCAAAAATTATCTAAAAAAAAAACTCACATCAGTCAGAGCAGATGTTTTAAAGGTGCGCTCCAACAGTCGAGACCAGAACTCAGTGAGTGTCTCGTCCAGGTTGAGTGCAGAGCCCCTGTAGTACTGCTTCAGGTCTGTGTAGAGGTCTCCATACAGACGTGTGTTCTGGGAGTACAGCGGGCCCAGGGGGGACAGCGCCTCCTGTAGGAAACGCTCAGAACGACCGTGGAGCTCCATGAAATAAGCTGGGAAATGAGAAGGAAAAATCAACACACTAGAATATCGGTTGAGATTAGATTAGACAACTTTATTGATCCTAAGAAAGGCAAAACATTTGCAGTGGACACCACACCCACAATCTCGCAATCAACATCCAAAATGTTTCATATACAAAAGCACAGATTAATGAATAGACAGAGAGAGGTTGGTGAAGGACAACAAGATGAGATAATAAGGTCAAATAAATAGTGATGAAATACATAATAAATAGACATTGTTACATGTTTTATCATGTAAAGGTAGTCAAAAAAGAAACGTCATTTGAAATTACAAGTGTATGCCATTTTGTGGCCTTGTAAGGCTTGTATAGCTAACATGTCAGCACACAGCTGCCTAATTACACATACAGCAGACACAAAGAAACAGAAGGAATTAATTGGAGTCCTCCTGACTCATGTATGTCCAATATTCACTCTCACTCTCACTCTCTTCACTCTGTCTTAGTCTCCACCACCTGCTAAGCTAACTGTTTAGCTCTTCAGCTGCTAAATGCTCCATCCATTGTGCTCATCAGCTAGTCACTGACATTGTTCATGTGCCATGTGCTTAAACGGTATTGGTATAGCACCTTGCTTCAAGGAATGCAAATCAAAGTGCATTACTATGAAGAAATGACAAGAAATTGGTGCTTCATTATACACTATCATAAAAATGTATTATTGCAGCGTTAAGTGTCATTCAATTTTTTTTCCCCAATAACAAGATAGTTGAATTCATAAGAAAGGGATTGCTCCCCTGGTCAGTCATATCATATTTGGGCATATGACTATGTCATTGGGATATACTGTCATTAGCATGTTTTTTTTTTCAAGATGACAGAAAAGAATAATTTGTTCAGGGTTTTTTATTTTCATTTTTGTTGCCAGCAGATGGATACAGAGTGATAGCGAGGTTACACAGAGAG